>NC_134399.1:1645178-1961849 GCF_050003625.1 Haematobia irritans
ATATTTCCCTAAACACTTTTATATGGCTACCTTTATTACAAAAAAATATGCTATTTAAATGGAATTAGTCTACTCCTAAAGACAATAGATTCATCATTCTGAATGATAAACGCTTTTGTCAAAAGCAATTTATAAATGATATTAGCGTCCGTTGTTATCTATGGGGAATACATAATCGCCATTATTCCCCAGACGGATATCATACAATATTGCAACCATCACATATTAAAAAGTAATAAATGTAAACGGAGAGGAAAATATTGTCATTTAAGGCTAAAGGCTAATAATTCTCAACGTATGGCATTTATTTGTAAATAATTGAAAATAAGTCAAAGTTAAATATGATCAGATTTTATGTGATAATAAATAAATTTATTAATATTTAATTAAATGACTGTTATTCCTCCGAAAACAGAATTTAAGGCCAAATGCTAATTAGAATCACAAATAGATATTTTTTTCTATAGTAAATTACATTTTACAAAGCCTGCGTATTAGAGAGAACCGCAAAAGGCTAGGGCTTGAATAAGTTACTGTTTTTTGAATAGCCATATTAGAAATAGCAAATGCTAATAAATAAATCTAACAAGAAAACGTGAGCGGTTTTACAAAGTTTTTTTGTTTTTCCAATAAACTAGACGCTTTTTCAAAAGGAAATACTACAATAAATTCCTTAACATTGTAGTGGGTGACAACACTTTGAATGACAAATTGATGTCATGTGAATATCAGATTAACTGACTGGGTGGCGCCCGGTTATAGTAATTATTCAGAAAGATCAATCAATGAAGTGCAACCGACGCAATTTTGCAGATAAATAATGTTTTCCCATAAATCTAATAACAAAATACCTTCAGTGAGAAGTTTAGAGGCTTTTGATGCTCCTCAGACTGCATTCTCGCAAGTCGCTTATAGTCTGAAAAAAATAAGAGCCCAGTATCTTGTTTCTTCTGAAAGATAGTGCTGGACACTGGCACAGGAAGTGAAATGAATCTTCCGTAGCCTCGGGGTCCAGACACCACCTACACATATTATCATTCGCTAGACCGATCCTTACCATGTGTTTTCCTAGAGTGTTGTGTCCTGTTATGATGCCTGTTATCGCCCTCACATCCTCTCTTTGCAATGACATCAGGATTTCAGAGTTCCTAATATTATACTCGTCCCATATCAGTTTCGTTTGTTCACAGCCTATAGAAGAAACCCAACGTCTCTTTGAAGCCTAAAAAATCGATAAGTTTAAAACTAAAGTTTCTGCTCTTGAATCCCTACTCTCAGCATTTCTACATTTTTATACCAACCAGTTGTGTCTATTTCAAACAACGACAGCTCATCAACAAATCACAGCATGTCCTTTAACATAATTTTCAAAGTTAATAAATTGGCAATTAGCTCTAAATGGAGTTGCGTGTGCTCATTGAGGCAGGCACCACAAAACAGAAAGAAAGAAAAATCTTCATATATTCCATCTGAGACTAAAGAAAAATCCCAAAACCATGTAGATAAAGCAGACCTATGATATTCGCACCATTGAATATATTTGAATAATTTTGCTACGCAGGAAGATATGTTACTGGAATTTCTAAATACCACAATTTTGGAATTTATGAAGTCAGCTGAGGTAACTCATAAAATAAAAATCAATAAATTCGGGTCTCTAAATGTTGTGATCTTAGCGCTAAGCTGAATAAAGAATTTGTCATTGTTATTATGGTTATTCCTGGAATTGCAAGAGGACCTTATACGAAAATAATTTCACACATACATTTATAATTCCAAGGAAGTTGGCCCCGAATAAAACATAGTGATAAAATATAAGCTTTTGTAGGCCTTGATAAAAAAGAGGAAAACTAAAAATCTGCATTTGCCTAAAATTTTCTATACGAATTTGGAATTGAAAAAGAAGAGTGTATAACATTAGAAATATTGGCACTTAACTACCATTAAATTTTTTAGGTTGAAAAGAAACCAACAACATGCCACAAATTTATTGATGTAGGTGGCCATTGTCAAACATGCAGTTGTTTGGCGATAGCCCCAACTACAACATTAAGTATAATAAAGCCTTAAGCTAATAATGATCTCTAATCGAGATGGTCAATACTTAGTGGCTTTGACACAAAAGAAGCAAAAAAATCCTGAAAATATGAAAACAAACTCAAATAAACTCAGACAGTCTAGAAGATCGATAGACGGACAGACAGACGGACAATTTTGCTGCAATCATACTTCGATTGATCGTGCGATCAGACTAAACAGCACCAAGTTAGCTTAACAAACAACCACAAAGACGGACGCATCTAACAGTCTACCAGCTACATTTATAATGGCCAGTGTTTATAGTTGTTAGCCGTAGAGAAAATAAATAAACGAACCAGAAAGAAGACCTCCATCAACCAGCACACGACCAACTCCAGACGACAACTTAACTGTTATAGATAAACACTGGGCATTATGGCCCGTTTTTTAAGTGCTTTGTTAAACAGACCAGCCAACATTTATTGCAACATCGGGGAAAATGAATATAAAAAAATGTTAACAAGGCTAGATTAGGTATTGAAGCTATTTTCAAAATTACGCCAAGTTACAACTTAACCTCATTTGGTCGATACATAAGAAGATGTCTTTGTTGTAAAGTGCTTAGTAAAAATTGACAAAAAGAACTATAATCGAGGGATTTACCAGTAAAGTAGTTCTTAATGGAATTTTTATAACTTAATAGCTTAGTAAATAACAAATTATAAAAGAATTAACAGCAAATAGGTTATGTTATTGATAAGAAGTGAAGATGCGGTCAAACAGTAGACTTCAATCGTGACTCAGAAATTCTTAATGAATATGGAATATGCACACTTGGATATCATCTCATCTTTGAGTTTTATTTTGAAAAAAAATTCTAGAAATCTTTTCGGAAATTTAAGTTCTTCAAATAGAGTCGATTGAAGACTTTCGATTTTAAGCGTGGTGAAATGAGCACGGAGGACGGTGAACGCAGTGGACGCCCAAAAGAGGTGGTTACCGACGAAAACATCAAAAAAAAATCCAAATGATTTTGAATGACCTAAAATGCGCGCGAGCTCACATTTGACCAAAAATAACAATGTGTTGATGATTCTGAGCGGTGTTTGCAGCTGTTAACTCGTAATACACCCGCGTTTTTCCGTCGATATGTGATAATGGATGAAACATGGCTCCATCACTACACTCCTGAGTCCAATCGACAGTCGGATGAGTGGACAGCGACCGGTGAACCGTCTCTGAAGCGTGGAAAGACTCAAAAGTCCGCTAGCAAAGTAATGGCCTTTGTTTTTTGGGATGCGCATGGAATAATTTTTATCGATTATCTTGAGAAGGGAAAAACCATCAACAGTGACTATTATATGGTGTTATTGGAGCGTTTGAAGGTCGAAATCGCGGCAAAACGGCCCCATATGAAGAAGAAAAAAGTGTTGTTCCACCAAGACAACGCACCGTGCCACAAGTCATTGAGAACGATAGCAAAAATTCATGAATTGGGCTTCGAATTGCTTCCCCACCCACCGTATTCTCCAGATCTGGTCCCAAGGATGCTCGCAGGGAAAAAATTTGGCTGCAATGAAGAGGTGATCGCCGAAACTAAGGCCTATTTTGAGGCAAAACCGAAGGAGTACTACCAAAATGGTATCAAAAAATTGGAAGGTCGTTATAATCGTTGTATCGCTCTTGAAGGGAACTATGTTGAATAATCAAAACGAATTTTGACAAAATAATGTGTTTTTCTTTGTTAGACCGGGGACTTATCGGCCAACCTGTTAGATGTAGCTTTTCTAATTATTATGTTCTAAAATTTAGGACATTTGATTATTGTACATAAATAAATATTTTTTATAAACATCAGAATTATTACAACATCCATTCATTTTCTTTATTGCAATATCTTTCATCTCTTCATTTTCTCTTGTTATCATTCATCTCATCTTACTAATGATGATGATTGACAGATTGACTTGTTACACATACTTGCATTGGTATGCTTACATACCCTTCCCTAGCAATGAATTTAAGACACAGTTTTAATTCTAGGCTATCCTGCTCATTCATATCATGGCATATCTTAGACAATTATTAGCATTGACGTTTGTTAATGTTGCAATAAATAGAGGTCTAGCCATACACATAGAGACATTAAGTTAAGTTAACTTTGTCTGAATATCTATGAGGTACTTTCAACAGTTGTCGTTTTCTATTATAGTTTTTATGCCAGATATTATTCTCTTACATATAATTGTTTTCGGAGAGATTGAAAGAAACCTAGCAAACAATATTACACGCAGAGAAGGAATATGATCACCTCAAACATGTTTCAGGAGCAAAATGTTATTTTTGTATGGTGACCGTGTAACATGTTTGTCACTAAAATGTTCTCTTCTCGTCAAATATAACCTGCTTGCCGAAATCGGATACATGATTTCCGAGAAAATAACATTGTTGCGAAAACCATGTTATATGGTCACCAACCAAAAATAACATTTTGCTCTTAAAACATGTTTGAGGTGATCATATTCCTTCTCTGGGTGTATAAAGAAGGTCGAATTCCAAACCTGTGCTCTAACTTCTGAGATCCACCAAGGATTTAATAGATTTTCTACTGTTTCAGGTTTTTTCGGTAACTGGTAATATTTTTTTTTTAATGTAAAGCACTGATTTTAGCTATTGATGGTCTTGTCCAGAGAATGAAGCAGCCGAGACGCATCGCCAACTATTTTGCGACTATTAACGAGGCCCCCGATTAAGTTAGATCATCTTGAATAGTATGTAACCCCAAATAATAATAAATTTGTATCAGCATAGCCTCCACTAAAACTTGTTCAATGTGCAGCCCATTTCCCTTTGCATTTCTCCATGCTTTGAATGGATTTCATCATGTGAAGTCTACTTTCTCATATCCAAATATACTGCAATTTCATGCAATTTCTCTTTTGGACCATTCAAAATCATGTTGTGGATTTTAACATGCGCTAACATAGTATACCCATCTTTGATGGTTGAACTTTACGGTCAGAAATTCGTCATCAAATGATGTTTTTGTTTCTGTTTTTTCCTTTAAAAAGCCATATTTTTATCAAACTCGGGAAATTCATTTTTAACCATTTTGAAAACTAAATCCAAATTTAATTAAATCGGAATAAAATTCATATGGCCTTAGTAAGTATTAGTTTGGGGACTTTTTAATAAACATTTTAAAAGAATTTTCGATAAACAATTTAATTTCCTTTGGGAAAATTTATTGCTGGGTTATTTTATAATGCATGCTTGCTTGCACACCCATTTCATTGACGCCTTATTGATTTATTTGCATAGCGTTATATCTTCTTCTTATTTGAATGCTTAGTTTAACACACTCACATAGGCTACGTCATCCACAGATGTATGATCTCAAACACTAATGACATGTGGCGGTTTGAAGTTGTTACTATCGGTGGTGTTGTTGCTATTCTTCCAATGGATATTGATGCTGTTGCTGCAGCTTCGGTAATTACCGGCGACACCGCTCTCTGGCTATTCAACTGGTTAAGGTCTAATGCAAAGCAGTCATACGAGGGAAAGTACACACTCTCAGAAATTATGAATTTTTTCAGCACTCTCTTTATATGATAAAAGGGTTGCCAACTTTAAGACATTGGCAATAGGTTTTTGGGTAAAAACTATTGTTGATTTAGACAAATTAACTTTAAATTAACTGAGATATAGAATCCTGCGATTAAAGATAAACAATTTTCTAATATGGGTTAAGACTTATGCTATGGTCACACTGGGCAAATATTTGACAGAAATCAAAAAAGAATCCGTCGCCACAGCCAAACCAGAAAACTTATTTAGCTCATATTGGATATATAACATCATGGTAGGGTTATTTTCCAAAAACCGTATCCATATATTTGGAAAATGGTTCTGGAAAAATGTTTGACACTCATTTTGGTCAAATATTTGCCTAGTGTGACCTTAGCCTTATTCTGAGGATATTGCATCTTTGGTTTAAACTTTTTATACCCTGCGCCACACTGTGGAACAGGGTATTATAAGTTAGTGCATATGTTTGTAACACCCAGAAGGAGGCGAGATGGACACATGGTGTCTTTGGCAATAATGCTCAGGGTGGGTCCCTGAGTCGATATAACCATGTCCGTCCGTCTGTCCGTCCGTCCGTCCGTCTGTCTGTCTGTGAACACATTTTTGTGATCAAAGTCTAGGTCGCAATTTAAGTCCAATCGCCTTCAAATTTGGCACATGTTCCTAATTTGGGTCGGAATAGAACCCTATTAATTTTGGAAGAAATCGGTTCAGATTTAGATATAGCTCCCATATATATATTTCGCCCGATATGCACTTATATGGACCCAGAAGCCAGAGTTTTATCCCGATTAGCTTGAAATTTTGCACAAGGAGTACAATTGGTAGTATAGTCATGTGTGCCAAATTTGATTGAAATCGGTTCAGATTTAGATATAGCTTCCATATATATTTTTCGCCAGATATGGACTTATATGACCCCAGAAGCCAGAGTTTTGGCCCAATTTGATTGAAATTTTGCACTAGGAGTACAATTCATATGTGCCAAATTTGATTGAAATCGGTTCAGATTTAGATATAGCTCCCATATATATGTTTTTCTGATTTCGACAAAAATGGTTAAAATACCAACATTTTCCTTGTTAAATCGCCACTGCTTAGTCGAAAAGTTGTAAAAATGACTCTAATTTTCCTAAACTTCTAATACATATATATCGAGCGATAAATCATAAATAAACTTTTGCGAAGTTTCCTTAAAATTGCTTCATATTTAAATATTTCCCATATTTTTTTACTAAAATTGTGTTCCACCCTAGAGCATTACACACAAAAAAATAATTCATTTATTTTATGAATAGTGTTCCCAAAAATTTTCCAAACACGGAATTCATAAATTGTATGAAAAAAGTTCATAAATTAAAAAATACAGGTTTTCATTGACTACGAATGTATACATAATATTAATGAAAATTGTAATATTATAAATGAAGTATACATAATTTTCGACATTGAAAAATATGTATTTTTACATAATATATATTAAAAATGTCATGCATTAAATATAGCTCTTCTTTTCTTTTTTCTTTTCGATTTTCCCCTAATTCTTAATTGGTCAAAATGTATGAACCCATTTATTAAAAACCGCATTAAAGTCCTGCGAGTAAAAAACATTTTATAATATTTTTTATTACTTATAAATATGAGCACCAATGCTTCCAGTTAATTAACAAAATTGTTTTATTTCGTCAACCTTTTTCAGCAATAAATAATCTTCGAATCGCGACGGCGACTCAAACTGAACTGAAAAAACCAAAACACAGCAAAGCCACTTGTTGCCTTCAAAAACGTTATGTTTGGTTTTTGTCTTGTATTGTATGCTTGTATTGTATACATATGAGAGTAACTATGTTGTGGCTCTCTCATGCTAAGAGAAAACCAGTATTTTTGGATATATTATGTAAAGTTTCATTAATTTTATGGAAGAATCCATGCGCTTTATGAAAAATTGTTAACAAGTATTTACGAATAAAAAAAATACATCTATTTCATGAATGAGTACATAAATTTTCAAAAATGTACACATTTATGTACAAATTCATATTTTATTTTTTTTGTGTGTAGCCAACTTAAATTTTGAGTCTATAGATTTTGTAAAAGTCTATCAAATTCTGTCCAAATCGAGTGATATTTAAATGTATGTATTTGGGACAAACCTTTATATATAGCACCCAACACATTTGACGGATGTGATATGGTATCGAAAATTTAGATCTACAAAGTGGTGCAGGGTATAATATAGTCGGCCCCGCCCGACTTTGGACTTTCCTTACTTGTTTTAATTTAATGAAATATTTTCATTTTGAAGTATTTATTATAATTTGAAATTTTAAACTGAAATTCAATAAATGAGATATGGATCCTAATTTTGATATTATTAAGCCAAGATTTAAAGGCAGAAAGTTTCTTAAAAAATGTCTTTATTGTAAAGACGCCGCCTCTTTGGCTCGGAATCAATACCAAATCCTTAAGGGAAGGTTCAAATCTTTGAATTTAACCAATTTTTTCTATTAATGTAAATACTTTGGATCATACCAAGCAATGTTGCCAGTATTTTTCTGGCTCTTCTCCCTAAATTCGTCCTCAAAAATCCCCAATTTAAATCAAACTTGCTCACAAAAATACCCAATAAATTGTTGACAAGTTTTTCAGAAAAAAAATATAGAAATAGGCTGTACGGTAGAATATCGGTAATAAAAAAATATAAAAGTTATTGTCATAAAAGCTTGCGAGCTCAAATAAAATTACGATTTCGAAACACAACACCAGGAGACCAACGTTTGAAAAATGAAAATGGAAGTTCGGTCACCATGTATTTATGGACGAAAATTTATTTCTAAATACTCAATTAATAAAATTGGCCGGTAAATAAATAAGAAGGTGAACTATCTTCCTCATTTCTATATTTATGGGATATATTGTCCAATTAAGTGATGATCACTGGTGAGAGGGCAACATTTAGGCTTGAGTTCTGACGAAATGATTTCACAATCTTAACATAGCTGATTAAAATTATAAATTAGCACTTGGGTCCCCAAAATCCTGTGTCCGTTTCTAGTCAAAATATTTCATTTGTACCCGTTTGTATGTTTTTTTTAATGTAGAAATAACAGAATTTCATGAAAATTATTATTGCAATCCCGATTTATTATTCTGAACGGATTTCGAAAAAAATTCCCACATTTATAGAAATTCCCCAACAAACCCCCAAGCCCCCAATCAAAATTCTCGTCCCCATTCGCCCCATTCATAATTACGGAAAAATCCCCAATCACCCCAAATCACTGGCAATAGTGATACCAAGCCTGCCACGCTGTCACGTTACAATTTGTTCTTTAACATTGGCAACTCTATTTGGCACTTGTACATCAGACTACGTATTGTTCTCCCCCTCTCTTACGCATGTGTAAAGCGTTAGTTTTTCTGTTGGACACTATATTTACGAACGAATATCTATTCGTCTGTCCATATTTAGGTCCATCAGACAATGGACCCAAACTCTGTAGTGCAATGAGTTGGGAGATGCTTGGAATTTGTTTTTGCTTTACATTAGCTGCAGACATTTGGCATTATTGCTGTTGGAAGTTAAACGTTGTGATATCATTGCAAATGCTGTTGCTGTGCCTCTCTAACAATGACATCACCAGCCGTTTTTATTCAAATGCATTTTTTGTTTTGTTGCATTTCTGTGGTGTGGGGTTGCACTTTTTAGCTTCTTGCTATTGTGTCTTGGCCATAAAATGATGCATAGCTACAACAATAATCATTTTTGTTTAATTTTTTTAAACAGTTTTTTTTTTGTACATATTATCAGTCAATAGTGCTCTCATTTGTATATGAGCGGTGTTAGTCAGGCTATCTTTTATCTAGCTGGGTGGTTGTTTGGATAGCTGACTTTTTGACTTGTAGAATGTCTAGATAGTTTGGCCATTAGCTGCTCTCATAAAATAATGATGATAATTGTTAATGCTAATATTGTATTGAATACGATATGGCCATTGTGTTTTTGATGCATTTTTTTTTTCAGTTTATTATCAAAATCAAATCAAATTACTGCCAATATAGTAAAACAGTCAGCTATTGCCACAAACCTTTTTTGAGTATTGGATTTTGTTCACCCCAAAAGGTTAATAGTGGTGGTGATGGCTCATACATTCCGATGTTATAGCAAATCAGCATATCGGGGGCCATTAAACTTGACAATAAAAGTTGTGGTCAATATAAATAGGCGGGTTCATATGAAAAATTAAGCAGTTATCAACTTTTTATCAATAGAGAGGTGATTTTTTTTGAAAGTATAATGTTCTTGAATATGAATTCGATATTTGTTAAAGTTTAATGACTTATAGGACGACAAAATTTGAAATTTCTTTAAATGTGAGTGAAATATAGTTAGTCAAATTCCAATCAGTTTAACTTCTAAACTATGTTTCTCAATGAAAATTCTATTTTCATGTGTCATACTCAATTTCAACAGCCAAAGCAAAGTTGTCATCCCTATGACTAAAAAACTTAAGATTATTGAACCTTCCAGTTCATTGAATCTTCAATAGGTCTTTGCCTTACACGATGTTGATTTTGAGTTAATTCGAAATTCTATACTTTCACAGACATCAAATAGTTTTCTTTAAAAATTTTGTCTTTTTTAATAAAGTTCGCTTTATATGATGAGTAATATAATCGAATATATTTTAGTTATATACAATTCTTTAAAATAGAAATATACGTGGATTAAAAATAGAATCTAATAGCACTATTTGATATTGGAGAAATTTAATGGACTTCATGCTTCAGCTGTGATTCTTTGGTGCTTGACGAATATCATCCTTCCTGATCATATCATGATCGGAATGTTAGTTCCGAAGTATAATTGCTTCTTAATATATTTTTTTTAAATTAAATAATAAATATGCTTATGCGAAATGCTTTACTCTGAACTTCTATTTGAAGGGAGGCAGGCTGTAAGTATCTTCGTAGTCCATTCTTACACTGTTAGGTCTTTTTTACCAATGTAGTATAGAGAATTTAATTAAATAAACTCCCATATGCTAGGACCATAAAACTCCTCCTTATTTATCCTTGATTTTTCATTTCATATTTCTGGATACCCCGCAGCTCCAAACACACCCATACTCTGCCATAAGCCCACACTAAGTAACCAACTCAGAGGACCTTGACATGTTCATCACATATTTTGTTCCCATTTCCATTATCATTTTAAACCTCTCTATTGCTACACTATCATTGCGATGCACATGCCTTAATAACTACGTTGGAATGGTGATCTTTTGGACTATGACTTCATCGCTGCAGGCGTTACTTAGCTTTTTAGTCAACAGTCTTCTTGCGTGTTGAGTGTTGCATTTCATTTGCTTCGGAGAATACAAAATTCACACTGCTTTCCATAAATTCTAGGAAAAAAAGAGATTCTATTTTATACTCTATACCCCACTATGGACTACATGTGTTGCATCAGAAAGACATTGTCATGCCACAAATAGAATCTTAATTCCAGTGGCTGTTCCATGACAGTGTCAGTTAGTTTGTCATATTGTTGTGAATGTGAAACATTTGCATTTTCTGTTTGTCAAATCGCATTGTCAATTGAATTTAATGAGATTTCCAGCTGATCTTGGAATTTAGTTAAATGGAAATGAAAAAACAATTCATTTGTGATTATAAAGGAGGATACATGCCTTTTGGCATACGTGTGCAATCCATTTGCAGATATTTTCATTTCATTATATCTGTTACCCCCAAAAGTAATTAAGGCTTATCATTATTTTTCCATATGACAAATGCAAAAAATAAGAACTTTAAAATCTCAAAATATGGCAAACTTTGATTTCATAGCTTTTCCAGAAACCTTGTAAGCGATATATATCTGGAAAACTGCATGACAAGTTACTTAGTTGCTTTGAGGCTTTTATTAATCCATAGCCATAGCTAATGACTGTTGTGTGGCTTGCAGCCTGGGCAAAAGAGATTTCAAATGTCAGCTGTCAGATTGGAAAACATACTATTTTTCTTTGTTTTAAACTCATATACTTGGAAATAGTTGACTCTCGATTTATTTGTCTTACGGTGAAGTCTCAAGAAATGAATATTTTTTTTTTGTTTTATTCCAAACTAGTGGCTGTCTATGGTATTACATTTGATTAATGATTGATTTTTAGTTTGAAATATGGCCCTGCCTTGGTAAATTTAATTTGAAAGATTTGTGACAGTAATATTGAGAACATTATGAGGCCATTATAATAACTTCATTATTGAAAAAGTAATATATTCACAATTTGAGAAGTCATATGAGTAAATGTATGTCCCCAAAATAGGCAATAAATGCATGTCCCAAAAGTAGGTTTTAAATATTTTCCATTCATTAGAATACCGCACATTTTTAAGAAAATATATTTGTATAGTTGAAAAGCACTATGAGGTAATTCACTCCATTATTAATTAAACATTATTGGAAAAAGTAATATATTCAATTTTGAGACTTGTAGTTCAAAAGAGACCATAAGAGTATGTCCCCAAAATGGGGAATAAATGCATGTCCTCAAAGTAGGTTTTAAATAGTTGCCATTTATTACAATATTGCACATTTTTAATAATATATTTTTATAGGTGGAAAGAATTATGAGGTCATTAACTTCATTATTAATTGAAGATTATGTGAAAAGTAACTAAATCAAGTTTGAGACTTGTCGCTCTGAAGGAACCATAAGAGTAAATGTATGTCCCCAAAGTAGGAAATAAATGCATGTTCTCAAAGTAGTTTATAAATACTTGCCATTCATTGGAATATTGCAAAATTTCAAAAAAAATATATCCTAACCGAATAAAAAATTGAATGCCCCTAATTAGGGGTTGGTTTTTGGTAAGAATTCCAGTTTTTCAGATATGGGTTAATGTGTTTCTTAACAACAAAAAAAGAGGTTTTTGAAAGATGTTTTCTTTTAGATTTTTTTTTTGTAAGCAAAAGATTGTCCAATCTGTATACCACTGTGTTGTAAATTCTCTCCTATATCTTATTTCCTCTGCATTTTCCGTTTTTTTAATATTTTAAATATTTTTCTTATAAATTGGCTCATGGCCATTATAAAATCTTGCCAATTAATGTCAATTCCCTGTAATTGGTCGCAGCTAAATTATTAACGCCAACGGATTCTTATTTTAATGGCGTTTTGAAGAAAAAAATCTAAACACAACAGAAAACTACTAAATTACTACATTGTAGTTTTTATGTTCTCTTTGTGTTAGTAGTATGAAAAGTTATACTCTTCTTGACAAAATCAATCTTTTAAAAAGGTCATGTTCACTTATGTTCGTTTTTTAATATTTATGCAGATTTTCAAACGATTTTTTTTTCTTAAAACGTATGATTTGTTATACTAAAATGACTAAAGGCTACAAAAAAATGATGTAATTTATATGTCAAAAGAGTTTCTAGTGAATTGATTTTTTTCACAGTGACTTTAAGACTAAAGACACTAACCGTAAAGTGAACATAAACCACGAAAAATTGGCTGTCAAATAACCTGAAGTCATAAAGCAATTTTGAAGGCAAACAGTGTAGCAAAGATAACCACCCACCAAACCATACCAAATAACTATGGATAATTCAATTTTTTTTTCTTAAAAAATGTCAACATTGTTATACAGTGAATTGGTAGTTGGAGACAATTAGAGTTGTAAAGCTTAGATATAAGTCAAAGTTTTTATTTTTATTTAGAAAATAGTTGTCACATGTAAGGTTAAGTTAAAGTGGCAGACCGATTATGTTTCAGGCTCACTTAAACTATTCGGTCCATTGTGTCTGTTGTCCCATGTTGCCACAGATTGAAAATCGCATCAAAAGTCACCAAAAACAATTGTAACAGCTTGATTGAACACTTATGTTTTTTTTTCTTATTATTTTTGTTAGCCAAAAATATTGAAAAAATTATGCAAAATTATTGGACAATTATTGTTCAGAGTTGGGCGCCAAATAAAAGGCATGTTGGGCGCCAGAGTAAAAATTGCATCAATTGTCACTAAAACCTTTTAAGAGATTGACTTAAATTTTTTTTTTTCATAAGCCAAAAATATTGGCTTATATGGTGCTAGTGAAACATCTCTCATAGGAATGAGCGCAAAGCTATTATATTTTCAACACTGTTTGGATTTGTTAGCGCCTGGTATTGAGCCCAATAACCTCTTTGAGTTAGACTGGTATGCTAACAATTGTTTTATGCCACGAAATATATTCGTGTTTAGCCTTCAGAAATCCCATTTCCTTAAACTCTTTGTAGTCCAGTGCTTCTATGGCCACTGAAACTAAAACTGAATTTAAAAATCAGGAAAATATCAACGTCAATCAAATTTCATTTTTGTTGGGAATTCTTATGTTCAACCGTACACGATTTATGACTGCGACAGGGAAGACAGTTTGAGGGACAACAGTCACAATTTCAAATATTTTGACTGGCAGTTAAAAAACAAATATATATTAACAAAGAAATCTTGGACAATTTGATCATAGGCTCATGGGTACACAGAAAAAATTATTCGTGAGCCCAAAGATTGCATGCCCTTCAAAAACGAATGTCAGTTTTGTATACTTGAGCAAAAGTCGATAAATTTTTCAGCGAAGTCGATTTGTCCTCGGAGTTAGGTGATTAGGTTAGGTTAGGTTTGGACATAAATAAACAATATGCTTTATACTTAAATATGACAAAGTCAATTCTGTATTTGAATTTAGGATTAAATTGTTTTTCCATGATGATAAAAAATAAATTATAATTTCTTTCCCAGTATCAAGTATGCCAAACTTAAAAATGAATTGCATCTCAAGTATATCCTTAGTGAAATTCCTCGATCCTTTGGCTTGAAATCTATACCAAAACAATTAAAATAAATATAAAATCTTTGCAACTTGGTAACCGTTTTTTTTTCAGTGTATAAAATTTACATATTTTATAATAAATTTTTTTTTCGAATCCACTATTCCTTTGATTTTTAAGATGTAAAAATGTTATAAAATTATTTTACTCATTCGTTTGTTCTCATTTTTTATTTTCCTTGCTTGCTTTCATTTTCGTAATGACCAACATTTGTAAATCATAAAGCTAATTTTGCCCACAAATTCTTAGTATCTGCCGCATGCTTTCATGATCATATTGTGTGATTGTTTGCTAAATGTGTGTTTCCTTATGGCCATTTTTTTTTAGTTTTTTTTTTCTATCCCAAACAAATGATTTTAAATCTGTAAAAATACCGCCATCGTTATCGCCACCAGCGTTTATAGTTTTGCTATGCATTTATATGAGACGGAATCATCGGCCACATTTGCCGGTAAAATCAGAATTATTTCAAGCATATTTCGTTTGCATAATGCTTAAATTTGCCTTACTATTTATATCCCATTTTAGCTCGTGTGTGAGGTAATTAAGATTATGAAAAATGTTTAAAATTTGCAACAGTGATATTGAAACAAAAAAAATTGAGAAAAAATTTTCAATGATTAAACACGCATGAAAACCATAAAATAGCCCAATATCATTGTTAGCGGCACCATATGGATGGTTTTGTATTTTTGTTTTTATTAAATCCAATCACTTGCGCCGGCAAATGACTGCATCACTTGTTAATTGTCCAGTTTTAGATGGTAATGTTTATGATTTTATAAATATCCTCATAGAACATGCTTATTATTGTAAAATTAAGTGGTTGTATTTTAATGGCAAAATACAATTTTGGGATTTTTTTTATATTCGATCATGGTGGCGTGGTGAGTAAGACCCACTTGCACACCAATAGAATAAAGTCCAAAATGGATATGTAAAATATACTAATGCTGGTCACCTAACTATGAAATCATTAACACTTAATGGTGTTAAATTTGATTTTGAAAATTTTATTATATATAACTATACTAAATTTTTCAATTTATTTTAATTAAATTAATTTAGATTTATTTCGAAAATTAAGTTATTTTATTTTAAATCCATTAATCTAATGCAGATATACTTAAATAAACTAATAGACATTGTTTTCAATTAAATAAAATCTTAACATATTATATTATTTATTTATGTATATACAATTTAATTTAAAAAATGCATAGTATATTCAATTAAATATTCTACTATTATCTAAATTAAATCAGTATGTATTTACTATAAAATTACCTTTGTTATCAAAGCAAATGAAATTAAACTAAATTTAAAGAAATAAGTATTGTTAATTCTTTAATCATATTAGAATTGATTTTTATTTAATTATTATTTACATACATATAAAATTATGGGAAATTATGACACAGAGTTATAAAGATTTTCACAAAATTTTTCTTCACTATCCTCGACATTCTATTCGAACGTATTCAAAAAAGATTATGATTAGATTATAAAATAAATTATATATTGCTAGACTGCTTTACTAATTTATCTTTGTTTTTCTAATTTCAGGTATGTCCTATTGGTTATAAACACCATTTAAAAATTTAAGTAAGTTTCGATAATATTGACCAGGAATATGAAAATAAGGTATGAGTTGTTATGGGTAATGGAGATGCTTTAAACGTAGCTTCAAAGCTTGTTTCAAAAACTATTTTGTCCAAATTGATTTTTGCATTTTATTTTTTTTTAATACTTAGGAATTTCGTCTTTAGATTCTATTAACTAGATCTTAAAACAAACATTTATTTTCAACAATTATTTAAAATTATGAAACACTTGCTCTAAATATAAAAAATAAGATGATAGCTTAGGCAATTAAAAAAAATCTGAAAAGAATATTCATGCCCATATCAATAAACAATAAAAAAAAATTGTTTACATACTTTGAAATAGCCTGTCTGTTTTCTGTAATAATTAAAATCTTTTTAAATGACCCCTTACATCTTAGCTGTTGTTTAATTGGGCATTGCGAATGCATCTAAATTTCTTTAAATCAGAACACGTTGTCTATAACGAAAATCTTTAATTTCTGTTTTTATTGCTTATGCAATGGTCCAATGAAGAAAAACAACCACAAATATGTGGAAAATGGGCTCACCATCCCTATAGCCATAAAAAAACAATGGGTCACCGAAACAACATTGTTTATATGAAAACAAGAAAATCTTAAATTCTGTATGCAATAAAAAAAAAACTGAAGATCTATTTCATCTGGAAAAAAATTATGTGATAATTTCATAAATAGAAAAATGCATCTTAAATGCATTTAATTATTATTTATATTTTCGAAAATTAACCACAATTAGTCCATGATACTGTTTTTGTCGCATGCCATACAAAACCACTTAAAAGTTTTGTGGCCCTGCCGTTGGTTAAGAATGGCATAGAGACAAAAGTGTCCAACATCCAGCAAACCACTGAATGTCAGTCACTTACCACCTCTATTGCATTATAACATAGAGACAAGCACTTCACCTTTATGCTCAAACCGAAGACAGTCTAAAGGGTGTTGAGGATCAGTGGATAACCGAAATGGATGGTTGGGGTAGATTTCTGTTTAAACTTTGTTAGAAAAAACTCACAAACATGGCATTAAAATAGACCTAAGTAAACTGCTGTACTTGAGGAGTATTTAAGAAGAGAAGGTTAAATGTGAACAAAATTTAATGCTGACATGGGATAAACCACATCTAACAAAAAAAATATTGGCATTGAAATTTTGTTCTATTGACTACACCTAGAAGAAGAATCACCTCAAATATGTTTCAAGAGCAAAATGTTATTTTGGACGGTGAACATGGAACATGTTTCTCGCAAACATTGTATTTTCTCTTAAAATATCTATCTGACTTTGGCAAGCACTTTATTTCTTGCGAGAAAACATTACTTTTGCGGCAAAAATGTTCAATGTTCAAATATAACATTTTGCTCTTGAAACATAATTGTTCCTTTTCTGGGTGTATATCAGAATGATATCGACAATTTTCGTATATAAATTAACTCCTTTCTGGAGACCAGGAAATGGGGACTTCATGGAAATAAGAATGGTTCGAAGGCATTTATCTTACCACTTCGCATGAAAACTGCTCAGGATATAAAATTTTGGAAATCGGTCTATAGGGGTATGCACCAAATTTGCAATTCCGATCTTCCGTGATAAGACCATATGGGCAACATTTCAAGTCGATATCTTCTTTTGTTCGTAACTAACATTTATCAACAGATTGATAAGAATAATTCAGAAGATTCAGAATGGGTTCAAAAGTCCCAACATAAAAATTAAACCCTATTGTGGAATTCTCTTTAATCTCAAGACAAAATCTACTCAATTAAAATGGAATTCCTCATAATAGCAAAGACAATAATAAATCTGAGCTAAATATCATAATCTTGACATAAAATTAATTAGTCTGAAAATTGCATAAATTATTTCAACCAAAATGTCATTTGCATTAACAAATTGCCATGAGGCCTCCCCACATCCCTTGATCTTGGTTGAAGAAAGAGCGAAACCAAAAAAACAACAAGCAAACGAATAAATGATCACATCTAAGATATAAACAAACAAAAAAGCATCAATAAACTTGTGAGGCACACAAACATTCATCCATCCATTTGCAGTCAGTCTCTATGATCATTGTGATCCTCATAACACCTCCGAAAATAATTCCAAGAGCCTGGCAGCTGGTAACAATGAATGAAATTTTGGTCGCCTAGAGAAAGAGAACTAGCCAATGTGGTTGATCATTAAATGGGAAGCTGGTGATCATAAAGCCACCAGCTAGCTAGCCAACCAGCCATTATCTCTCATCATCCTCTCACATCCAATATTCATCCATGGCTTATTTTAGTTTTGCGAGTTAATCAAGAATGACAGTTGTAGTTTTTTTCTTCATTTTTGTTGTTACAAATTTTTGTTTTTGTTGATATTTTCATTTTTTTTGCTGTATTCGTTTGTTTGCTTGATTTTCTACAGATTTATGACAACAAAGCAAGGACAATTTTCTATTGTTGGCGTAGATTTGCAGTCGTTGTATATGCATCATCATCATAAGTGCACACACACTCGTTTACTCTCCTCTCTTCTTGCCTCTAATAGAGAGACGCTCTCATACATAATCTGTTACATGCGGGTCTGTTTATTTGTTTAGTGGCTATCTTAAATTGCCATGTGATGTAAAACATTCAACACTGTCAAGAATCTGTAGCACATGATTGCATGTATGTGTGTGTATGCCCTGTCTCTTTAGCATTGGATAATATACAGAGAAACCTGGAAAGAGTTGAATGTATTGTGGAGTTTGTCATGGGAAATTATAGGAATTCTAAGAGATGTTATATATGAAGGCTATAAAGTTCTTGTAATAGATGCTTGAGAGATGTTTACTTATTGTTTTTAAGAGATGATTCAACTATAGATATATTTTCAACTTTAGATATTTTGCAACTGAATCGATTTTTTTGTATGTTACTCAGCATTTGCTGAATTCAAAAACTATAACATATTTATTATCAAAACTATGTTAAAACATTAATCATTGTTGATTGTTAGACAAACAACAGGAAATATGCAGTCCTTTGTGATCTTGAAAAACCCTTCAGTGAGTATTCTCTGAAAACACGTTTTCATATGAATGGTTCCACTGTAATATTTTTTTCTACTGCTGTATATCTATCTAAATCTCTATCTTATGGATTTCGCATCTAATAAGTGAGTGTGCAAATAACTAGGTATTTACAAATTATTTTGCACTTGCTCCGCTGAACTAAATAGTTTTCGAGCGTGCAAATTTTGATTTAAGTAAATATGCTTTACTGTCTGTCTGTCCAGCATTGGTTGCAGTAGCATAGCACTTCCATTATGATTTTTTTTAGTAATTGTGCATAGTTGTTGTAGATGCTGCAATTACGCCTACACTTGATCTACAAACATATATAGTTTTTGTGTTGTTCTTTTGCATTTGCTCGGAGAATTGCATCCATCCGATGCTTCATCCATTTTTTAAAAGAAAAAAAAAATACAAGATAAAAACATTTTTCTACAAATATATGCCAAATGATTAAGTTAAAGGCATACAACTTGACTGAGTGGCATATCTTATAGTCGCAATGGCATTTTTAGTATGGTGGGGTTGGAGGGTAAATATGCAAAGTCTTATCTTGAATTTAAACCTATATTTCTTTGGTTATAAAATATGATGATTATTGCCTGTCTCCACATTGTCTACATTTAAATTTATCAATGAATAGCTATCATGAGAGTTAGTATACAGACGGTGGCATGGACAACATGCAAAGATATTTGATGATGGAATATCCTAGAAATCTTAAATAATTTTTAGCCTACAATCATTTTGTATAGTACAAAGAGAAATACTTTAGATATGCAAGCTCTCGATGCCAAGCGAAAAAATTATATGTTCGATTTATTTGTTCAATATAAAAAACAATGAATATAATGTTCACAAATGTAGATGTGTATTTAAATTTTCCCAACCGTAATACACAAATGTTTAAATTGATTATAGGATATTTCACATCAATTTAAAACGGGGGCCTCTTGTCATGAAGCTCACCAATCCGTAGAAATGGAATTGGTTTCCACTTATACCATATTGATCCTTTGCGATTCCTCATAGCTGTTTCTCTCCTCTTCATCATCTATCATCCTCCGTCAGGGTTGATCCCATTATATTTGCGTTTCCAAACGAGTTTGCTAGGTCTTCCTTCCAGAAACCTTGATGACGGCAAGTATATTCTTTAGATAACAGACCAATACATCAGTACTATTCTGAAAGCAAAAGGATAATGTCGGACACTGGCACAAAGAATGGTTGGAGTCTTCATTACTCATTAAGTCAATCCTTACCATATGTTTTCCTGCTATAATGATACATATTAATAGTCTCAAATCCTCTCCAGGTGTCGCCATTAGAAATCATAGTTCTTACTATTTTTGTCGTCCCATATCAATTTGGTTTTATCGCAGACCGCAGAGGAAGCCCAACGTCCTTTCAATAAATCATGGTTCTATTAGATGAAAGTATAAAATAGTTCAATCAAACTTAAAATTGCAAGTACAAATCTTGGCAAAAATCAAGAATTTAAAACTCTATTTTCTTTAGATTTTTTTTTGTATATCCATATATAGAAAAGCAAATCAGTAATAGAATAAGTTAACGTATGAAAATGATTGGGCGCCAACTACATACAATTGACAATTGTGATCGGGCGCCAAACCTAATATGTATGGGAGAAAGGACACCAAATATTAGATGACTTATTATTATATTATATACAATCAAGCTAAACTTACATTATAGAGCCCCTTTGATAATTCCACTTATTTACTGACCTACTTAAATTAACACTCTCTATGTCTTTTTTACTTTAGCCATATTCCTTATTCATTTAAAATTGCTATACAATATAGTACAGTCTCCCTTTACCCATCATCTTTGCAATACTAATAAATATCAATAATTTTATAATTTAAGTTAATTTACCATAACTAAATACATACAAACAATATAATTAAACAATTCATAGACAGCACTTAGCAGGCAATTAAGTTCTAAAAACCACCACCAAACGACAAAATCTAATGTGAAATTACACCGTCAACCATAGCAGGTGGAGAAGTTCGCCCAACGCCCACAGCCCACAAAGTCTAGAGACGATGAGAGAAGACCACCTTCGAAAAACCTAAACCCCTCATAATAGTCGAAGACGGAATACAAATTGGGAACATAATCAAAAAATCAGCGTCATAAACAAGACAACAATGAGTGTAGTGGAGGAAATAACCAGAAAACCAGCAAATAATAGAGATAAATGGAAAGGTGACACTACGGGAACAAGGCGACAATGGCAGATGATGACACTTACATTATTTGAACTTAAAGACCTGACCTGTTCGTCAGGGTGTTGGTGTTCGGGGGTGCAAGTGTTTACCGGCATTGTTCTGGGGATTTTTTACTACTCGTACACGAGGCTAATGATGTGACAAAGTTCAGGTATTAGCAACGTGACATTATGTCGTCCATGTTATTTTTTTGTGTGTTGGGAGCAATATTATTAGCAAAGATCATGGGCAATTCATTGCTAGGACCAGGATGATGGCTGTAGGAGTAAAGAATTAAAACTTAAGTAATAGCAAATTATGCACTCCTTTTTTATGAGCTTCCCTCGTGTCCTTTATGGTCTTTTTCTGTCTCTCTTTCTCTTGGCCGCACTAAGAAAATTTCAAGACCATTATAGAGGAAATAAGCTATTTAAGTCGAATGTTATGATGACTCCAAGGCATTTGAGGCCATAGACAGTTTCCTTATTTCCTGTAGCCAAGTGGAAGGATGTGTTGCTGGTTTTAAGTGCACGTTACGATGCTAAAATTTATAAAATAAGCTCTATTTAGTGCAAATATAACTTTTTTTTTCGCCCGCAATATTTTACACAAAATTGTTGGCGAAATATATATACTCCAACAGACCTACTCCCAAGGCAAACTAGAATAAAATGTTAAAATGTTGTTAGCTAAAATATAGACACCAAGAAGTACGTGTTGCTGTCAGAGACAATCAAAATCATGAAGAGAATCGAAAGACAGACTAACCTAGGCGAACGAACGACCTCTTTAACATAGGCGGCAATCCTAATAACACAAATGCTAGAGAGGTTACAGTGTTTTGAAGGGATTGTGTGATTATCTGGGAATTTTGTAAATATGAAATGGTTCAAATATATTACAATCTATATTCGCTCCAATTAATGTTTGGATCAATTTTTGTGTGGTTCCAAAAAGAGTAATCATTGTATTCAAAAACTCAATCAGAGATCAGTTTTTATGACGGCTTTATTAAATTTTCGTCAAATTTTGTATGATTGCTACATGATTGATGTAGGCATCATATGTCCAATTTTAAGCGGATCGAATGATTATACGATTACCGTTGAAAAAGTTATATATGGTGAGCTATAACCACATTAGGTTCGAAGTGTTGCAAGCTCACTTAATTTTGAAGAATTTTTCTAATTTTTACTAATTCTATTCGATTTTTACTAAATACGAAATCGAATAAACTAACTATAAGGACAAAACGACTTTATTGCAAAGTTTATCGAGTTTTGGACAAGGAAAAAATGTTATAGCACAATTCGCATTCGTATTTTAAGGGCATGAAATCGTTGACCCCACGACAATATTTTTTTCAGTGCAGCTGGCACACCACAAGAAACATTTTTTTATGTAAAGCTTTAAAATGGCATCTCGTTTCGTTCGGATTTCGACAGACTGGCGGACACAACTAGATATACCCAGAGTTTCACCAACGCAATGAAAACGTTAGTAGATTTCCCATTATACGCGACACACCATTTGAATTTATTTATGAACAGAAGATATCCTAGCGTAAACAAAGAATCTGATTGCACTCATTGATAAAAGAGAAGTTCACCATCTGTGGTATCACCATGGATAAAATTGTTCATTACATGGTATAACCTAAGTAGAAAGTGGTATAGTTATATTTTTTGAAATTGCGGGAAAGTTAAACTCTTAACCTCTTTAGTATCTGGGAAATATTTTTTTTTTCACCAAAAAGTCAATTAATTCAAGTTCTTAATAATTGCGCAGAGGATCTTACACAATTTTTCTTTTTGTCTTGCTCTTACGTTTCCGATGGGTGAATTCGGTACCATTCACTAATGACTGATAAATTTGTATGAAACTCTACATCAATCTAGAGAGAATGATATAGAGTTCCTACAAGAGAAACTCCCCTCTATATTAGGTGAATAAATGGATCATCTCTCCCACACTTAAGAAAATCTTGTGAAGCAATGTTATTCTCTACTCCTTTGCAATTGATATTAACACACAAACATGCTATTAATTATTTAGATCGAATGATCGAATCTTCAATCTTAAACCACTGTTTAATTTCATTCTCACCTACACTTAACACCCCTATCTCCCACACTCAAACTTTACAGTTGTAATGCAGCTACTGCATAATACTCCTTACACATGTTAATAACAGCAGCAACATTGTTCTGCTGGTGGCGCTGTCGTCATTTTCCGCTTGTTTTTTTTTCTCCTTATAAAATGTAAGCGATATAATGGTCGTTTGTTTTATGAGAAATTGCAGAAACGTGCCTCGAATGCAAAATTGCAGTTTTAAGGCAGGCATTGAGACGCACAGATGAAGATACAAACTGTGATTGTCTTGGCTGGTTAAAGTGATACATGTCTCGTTCTCCTTTTTTGCCACCCCCCCCCACCCCCCTCCAACTCCAGCAGCCAGACATACTAACCACCTTAGTCCTCTATTTTATAGACTCTCCAGTTTTCATATGCCACACACCGCGAGCCTTTGACACTTAGAGATACTCGTTGAAAGACATAAACAACAATCTGCCACAAAACATGATGACTTACTTCATCTTAGAGGGTCGTGGGATGGAAGAGCAGATGAACGAAACGTAAGAGAATCTATAAGGCAGGGGGAATCCCCTAATAAAGCAAAAGGGCTTTAGACAAATAACCCAATGTATTAACATGGTTTGTTGTGTTTTTGTTGTTTTTTTTTTTTGTTTAAATACTTGGCAAATACTTCTGTGGGTGGTGATGACTTTGTATGAGGACGGCTCCAGTTTGTTGATATTCATACCGCAAAATGTGCCACAAATTATAAACACTTTGTACCACATGAATATCAACAACTTAAGCAAGAAGGATGCATTTGGAAGGAGAAAAAAAATTGGTAGTCTGATGAGTCGTGAAAAATGAAAGCAACATATTTAACAACAATAATAATATATGGACTAAATTCCTACTATCAATCCATCATTATCATCATCTTAATCTCCATCATCGTTTCCAGTGACAGCTACATCAATTGTATTTCGTGTTTTTGGGTTGGTTTATTCGAAGGTGTTAACAACAAATGTAAATCCCATTTCATTCATGCAACCAGTCATCATTCATTTATGCCGGTCTTCTGAGTGATTCTACCGCCACCGACTTTACTCAATAGTTTGACGATAGTCATTCATGTCTGCTTGTCTTTGGAATTCCGTTGCATGACTCCATCTAAAGATTTTCATTGGATCCACTATGTATGTTTGCTCTTATGCCTTCAAGAAACAAGTTTCGTATTAGCCTTGGAAGCAGTTGATCTTTTAGATACTTATGATTGTTGTCAATGTCAAATAAATGCTCGGGAAGTTGTCATAATTATGAAATAGTCATCAGTAGCTCCACTAATCATTACTTCAATAAAAAGATTAATGAGAAGGGATTCAAGTTTAAATGTCAAGAGATTTATCAATCATCAAATCTGTTTGTTAAAATGATATCAATTGGTTGGATTTGCAATGTAATTTAGAATCTGTGAGTCTTTTATTTTGATATATCTATAGGTTAAAATAGGTAAGAATATATTGTACACTGTAAATATTATCACAGATTATAACAACCATTGCAAGAAATTACTCGGTCTGGCAGCATACCGCAAAGTAAAATCTATTGGAAAAACTCAACCCATATCATTAAACCAATCAAGAACCTCTTGAGCTATCAAAATTCTTGATATGCGAACATACCCAAGATCTCAAGAGCTTCCGTTCAGGAAGTACGCAAGAATTGGGAATGGCTCAATACAATTTTATAGCAGTATAGATATTATTTCGAAGCTAAAGACTATATTATATTAGAATCCACTCAATCCCCTCCATGGTTTATTAAGGGATCAGCACCAGGGCAAGCGGAATTTGAAACCTTGAAGTCCTCGGAACATGATGGAATTAATACAACCAGTCTCTGATTGAGTTATCCCTTGGCTGTTGTATATTCCAATGGTCCAAAGAATTGGATACTAAATTCTTCGTCAAACCTCTTTAAGTCTCTGGAGAACCTGATTGGTAGCTTAAAACTGGAATTGTTCCAGGGCTGTTGTTTTAATAACAACATTCAAATTTCAAGGTCTTATTTACTAAAATTCTCTTGAATGGACTCGTTGGCGATTAAATCTTCACGTTATACCGATTAAGACATTGTCTACATTAAAGGATGATTATGACATATAATGTGTTATCCTAAATAGAGAGCCGCCTCTTCTCTTCATGAATTTGGAAACATTTTCAAAACGTCCTTTAAATGGTTTCTCATATAGTGTAGAACTCCAGTTCTGATACAGCTTTAAGAAGAAGTTCTTTTATCATTTATCATTGCTCTGCCTTGCATACATAGGGTCGTGGGTTCAACCCCAGTTTCGATGGAAGACTAAAAAGCTTTTCAGCGGTGGATTATCCCCTCTCCGTAAAGCTGATGACATTTCAGAGTCTTTCAAAACTTCTCTAAGTCATTTCACCGCAATGTGAAACTCCATTCATTGCTCTGGGATAAGACAGAGCTCATTGATAAGAATGAGTTTCCGCAAATATGACAGCATAATAGCCTAGGTGTATCTGTCATTAAACGGACAACCGAAAAAAGAGGTTTGTAGGCGCTCTAGGCTATGCAGACATGCAAAGTTTTAGAATGGCGGCACATGTTCAGGAGGAGTTCTAACGCCTTTGTTGTTAAAGATGCATTACTTTGAAGTGTTTTTCTCCAGTCCTTCGAATGAATTAGAAGTAGAAAAGATAAAAATGACGAACGTAATGTAATGCTAAGTATCGCTATGGCCAGAAAAATTGAAGGCATATGCATTGCGGTTCATGCAAGTGCTAACTATTAATACTCAGATTTTCAATGGAGTCGAGAGCCATGAAATGCAAAACTTGGGACGAACTCAAATCATTATGAATACAATCCCAATTTCTACCAGATCCCAAAAAAGTGTTCAGTTGTTTATATCCTCTCAGTGAATATTATGGATTGGTGTATAAAATGAAGTTTATTGCCATTGAGTTTAACCTAGAATCGAGGAGCTCTCTTTGACGAGAGGGAAGTTCATTAAAAATCCCGGCAAAATTGCGGATATGAGCGGTGTCTTAACAAATGTTCGATTTTACAAAGTTGTTGCTGATCTGTCAATATTCAATTTGATGTCAATATGTCTCCCCTTTGCACTACACAAATATCTTGGTTCATTAATTAAGAGAAATTTTAGCATCCCAGAACTAGAATTCCTAAGACCATTTCCCATATCACACTTTCCTTTAGACATGAATAATTAACACCAAGCCCTTGCTAATAACCAGAAACCAAACAATCCACATCATTATACAAAGCAAACAATGATTTTCACAGAAAACAAAATACGATGGGAATTTCTACCGTTTGCCAGATGTCACATATGGACTACAGATTTTTCCTACAATCAGACAGGGAAACTCATTCTTCAATCCCATAAATATTCTCTCTCGCGATGAGTGTATCTTTAAGTTATGACGCCGACACTTAAAATGATTAACTATTAAAGTCCTATAATTTGTCACAATTCATAGACGATAGCGCACCGCATCCATAGAGATCGCTCATTATATTTGTATGTATGTATGTCTCTGAACATTAGTATTTGAATTCGAAACAATGTTGCATTCTCTGATAACCGACAAAAGCTTAGTAGTTGCAATGCTGCAGTATATGCTGCTCAACAGCATGGCAACTTATCTCTTGATAGTTCGTTTTTTGTTCACAATTAAACACCGAGCAACAATGAAAAGTGTGTCTTGTTTACGAGAAATTAGATTGCAGGGTCTAAAATAATTGGGTCAAACATTACAATTAGAACAAAAAAAGTGTCCAACACAAAAGTGTATACTAAGTTATCGATAAAAATCCATAATGGGAAAGACCTCTATCGTTCAGACAACCCCACTTCAAAACATATAGGGGAGGGTGTGGGAACAAAATCAATTGGGGTTTATGATGGGATTTTCTAACACTTCAAAATGTATGGCGAGGCCGATCACAACAGCACAGACGTAAGGTCTGGGGTCTAGTGCACTACTTTCCTAACCCAAAAAAAAGAAAAAACCTCAATTGTAGATAAGAATGAAAACAAAAATGCATTCCAGACCTTGTCGCTGATGTAATAACAATAATCATAGCTAAAACTGGCCAATAATATAAAGTGGCGGCACCACCAAGAAATCACGAGATTTTAAAGTGACATAACTGCCCCCGTTTTGCTTCCCTCTAGAAGGTGACATTATTCATTAATAATTTCCTGTTGAGTAATTTTTAGTGTTCAGTTTCTTGTAAATAAGTTTTTTTTCCAATTAGCCAAATATTTATTCAACTAGTGGAAATTACAATGACGGCAGACACTTATTCATTCACCGGTGATTATAGTAAATCAAATTTTAAACAAGAATAAAGGAAAACTAGCAAATAAAACCATCATCATTTGTTATAATGCAAAGAAATTATTTACAATAGAAATTCTTGAAAATATGAGGGTGTAAAATCATTGATGGCATGCTTTACAATTGGTAAATTCTTAGAAAATCAATATGACGATAGAGTTGGGAAGGGTATGAGGATTATTGGAAATATTAAAGTTTCTATAAGCTGCTTAGAAATTAATAAATTAGTTGGATAATATGTTTCATTTGATCGATATTTATTATTTAATTCCATAAGTAAAGTAAAAATGTATAGGAGCCACTCTGGTGCAATTGTTAACATAAAACTTTAACAGTAATGTAAATAACATTTTACTTGACAATTTTCACTTAGGGTTATATGGACGGCTGTTATTGTGAATGACTATAGAACAGCTGTGACCTGTTAGCAAAAGAAAAAACTGTGGTGTTTCATAATAATTTCCTACTATGTATTGTTTTATATAAACAAAAGGCTCATAAAAATGTTATCTGAATATATTGATAAATATGAGAAATAGTAATAAAAGTAAAAAGGAGAGCGAGAGAGAGGATCTGTGAGGGTCCCTAATTATGGTCAAGAAGATCGATTCATATGAGACTATTCCACATGTCAAATTTGTAATTCGAATGTCTGTATTGGAGATGGTAATATCAATTCTCAATCTACTCCCACGACCATCTGATAGTAACATTTTGTTTTTGTGGGGGGTATAATTTTATTTGTCACTTTTGTTTTCAACCTTTTCTCAAATATTTGCTTATTCATATTTTCCTCTATTCACCATATTGTCACAACAGGTCCTTAACCTTTTATTGTTCCAGGATATTTGAAACAAAAAAGTTTTCATTTTTGTCTTGTATTGTTTTTGTTTTTCAATTAACTCACATGCTAGTGGTTTAAACTAATTGAGGTTTGAATGGCATTATTTTTTCCACAACAACAACAACAGGTATTGTTTATACAAATGGCAACCAATTCCACTGGAGCTTTCATCCTCTGGTTTTATAGAAACGCTTTGGGTTTACCATGGTCTGAGGTCAGGGAAACTTTCACGAAAGATTTCCACGGAAATAGAATAGATAAATGTTTAATATGTTCAGTACTGGGTAGGTAACAAAATTATTCCAGGACAACTTGTCGTTTTGTTGAACACTAAATATGAGAAATGTGCAAGATATCGAACACGCAGTGGAGCGGATTACTAAGGCCTTCAACATCTCACTGAAAGCTGCATGCCCTAGAGGAAAGCCAAGGGGGAAACATCGACCACCATGGTGGTCTACGGAATTAAGTAATATGAGGAAATCCTGCAGGAAGCTCTTTAACAAGGCAAAGTCCACCAGAGCCCCTGAGGACTGGGACGCTTACAAGAAGAATCTGAGAGGATACAAGCGAGAACTGAGAAAGGCTCAGCATAACTCTTGGAATGCTTACTGCAGCAGTATTGAGAATACGTCCGAGGCTTCCAGACTACGGAAGGTTCTAGCATCCACCAACTCCGCTCCAGGTTTCATTAAAACATCGGAGGGCAATTGGACAACGTCCAGTAAGGAGACGCTGGAGGTACTATTGGACACACATTTTCCTGGAAATCAGACGGTTGAACCATGTACTGGCGGTGCCACAGTTGCTCAGCGGTCGTTTCCTGTCGAGGAAATTGTATCGGAAACTAGAATAAGATGGGCGCTAAATAGCTTTGGACCATTCAAATCCCCTGGACCTGATGGAATTACTCCGGCGGAGTTACAAGCTGTAACTGACAAAATTATCCCCTGGTTGTCGGTGATATATAAAGGATGTATCAACTTATCATATATCCCAGGAAAGTGGAGGGAAACAAAAGTCGTTTTCATACCTAAAGCGGGAAAAGCCTCTCACTCGAGGGCGAAGGATTTCCGACCAATCAGCTTATCCTCATTCCTACTTAAGACTCTGGAGAGGATGATAGATATTTATCTTAGAACTAGCATCGATTCAAGTTTGTTCTCGAAACGACAGCATGCATACTCGAAGGGCAGGTCTACTGAGACCGCACTACATGAACTAGTCAGCTTTATTGAAAGCTCACTATCTGTCAAAGAATACACAATCGTGGCGTTTCTAGACATCGAAGGGGCGTTCAATAATGTCCATCCGAGCTCGATATTAAATGGACTGACAACTCTGAATGTTGATCCATGTATACTCAGGCTGTTAGACGAACTGCTAATGAAGAGACGTATTTCAGCCACACTAGGACAAGCAAACATACAAAGGTATGTGAACAGAGGCACTCCCCAAGGAGGAGTCCTATCACCTCTTCTTTGGAATGTTGCTATAAATAGCCTTCTGGTTACTCTAGAAAAAGAAAGGATAAAAGTGGTGGCATACGCAGATGATGTGGCTCTGGCAGTCAGGGGAAAATTCCCATCCACAATCAGAGATATTATTCAGAGGGCCCTCCGGATGACTGAGAAATGGGCGAAAGACAATGGTCTTGGGGTAAATCCTGCAAAGACAGAATTAGTCATGTACTGCAACGATCGCAAAACTCCCACGGTTAGGCCTATTTCCTTAGGGGGTATTGAAATTCCCTTTGGTGAATGTGCAAAATACCTTGGCGTTATTTTGGACAGGAAGCTGAACTTTAAGCTTAATATTGAAGAAAGGGCGAGAAAGGCAACTGTAGCTTTGTACTCGTGCAAAAAGGCAATAGGAAAAAAGTGGGGACTGAAACCAAAAATTGTGCATTGGCTATACACGGCAGTGGTTAGACCTATAATGCTATATGGTGTTGTAGTCTGGTGGCCGGCACTTCAGAAACCGACTTGTTTAGAAAAAGTTCAGCGTATGGCGTGTTTGTGTATTTCAGGCGCATTCAGCAAGACAGGAACAAATTCCCTTAATGTCGTGCTGCATCTATTGCCTTTAGACATTTTGGCCAAACAGTCAGCTGCAACAACGGCTGTGCGGTTGCGCGAACTATCGCTGTGGTCGGAAAAAGGTTACGGTCACAGTTCTGTCCTCAAAACAATGCCAGATGTGCCTAACGTAGTGGATTACACTTTGGCGAGTCCACTTTTCGACAAAAAGTTTGAGACTCTAATCCCCAACAGTGAGGCGTGGTGCACACAGACCCCGGGGAATAAAGAATATATAGATTTCTACACTGATGGCTCCAAATTGGATGGACAAGTGGGGTTCGGAGTATATTCTAATGATCTGGAACTTCGAATAGCGAAAAGATTACCTAATCACTGTAGTGTTTTTCAGGCTGAAATATTAGCAATAAGAGAGGTGGCGAATTGGCTGAGAAGTAATGTTCCAAAAAATGTGGGCATTAATATATACTCAGACAGTCAACCTGCAATAAAATCCTTGGACTCTGTGTTCCTCAACTCGAAAACGGCCATCGACTGCCGCAAATCTCTCAATGAGATGGCTGAGCAGTACAATATTCACCTAATATGGGTGCCTGGCCATAGGAACATACCGGGGAACTGCGAAGCGGATGAGTTGGCAAGGCTAGGGACTACCTTACATATTCCAGGGGAACTAGAATTTGTTGGTATGCCCCTAGCTACCTGCAAGCTCATGCTGCGTGAGAAGGCTGTTATGATGGCAAATGTTCGATGGGAGAATTGCAAGGGTTGTAACGACACCAAGCAAATATGGCCCCATTTCAACTTAAACCGCACACTAGATATGCTAATGTTCTCGAGACGTCAGATATCACTCCTGATATCTGCTATAACGGGTCGCTGCCTGATAGGCGATTTTGCAAAAACTATTGGCGCGAAGTATAATGACTATTGTATGAGCTGTCATGATGCGGAGGAAAAAGAATCAATTAAACACCTCTTGTGTGAGTGTCCTGCATTTTGTGTAAAGCGCAAGCAACTTTTAGGAGCATATAGCTTCAGATTACTGGCGGATCTGGAAAACGTTAACTTAAGCAGTCTGCTACTGTTTTTGGAACAATCTGGTTGGTTGAACAAAGAAAAATAATCAAGAAGGTTCAGCGGTTAAAACTAGAAGTGCCCATATGTAATAGGTACTTTTAGTTAATGTGGTATCACAATGGACTGAATAGTCTAAGTGAGCCTGAATCTTAATCGGGCTGCCACTTTAACCTAACCTAACCTAACCTAACACTAAAAAGACTTTATATGAAAAATTGGAAATCATAAATATAAGATTTCAAATTAGAATACAAAATTATTTTTTTCTTTAATATCTTAAAAATACTTTATAGTCTAAATGCTTGATTTTTACTTCAATGATGCTTATTTATGTTATTTGAATTATTTTTCCCACTACTTCTTATCTTATATTCCATAGAATTTTAACCCCATGGCATATTACACACCCATCCATGAAATCTTGTCGGTGTGAGACATGATTTTCTCCAAATTTTCAAGAACCACAAATATTTGTTTTAATTTTTTTTACTTTAGTATTTATTTGCTCAACACAACTCTAGAAAAGAAACAAAAAAACTGATGCATGATATGACATTCAATTATCATCAACCCAGATAACTTTGATAATACCGACTGAAAGATTTATTTTAGAGGTTTAAGAAAACCTTGGTAACAATAAAGAAAAAAAAAACTAATTTTTCAATATTAAAATTAACGATACATACAAAAATAAGAAAGTTTATTTGGTTTCAAAAATGTTGACCTTCCTCTAAGGATTTGAGTACACTGAAAAAACAGTGAACCCACCAGGAAAGAAAGTTTTAGTTAGTTTTAGAAAAAATATATTAATTTTCGAAAATTTTAACTAAACTGTAATAGAAACGCGGATGTCACGCCGATTTCTTAAAACTAAGAAAATAATTTCCGATAAATTCGAGGAAATTTAATTCATTTCTTTTTCACTTGTTAAAGAAAATTTCGAAGTTTGAAGGAAAAAATTGGAGTTAAAAATTACAAAAATGTCTAGTACCATACGAAGTCCATGATGGGCTAATTACTGGTAAATTGTACACATTTTAAGAAATTCTGAACTATTTGGTGGGAGACCCGAATTTAGTTAATCTTTATACTTCATTTGTGTATAATTTATTCCTCTATTTTAGATTTATTAACTAACGTACGCAAAAAATTATGACCGTCAAGGAAACTTTATTAAAACGTAATAATTCCGTGAAATAAAATAGAATAAAATCAGCTTTAGTGAAATATAGGGTTCACTTTTTTTTGTGAGTGTACTGATTCCGAGCTGAAGATGTACTTTCCTTAAAATAAGGAAACTTTTTAGGGACATATCTAGCTTTAGTTCTACACCGAAAAAATATCTACGTGGTATTAAAGATTACGCAACCTAAATTATTTACAAAATATTAAGGGAAAATTTCTTTAAAAAAATGTAATTCTAATTAAAATAAAGTTTATAATCTTTGCTTAAAAAAAATATTAAATTTAGGTTACAAATTTTTAATATTCGAGTGCCTCTGTTAAAGTCGTATGTCTTTAAACTAAGGCAAATTTTCCTTAAAGTAAAGAAACACATTTTTGAAATCGTCCTTAAATAATTTGAAATATTGCATCTTTAGATTTAAAATAAAAAAACGCTTCAGAGGCTAAAACTTATTTTGAGGACTTTGCATCTTTGGCTTAAAGTCTATTAGGAATTAAGCAAATATTGCTTACTTTGAATTATCTGTTGTAATTTGGTTTTTTAAACTGGCATTTGTTTGTACGTAAATAGCAATATTAATATACCGCGAAAGAGAAATTTAATAAATGTGATCTGTATCCTAATTTTGATTTTATTGGTGCTAAATTTAAAGCCAGATAGGTCGCTAAAACATTTCTCTATTTTAAAGAAGGCGCGTCTTTGGCTCGGAATCAATACCGAAATCCTTAAGGGAAGGACAATTTATAAATATTTTTTTTATCTAACATATAGTGGTTCCGAATAATTAATTAATATCGCTTGAAAATTGATTAAAAATTAATATATTAAAATATTTTTAAAACTAAATTCCACAAAATACTTCTTGGTATGCAATCCCTGCATCAAAATTATAAGTTACTACATTTCACCATACTTAGCGAAGACATGCACCCGAAACTGTTAAATAAAGCTTTGTTTGTGAACATGTACAGATATTATACATTTTCTGTACTCTTGCCATACACACACACACAGACTCGCAAAGAACAGATGTTATAACAGCAACATAACAGCGCTGTATTCAGAAACCTGTGACAGTGAGTGGTGGGAAAATGTAATTGCAGGAGTATATGCATGTTCAGGAAATAACCTCTACATAATACCAAGAGAATACCATATTTTAAAAAGGGAATAAAAGCAACCAAATATCTTTCTGTTTAAAGTTTATTTCTTTTTTTAATCCGTAATAAATTAAATATTCAATTGAATATGATTTTGTGTACAGATAATGGATCTATTTACTGTGATTTCTATATTTTCAATTATTTTTAAATCTTATTCTTATCTTCCATTATAGGACCTACACAATGATTTAACATTTGAGGATACCATCGACATCGATAGAATCGATGAATCGAACAAATTGCGCAGTGCGCGAGATCTCGATGAGAAGGCCTTTATCGAAGACGAACTCCAGCCTGTGGACGAAAATGAAGCAACTGACGAAGGTAGTTGGCTAGTGCAGAGTGTAAAACGTGTACGACGTGAGTTGGGACGTTTGTTCGGCTCTGAAGGTGCCACTGAGAAAAAACCACACAAACATCACAAAAAGCGGGCCGAACGTACAGAGGCCGCTGCCAAACGAGCAACAGGAGAAGGCCGTAAAAAGGGTCATCATGATGGTGCTAAATTGAATGGCAAATCCAAGAAACTTCACAAACTAAATGATCTGAACAAACATAAGAAACGTCAATTGTTTGGTGATGATAATGAGGGATCTGGAAATCCTATTGATGATGATGAGCCCGAAGATTTTGGTGAAACTGATTTGTGTAAGTCTTAAAAAGCGTGATAATATATTTTGCAATTTCTCATTATTTCATTTTATTTTAGGGGAAGGTTTAATAACTGTTGATGTGCCTTGGGAGGATGCCTTTGAAGACAAATTGAGCAGTGAATATGCAAATCTGCAAAGACAGCTTGAATCAGCATTTTTGGATTGGTTTGGAGAAGAGTTTGATGTGAATTATAATGATTATGCCTTGCGAGTAGCTCTCATGAGTGTGAGGTTAGTCACTCTTCCATAAATGTCTCCATATAGGAAACTTTTGATTAATATGATTTTCTCTTTAGACGTACTGATAACATGTACAAAATCCATTGTATTTTCCAAATGGATTTACCCGAGTCATTGAATACCTTCGGCGAAAAACTCAAGGAACAATTAGAGCTTTTCGAAAACTTGGGTGATTTGGGAGCTTCTGCTGACAACCATTACTATTTCAGACGTGTCAGAGGTAAGAATCCCCCTAAAGTAAAAGGAAGTCTTCCGTTTATGTTTTTTTAAGAGTAAGGGTAAAAATTAAAAAAAAAAAATTAGAAAAATATTTTGATATTATAAAACAATTTCATACTTTTATCAAGAGATATATATCTCTTAGACTAAGAGTATTTTCTTTTTAAAATCTTCAAATAAAGACGACGAGGTCAAGCAGCTTGATTGCTTGCATTGTGCAAGCAAAAAGGCCCCAGTCGTTTCTATCGAAGATTGCATTTTGTGTAAATCTTTTCTTTTTTTCTCTCTCTAAAGAAAATCCTCTCTGAGAAATTTCAATATAGTGAAACTTTTTAGCTCTCTTTAAGTAAAAAATTTAACTTTAGGAAACTCTTCAGCACTCTCTTTCACTCTTTATCAATTTATTTAGTCACAAATGGGTTAAATAGTAGTTTAGAATATGGGCTTAGCTTAGAGTTTAAAATGTGTAGTAGACTAAAGTGTTAATAAATTTACGAACATTTTATCAACGTCACATTTACATACATTAGACATTTGTACATACATTTTTCTTTACATACATACATGCTACACAAATCCACAACATTTCTAAACGCTTTCTTTTTTAAATACAAAAAAAAAAAACAAAACGCAAAACGCTATCGCAAATTTCATCCATTAGAAATCAGAGATCCTATGGAACATCATACAGAAATTGATCCCTATGCCAATCCCGAAAGTGAAAATCCTTATGGTGGAGCTACAAATTATGGCCATGATAATGACCCCCATGATAATGATCCCTATGCCAATTCTAATACTGGAGGCTATGCCGATCCCAATGCCAGAAGCTATCCTGATCCCAATGCTGGAAGCTATCCTGATCCCAATGCTGGAGGCTACTCCCATCCTAATGCCGGCGGTTACGATGGTTATGATCAAGAAAGAGACCCCAATGCTGGAGGTTATGATGGTTATGACCAAGGTAGAGATCCTAATACTGGCTATGACCAAGAAAGAGATCCTAACGCTGGAGGTTACGGGGGTTATGACCAAGGCAGAGATCCTAATGCTGGAGGTTATGGTGGCTACGATCAAGAACGTGACCCCCATGCCTATGACCAAGAAAACTACCCCAACGGTAATGAATACGGTCACGAAGATGAAAACAATGCTCCCACTACCAGCTCGGCAGGAACACCCACAGTCCATGATTGTGACCGTTATCCCGAAGGTGACTTCTTGTGTAGAAATGGCGAAACCATTCCTTGCAGCGAGCGTTGTGACAATAAATTCGATTGTAGCGATGATACCGATGAAGAAGCCGATATGTGCGATGCTGTATTGGCTCGCGAAGATGATGATGAACCAGCAGAAGGAAATAATCACCTTGATGAGGATCATCGTTGGCCCGAAACTAACACCTATGATAGCGACAATAGTGACGATAGACGTGAAGATCATCCATCCGTTCACCAAGAAAATCCCTATGTATCTACCATAGCTGATTGCCGTAGCAATCCCGATGCTCAATTTATGTGTGCTAATCGTGAAACTATGCCTTGTTATGTTGTCTGTGATGGTACTCCACATTGTTCCGATGGATCTGATGAAAACCCCAATGAATGCCCAGATAATAACAATGGCAATAGGGATCAGGCCAATGAACATGAAGTATTCGATTGTATTGCAAATCCCGATGGCAATTTCATGTGCTCCAACGGTGAAGTTATTCCATGTTATTTACGTTGTGATGGCGTCGATCATTGTACCGACAGTTCTGATGAAACTGTAAAGGAATGTCCAGGTACACAAAAACATCAGCACTCTATTACACATTTCATAATTGTACAAAACCAAAAAAAAAAAAAACATAACCAATGACACCTCAAAATTCAGAATGCATTGTCATGTCCGAAAGAATAAATCCAATTAACCATTTAATAACTGGGCTATATTTAGACAATTTCTACTAACATTTTAGTACATAAGGTCTACTAATAGTAAAACTAACCCCAGAACATCTGAGGAGTTTAATGATATGGAGAAAGGTTGACAAAAATCTTGCTATAAAACTGACCAAGGTTCGTGAAACCCTAGTTACGGATATCTTCTCAATTTATTTAAGTATTCCTTCGTAATACCCGCCAAAAATCATAAGGCAAACCCTTGAACTGATGGCCTCGATATGAGGTTTGGTTTCAAACTGAAGCAAAAGTGGTTCAGAGATAATTCAAAACTCTGTCCACAATTAATAAATTGTATTCTACACGCATAAAAATATCCTAAGAAGCACTTTACAAAGGTGATAATGTTGAATAATATTGAATTGAGTTATAAATGTCAATAAATCTTCCCAAATTAAATTCCGTGAGTGCCATATATTCGTAAAAAAAATTCTTTTCTATTTCTCTGAATATTCTAGCAACCTATTTCCAACGATTTTTTCATTGCAATAATGAAATTATTCAAATTTATTATGGAATGAAATACTTCATTATTTAAAATCGAAATAAGAATTTCTGAAAATGTTTCATCGGCTCAATTGTAAAGACTAGAATAGCCTGAGTTGATATACCATCATTATTCTTTTATGTTCCTGATGTTTAATGTTTGCTTTCTTAAATGGTTTTTATAGGTTCATATATTACAATTTTATAATCCTTTGCCAGATTGTTTCCCATATCGTTAAAATTTATCACGCGAAGCATATTCGGAATTTTAAGTTCATAAATGCGATATAACCTCTGTATACGTTTCACTTCATTTTGAAATAAGATCTTCATATTTAGTTAATGGAGCATTTTGGTTATCCAAATTGCTAGATTTTCTCCCTTGAAGCTGATTAATATCAATAAAATTCTTTAGAAAATTCTTGAACACATAAAGTCCTGAAAGAAAATAGCATAAATATCGCAGGTTACCTCCATTTAATGCCATTTTTAAATTTTGATCTTTATATTGAGTTCATGAACGATCTTCTTATTTTTATTTGATTTGATTATTGATTATTGTTTTTTTTTTTGAGCTTCTTCTTGTTCTATCGAGATATAATACTTCAAAAAATGTTGCATTGCAATAAATTTTTTTAGAGCCTCGTGTAAAAGAACAGAAGGGAACCATAGAAAGAGTTGTCTGCTTTATTTTTTTCTTAAAGAATTTTTCATTAAAGAAAAAAAATCTTTAATATAATTTCGAAGAAGTAAATATAATCTTTTTATTGTGTCTTCAAAAGCTATTTAGTTCTTCGATGTTCTATATGTGTAACTAACACCATATGTTGAATATATCAAGATAATCTAAAATAAGTTTTGCAACTACTAACATAAGTCTAATCTAATAACGTTTGCAATAAATATTGGGTATATTCTCTTAATAAAAAAATTTAATCCCCTTAATTAACTCAGCAAAATTAACTCCTTCACATTCTCAATCACTACAATATTTTATGTAATTTAATATTTTCCATCATAGGTTGTCTCTTTCTCTCTCTCGCATTTTTTATATGTATCAAGAAAAAAACTCGAAACTATCTCTATATATGCAAAATTATTTCTATCCAATTCAATTTTAGGATTAATCTCTTTTTCATCCTATATACCATTACTTCAGTACAATAGTTGTACATAGCATATCATTTAGCCTAATCTATTTGATTTAGCTTATCTCACATAATTGTTTCCTATCGAAAATTTCATTTAGTCACTCATGAATCTTAACGTAATTCATAATGATCAATTACACTTGTCATTGATATTACGAACACAAATTCGCATGGGATATAACTAAAATCAGTTAGAGTTCTGAACAATTTTCATAAATAAATATTTGGGAATAAATGTATTTTTATTTAAGAATTGTTAAACTCCAAAAACAATCCATTATAATTGAACCAATGATATTTGTTCATTGATATAATCAAACATTTTCAATTTTCCCTTAGTTTGATATGCAACAGAAAATGTTTTGTGCCTTTAAAAATATTTAAATTTTGGTTCAATTTTAGTGAAAATATTATCACAATGGACTGAATAGTCTAAGTAAGCCTAAAATATCGGGCTGTCACTATACCAATCCAACCTTTTCTACCAGTCTATGTAGATTTTTGTTAGATTTAAGTCAAGGGATATATATTCCCCCTTGTTCCGAAATTCGGATTCGCACATCCTTATCCCTGAAACTTTAAACCTTAAATCTTGGTAATATAGTTCTATTTAATGAGAAGTTCAAATTAAAAATGTATTGAAGTCCGAGAGTATCTTTATTTTTTTCGTTCGAAGTATAATTAATTCTTGCGATTTGCGACTCCGAATTTCGGAACATGGGGAATTATGTTTCTAAACGGAATTGGCTACAAATCTGGGTTTGACATTTATTGTTAAGAAAATCTAAAATCTTGTGTGTTTGGAAACAAATGGAATTCAAGTGTTGTCTACAATAAGCTATGTGTTTGTGTCCGTGTGTGTGTGTATTTCCAATCTATAATCCTTTACTCTACAATACTGTTAAGATATCCACTTCTTATCCTCTATGTGTTGTGTTCTTGTTATTTTGGACCTTTTTAAGCAAAAACTTGCTTGGCTTTTTAGTAACTTCCTCTCCAGTAATCAATAGACCTGCAACATAAATATCCAATACTTATGGTACTTTAAACTTAATTTAGCCGAAACCAGTCATGACCGCGAAGGTAGCTGGGGAACACCAACACCTCGTCCATATGATTCCAATGGCTTCGATTTCAGTCACCCCATCGAATATGATAATCCAGGAACTGATACTCGCATTCACGATCCCGCAGATAGATACGATGGTGGCATGGAAGCTTCCGGCGAAGAAGGTTACAATCCAGCGACCGAAACAAGTCCAGTTTATACAAATCGTCCTGGTGGCTGCCGTGGTGATACCACCTACACTTGCTTCCATACAGGCACTGTTATCTGTGAAGAACAAGTCTGTGATGGTACGGAAAATTGTCCTGATGGTGAAGATGAAGAAGATTGTGGCCGCAATGAAGAAGAATATCCTCCATATGAAAAGGGTATTGTGATTTTTGAGAATCTTTTGTGTGTTTGTGTTTTGTGTAAAGGGAGATATTCATCCATTACACAATAAGTCCTTCATCTCTCTCTCTTTAAAAAGTCCCTTTCCTGTGTGTGGGTCTATATGTGTTTCATTAAAAACGAAATTCTCATTTGTGCCATGTCCTTTGAATTTCTATTTTTTCAGGTATAAGGAAATGAGAATAGGAAATAAGTAACTGGTTACTTTAGACTTAAGGATAACAAAATTTAGGAATCATCACAAAAATACTAAATTGAAATTTAGCAAATATTGGAAGAAATTTTATTTTGTTTTTTTTTTTCTAAAGAGTAACCGGTTACCAGAGTTAAGGCTCAAGAAAATGATTGGAATTTATATAAAAATTATTAACATGAATATTTTTGTATTACTACCAATTATGAATAGAACTTTGTAAAAAAACAATACCACAGAAAATTAATTTTTTAATACAATAAAATTAGTATTCTCTGCAAACTTTGAGAAAATATTTAAATCTAATCTTATTCACCTGAAACTTTCAGAATATTTGTAAATATCACCTGTTACTAACTAGACTCTTGAACAAAAAAATTATAATCTTTTGTCATATTAACCATTTCAAAAAAAAAAATCCATAATTTTATGTGTTAAAAATATTTTTAAAAATTTTAAACTAATTCATTTTGTTCTCCTTTCCTGGTTATTTCTTCCAAAACTGTGCAATTATAATGGTGCTGCATATACAGTTTGCTCTGCAAATGAATTCAAGTGTGATGATCGTTGCCTGCCCAAGGATTATTTGTGCAATGGCTTCACAGAATGTCATGATGGAACCGACGAAAGAGATTGCCCAGAAAAAGGTAAGGCAAAGAGGTTTCTTCTAATATTTTATTCCTAGTAAAATATAATAAAATTGAAATACGAATAAGAAAAGTGTTATCAAAATGTCATCTATATCACTGAGATGCGTGATATACCTCTCTAAGAATCAAAAAAGCAGGGTCCCGTAGATATTTCTTATATTTCTCCATGGAAGTTTCTTATTGTTCTTCAAATCGTCCCATGCGGTGAAGATGTTTTATTTTATTCCATTTTTTCTATTAAAAAATATTTAAAATGAAAATTTTCCAAGGTCCTAGAAAAAACGTATCGCCAATAAACCAATGAAAATTTGTTTGTGGATCCGGAAGTAGAAAAAATGGAAGCAGATGGTACAAAGTTTATATAAACTTGTCATAAGGAGGAAATCTTTTTTAACATCCGCTGCATTGATTCTTCACATACGAGCTTACTTCATTATTGCGAATTTGAGTTGAAAAATGATATACAGTGAAACCTCTGAAAGGTGGACACCCATGGTGGCCTAAATTTTGTCCACCTTTAAGAGGTGTCCAGGTATGAGAGGTTAATTTTAATATGCTAATATAGCAAACGTCCGCAGAAAACTGTCCATTTTTGGGAGGTGTCCAGTTTTCAGAGTGTCCAAGTTTGAGAGGTTTCACTGTATATTGGTATCTGGCGTTTTCTTTTCAATCAATCTATTGATCAAGTTCCTTAATCTTCTTTGTCCTCGAATAATAATTAATTGTAAATCAACAAAAAGGTTTAGAAAATTAAACTTTTCCTTTACTTTCTCAGTTTATACATCATATTTTTTGTCAAATTCCATGCCAGACAACAAATGGATCACTACACTTTTCAAATATTTTCTTTTGGACATTTCCTTTGTTTTATTTAATTGAGTTTTTTACGTGGTAAAATTCAGAAAATTTAAATTTATTGTGAAAAACTTTTCGTACACAAAATAACTTTTCGTGAAGTGAAAACTATGACCATCTCTACAAGAGAATTTTTTTTGGATGTACATCAAAAGTAATGACATAGAAAGAACTTCCATATATTTTTTCTTGGTCAAAAATCACCATTAGAAAAATGTGGTTAAATTTCCATTTCTGGCAACACTGTATCAAAGACCAATACATTGGCTAGCTCATTGTGTATTGGTGTCATTTTTTTTTTAATTTTTTATGAATTTTAGATTTTCTCAATCATCTTTAATTTGAGATAAATACAAAATAAATTAATACAATTATTCAAGATTATTATTTAAATAAAAAAAAAATATGCCAAAATTGTGGCTCATGCCATAACAAATCATTTATTTTGAGAATTCATTAAAATTGTGTTAATTTATAAAATCAATTAAAAAGACTATTTGTGTATATTAAAATACATTAACCAATTTAGCAATTTGTTAATTTCGGGATATGATATATAATGATTTAGACAGCTGGCAATGAAAATTCCTCAAGTTTTACTTGTACATTTTTTTGATATATTTCTCAATAGTTTTTCCCAAAAGCTTTTTTTCTATGGCAATGTTTAGTTTGCATCATCAGCGATAACTAAAACTATCAAAACCAAATAATAATCATTTAAAATTATTTTTTTATAAGATTTTAAATTAAATCTCATTAAAGAGAAACCGAAAAGATAAAAACCAGACAATACTACTTTAAGTGTTTTGCAAATTCTGGATACATAAGTGTGTACATTTCTTTCTTTGGTGGAAACAAAATCAATAAATTTTTAATTAATAAAATTTCTAATGACCCTGAAATGAATATACCAGGGCCAAACATAAATATGGCAAAAACATATGAAAAGTTCTAAGGTTTAAATTAATTAAAAAATTTTAACTAAAACAAAAAAATATGAAATATTATATGGACTTTTCTCAAATTCATATGAGTTTGGAACATGAAAAACAGATAGTGGAAGCAATCAAATACATAGTAAAGGGTAGATTTTGGAATGATAGAAATTTCCCTAAAGAAAGGATACCCAGGGTAGGTCTGAAATCTTGAAATTTTATAAAATAAATTAAAATTAAAAAAAAAATTAAAAATAAAAATATAGCAAGAGTTGTCAAAAATTCTAATAAAAAATTTGTTTCGGCATAGGGGATAAAAAGCCCAACCATATAATACAAATTTATATATTTCTTAAATTAATTAAAATGTCAAATTCGTAAAATAACAAAATGGTAAAATAAATATCCATTACGTATCATGCATTTGTGAAAATTCCCCTTTCCTAATGCAGCCACAAGAAGGTCATGCAAAGCCAAACTAGAAAATTCAAGCACAACAAATCACTTCTATGGGTGTTAACATGAAAGAGATTAGTATTTAATAAATTTTACAAAACACCATAGTTTTTATTTTTCGGTTGATGTGGGTGTATAAATAGAAGAGTTTTGACATATTTTATTTAAATATCACACTCCCTCATTTTCTTTCAAAAAAGAAAACTGTGGGAAGGGCGCATTGAACATTTATTCATGGAAGAAAGTAAAACTTAATTAAAATTATTTTAATATATTTGTTTTTATTTTTTTTTATTATGTGTGAGAATAATTCTTACCAGAAATACGTTTTGAAAATCGATAAATTTTTCGTACTGATGGCTTAAAGACTAGCGAAACAATGAATATCCAGATTTGTTGGTTATTTTATCACCACAAATTTTTAATCAAGAATGTAAATTTTCATCCTTGGACCATTGAAAAAATGGAAAGATATGAAGAAGCTACACTGAAAAAACAGTAAACCCTCCAGGAAGAAAACTTTTGTTTGATTTTAGAAAATTTTTAATACTTTTAGAAAATTTTAACTAAACAGTATTACGATATCACAAAAATAAGTAAATATTTTTCGACAAATTCAAGAAAATTTATTAGACATAAATAATTTTTTTCACTTGTTAAAGAAAATTTTGTAGTGTGAAGGAAAATATTGGAGTTCAAAATTACAAGAATGTCTTTAGTGACATAGGAAGTTCATGATGGGCGCATTTGTAGTAAAATTTACAAATTTAAAGAAAAAATCTTTATGCTTAATATTACACATATTCATTTTTTCCCCGTTTTTTAGTTCAGTTAACTAAAGTCCGCAAAAAATTATTAGTGTAAAGCAAACTTTCTCCAAACATAATAATTCCATGAACTAAAATAAATTTAAATTGGCTTTAGTGAAATAGAGAGTTCACTTTTTTTTGAGTATAGTAGTTATTCACTACACTATAAAAAAAATACCTATAAAATGTAAGCATATATACAAATACACTAAACAATATTTCCCAAATGGAATGAGGAAACTAGAAAACATTAAAAAGATTTAAATTGATTTATTTGTCAGTTTATGGAAATAAAACATTCCCACAGACTAAAACTAAGTATATATTAAATCTAGAATTTTAACAAATTTAGAAAATTTTTCAAGTATGTCATTATATTCATGGGATTTTGTTATAAAACGAATAAATGAATAATAACTAAATTTATTTTATATTATAAAATTATACTAAATTGAATTAAATTAAGTCAATACAAACTAAAAATTACAAACATATAATAAAATAAAATAATAAAAAAAAAATTTAACCTAAATTAATATCAAACAAGTATATACAGCACTAAGTTCGGCCGGGCCGAATCTTAAATACCCACCACCATGAACCAAATATTAGGGTTTCCTTTGAAATTTCAGGAGGGCTTGAGGACTTGAGGACACTTCCCGAAGATAAATTTACCTATGAGGACTATATCAGATTCTGGATTTATAAGAACCATTTTTGTTTGAGTTTTAGAGGAATCATTAACATCTCTTGTAAGTGTGCAAGAAAATTATAAAATAACGTCTTGATTTGAAATCTTAAATCTGTAGAAGTAAAATCTGGAAATTTTACATTGAGTTTCAAGCAATTTTCATGATCAGTGCGCCTTATACACCCTCAAGAAGTGAAGTCGGTCTATATGGAGGCATTACCAAATGGACCGATAAAAACTTAATCCGATACACGTTTTTGTGAGCCTAAAATACCAGAATATTTACAATTTCAGACAAATTGGATAAAAACTGCGGTTTCTATAAGCCCAAGACCCCAAATCGGGAGGTCGTTTTATATGGGGACCATATAAAAACATGGACCGATACTCACAATTTTTGGCACACGTATTTGTGGTCCTACAATACCTCTAGATTTCCAATTTCAGGTAAATTGAATAAAAACTGCGGTTTCTATAAGCCCAAGAAGTAAAATCGGGAGATCGGTCTATATGGGGGGCTATACCAAAATATGGACCGATACTCACTATTTTCGGCACACCTCTTTATGGTCCTAAAATACCTCTAGATTTCCAATTTGAGGCAAATTGGATAAAAACTACGCTTTCTATAAGCACAAGACCCCAAATCGGGAGGTCGTTTTATATGGAGACCATATCAAAACATGGACCGATACTCACAATTTTTGGCACACGTATTTGTGGTCCTGCAATACCTCTAGATTTCCAATTGCAGGTAAATTGAATAAAAACTGTGGTTTCTATAAGCCCAAGAAGTAAAATCAGGAGATCGGTCTATTGGGGGCTATATCAAAATATGGACCGATACTCACAATTTTTGGCACACGTATTTGTGGTCCTGCAATACCTCTAGATTTCCAATTGCAGGTAAATTGAATAAAAACTGCGGTTTCTATAAGCCCAAGAAGTAAAATCGGGATATCGGTCTATATGGGGGCTATACCAAAACATGGTATTTTTTGGCACACCTCTTTGAGGTCATAAAATACCTCTAGATTTCAAATTTCAGGCAAATTGGATAAAAACTACGATTTCTATAAGCCCAAGACCCCAAATCGGGAGGTCGGTTTATATGGGGACTATATCAAAACCTGGACCGATATAGCCCATCTTTCAACTTGACCTGCCTGCAGACAAAAGACGAGTTTGTGCAAAATTTCAGCACGATTGCTTCATTATTAAAGACTATAGCGTGATTACAACAGACAGACGGACAGACGGACATAGTTATATCGTCTTAGAATTTCTCCCTGATCAATAATATATATACTTTATATAGTCGGAAATCGATATTTCGATGTGTTACAAACGGAATGACAAACTTATTATGCCCCCGTCACCATTCTATGGTGGTGGGTATAAAAAAATGCTCCATTAATTAAATAACATAAGTTAAATAAAATTTAATAAAATCAATTTTTATTTAAGCTAAAGATATTAAATAAAGTTAAATAAATAAAATGTATTAACATATTAAAATAAATTAAAACATATTAAATTAAATTAATTTAATAGTTAACTCTGTTCCAATATTAATTTACTAAAGTGAATTGGATTGACCAGGATTCAATTAAATTTGGTTGGTTTAATGTTATTTATTTAAACCAAATTAAGTTAATTACTATTATTAGTACAATTAAATAAATAAACATTAAATTTAAATGAATCTAATAAATTGGACAGAATTACATTAATTAAAATAAAACTTAGTAAACGAATATACATTAAAATAAAAATAAAAAATTTAAATAATAGACATTAAATTAATCTAATAAATTAAGCAGAATTGAATTAAATCGAATTAAATTAAATCAATTTATTTTAGTAAAATTGACGTAGTTTGAAATTAGCATAATTTTTAGTTTATCTATTTTTATTTAATTTATTTCCGTTTAATTTTATCTAGTTAAATTTAATGTGATTTCATTTAATTTACCACAAATCAATTTAATTAAATCAAATGAAATTGTTCAAACTCGAATTTTTTCTCAGTGTTTTAATACGATTTCCTTCACACTTACCAGTTTTTGTTTTTTATAAAGCAAAAATCATTACAAATTGTTGTTCTACACAATGAGAGATGGTGTTCCACTAAAATCTCTTCGAATTGTTTTGCATATTACCAAGCTCATTTTGTGGTGATGTTCATCTCGTGGCAATCATAAAAATAACTATACCCGAAGTTTATTTCTACCATGGTTACATACCACATCTCTATGTATGTGTCTCTTTGTCCGTCCATGTCTGGTAGCATATTTTTTGTATGTTGACTTTTAAAAGGACGAATATTCAACGCTGACTCCTGCAGTGTTTGAGTTTTCTATGCAATTTGTAAACAAGCATATGAATAACTCCCAAAAGGAGTTATAAAATACTACGACCACAATATAGAAACTCACATGCAAATTATATCGAGGTTTAAATTGGTAAGAGAAAATATAATATTATTGAAAAGTGGGTCATACTAGATTCCTACAAGGAAGGCTAGAAAAAAGGAATACATATGGGTATTGAAATATTTTTGATAATTAAAATTGTAAACAATTAAGTATAAAAACTTCAAATGTAACACATCATTATTTAAACGTTTATGATATCCAAACATTTGCTGTTTTGTAACCTCAACCAGACTTACATGATCCTTACATAGTATTTAACTTACCTTGTTTGGTTTCTGATATTCCTGTAATATTAATTTACATACCTAGAGTTCTTTAAACATGAAGGCATGTTTATCAGTATTCATTAAACAACCTTTCACACTGAAACTCCAAGCCTTCATTATCCCATTCTCATAGAAGAATTCCATGCCGGTCTGCTACTCAACTCACTTGATTAAATTTTGGCTTTTCCGATTTTTTTTACGTTAATATTCGTGAAAAATCTGAATGAAAGAAAATCTCAACCACATTCCAGCACTTACTTGTCAGTTTAACTACAGACAAGATTCCACTATGCTAAATAAAATTGCAAAGCAGTAAAATCCCCAACAAGGACACACTTACTTTGCAAAACATGACTCCCAAAATACTAACTTGAGTTAAACGGGAACATGAATAGTAGTAACGGAAAAAAGGCACTGAACAATTTCCAGTATATCCATAATATTAAGCACTTTGCAACCTTAGAAGCTTAGCATGTAAAATGCCAACCCCCCAGCAAGTGTATATTGTCCTTTAAGGGGAGTGAGACCATAAGAGGTGACAAAAACGTTGGCAGAAAAAAATTATGAAAATATTTAAGTAAATTGTTTTTTTTTTTTTTTTTGATAAACTCATAAAATATAAACACTTAAGAGGTCTTTTGTGTTAACCGCAAACGCAGGCTAAATGTAGGGAAATGTGATATAAGGAATATTCCTTAGATTAATAGCAGGAAAAGAGAAAAACTGGTTCAACGAAGTTAGATGAAGAAAAACAATTTCAAGGTTTAGCTATAACATATACTATGTATACTATACATGATTGTCATAGGAATAAATTCTACCATTCTGTAGATGAAGTTTTTTCCAGTAGTAGAAAGTTTCAATGATCGCTCTTCTCCTAACATTGACTTTGACACTGATCTTCATACATAAATATTTATTTTATTTTGCTCTTCATTCATAATATCTACGCTATTTTATTAAAGAAAATCTTCCTAAAATATCTCAAAGGTGTAGGTACGATATTATATATAGCAAATTTAAATATACGTATACAGCAAAAAAAAAAAACATTATGCGAATATTATCTTCTTCTTTTGAATGCAAATCTATCTCATTATGCAAAGTAAATGCTTTACTAATGTTTTTTATCTTAAAATAAATACTCAACCCGGTTATCTATTTTCATGACAATCAGCGTATAGTTACACGCGAACTTTTTGATAAATATAGTCAATACTTTTAGCAAGGTGAAATACCAGAGGTTTTCATATACTAAGAACTTTATCATCCGACTAAAGTTAATTCAATATTTAAGCAGTTTATTTATACAAATAAATCTACTTAACCCATGCATCGTAAATATTATATGTAAATTGTAAAATATTTTTTTTAGTAGGTAAAAAAACGATTTATTGTTATAAAGTTATTTTAACCCTGTACAGTCATCCTTATTTTTTGTACATTAACGTCAACCTTCGTCATTTTGACTACGGCTCATTTCAAGACGCTATAATTTTCATCGTGAGCGAAAAAGTGAACCAAACTTGTATTTATTTTCTTATTCCATTTAGTTTTAATTAGTATAAAACAAAAAATCATAAAACGGTCGAATTAGTATAACTTAAATTTACCATTTCCCAATAGACTAAGATGTATTTTAAATCGAAAATGAAATTACGTGTCGTCATTTTGACGAATGATGACTGTCTAGGATTAAGAAAAATATTTAAGACCTTTTTATATAATTTACTTTATAAATTTAGCGCCGGAATCTTAGTAACTCTAACTGATACAGCATAGCAATGGCAAATGTATTTTATGTTTATTTCATTACATTTTAGTGAGGTTTTTTAGAGGTTTTTTTCAAGTATTTCTCGCTTATTTCGTTATAACTACCTATTTTCCTAATTTAGCTCCTTTGGAATTTAATTGTCAGTTTTCATAAAATATATTTTCTCAGCTTTTAACTTTGAGTGGCAAATTTCCATCAGCTAAGTTCCTAACTGAAGATCGTTAACTAATCCTTGTAGTAACGAGACAAGAACTTAACAGATTTTGAAGGCTTCGGTCTTTATTTTGGGGCTCTATGCTCCTAATTTCCCATACCTTTGATATTTGTTACCTTGCATTATCCTTCATATTTGCATAGGAAATTTGATGTTGTAATTCTAAACACTAACATAATTTGCTTATACATCCACCCACTAGCTCATTCATAATCCCTTTACAACTTCCAACAGTTCCACCACGTGCTTCAAACATGTTGTCCACTAACTGTAAATTACAGCGACATTATGATTTGTTTACATTTGTAAACGAACTCATACCTTCGCAGTAAATGTAACAATTTTCCCAATAAACTTCATGGCAACATGTTGCTGAAGCATTTTGTGTTTTCGGTACCCGATGTATAGCCCCACACTTCGTCGGTCATCATCGTACTATGTCGTTTGTTGTCTTTTTGGATTGAATTCACTAGCAAAATGCGGCCTTCGTTATGGTTGCTAATGCTTTTGTGTTTCGTGTTGTTACACACATCTGGATGATGGAGATGGTTGGTGGGTGGTTGTTGTTGATGTTGTTGCCGTTTTGTCAACACAAGCCCCCCTTCATCGAAAGGCATCAAGAGATTTGCACTTTTTTTCTCTTCTTCTCACGTTGTCCTATTAGGGCAAGGAGTGTTCTGGACCTTTTTTAGGAATCCAGAGAAGAAAATTCTCTCTAGCTCTTAGCTGCTGTGTGGCTGACTAGATTTAGTTACTAAATTTGATTTTCTGGATCGGCCTTTTGCTACAGCAATAACAACCGCCTCTGCTAAGGGTACTGCAACTGCGTCATCATGATGCCAACCGCATCCATTCACATTGTCTTTACTATACGCGCGCTCTGTGTGCCCTGTTGTTTGTTGTGTGCGCTCCGTTATGCCACAAACAATAGCACTGCTGCCACAGTGTGTGAAAATTTCATATATTTTTTCTTTGGCTTAACGTTCGCTTACGTTCAGTTCAACTTTAGACGTTAAACTGTGCAAAAGCTTTTACAAAACGAACGCGGGTGGTGAACAACAAAGCAACAACACAAATCATCCTACCTTCACTGTTTCTGTTGTTTGTGTTGTTCTTGTGTTCATTTTGCCAACGGCAAAATTTCAACTGGAAAGAACGTTACTCGAACTAGTGTGGCAGTTAGAAATTTGAAAATTTCCTTGTGAAATAAAATTTAAAGTAAAAGTGTGTGTGAAAAATCAAAACTATTAAATAAATCTGTTATGAAAAAAATGAAAAAGGATATTGAAAAACAATAAAAATTAAATTTGATAAAAAAATATGTAAAAACTAAATATTGTGGAAAAACAGCATTTAAGATATCTCTTCAAATTTAAGGAAATATTTTTCATATATATAAAAAAAATATGTTAAACATTATATAGGGAAATTTATAAAAATCCTATTTTAAAAGATTAAATAGTTTAAAATATAAAGAGTATGAATCGGAAATTTATTTAGAAAAACATCTTAACTATATTTGTGTTTATATAAAAAATATCCAATTTATATAAAAACTATCCAATTTCCAAAATCCGATTAAATTTAACTATTTGTGAAATTAGATGAAAAATATCCCAGAAATTTAATACAAAATAACAAAGAAAATTAATTTTGTTTTTATTTAATTAAATAAATGGACAAAATTATATTACACAGACGATTGTTAATGAAAATATTTTTGATCAATAAATAATTTTGAATTTTGATCAACTAATAATCAATTTCTAAATAGTTTAAAACATCAAAAATTTACTTTTTCAATAACTCGAACAGATTTACATTATTTCGAGCAATGCGAAAATATATCTAAAAATTCTGAGAACAAATTTTTAAATAACTTTGAAAAAGTTTTAATAGTTATTGAATAATTAGTTATATTTTATAGAAATTTTTTAATTTTTTAAATTTATTCAAATCAATTAATTGATTCTATTAATTTTTGTTTCAATTACAATATATCAGAAAATATTTTATTTCAAAATTGTTTTACCAACTATTGCTATAAAAAATTCGAAATAATTAAATATCTAATAAGATTCATATTTTACATATGTCATTTTATATTTCTTGATCAAAATTTGTTTAGCTGATTGCAAAATTGATTGAAGCAATTATATTGATTTCATAAAATTTCCCAAAAATTTCTAATATTTAGCAGCGTCAAATATTGTTTATTTGTTAATAATTTAATTCACGGCCATTTTCTTGTATCCCCGTTAGGCTTTAACTCCCACACTAAAAAAACAGTGAACTCACCAGGAAGAAAACTTTCTGTTAATTTTAGAAATTTTTGAATATTTGTAGAAAATTTTAACTAAACAGTATTACAAACGTTGGCATCACGCCGATGTCATAAAAATAAGTAAATATTTTTCGACAAATACAAGAAAATTTATTAGACATAACTAAGTTTTTTCACTTGTTAAAGAAAATGTTGTAGTTTGAAGAAAAAACTTGGTGTTCAAAATTGCAAGAATGTCTTTAGTGACATACGAAGTTCAAGATGGACGCATTTTTGGTAAAATTTACAAATTTAAAGAAATTCTGAACTATTTTGTGGAAGACACGAATTTAGTTAATCTTTATGCTTCATTTGAGTATATTTTTTTCCTCGGGTTTAGTTAATTTAACTAACGTACACAAAAAAGTATTAGAGTAAAGAAAACTTTCTCCAAACATAATATTTCTATGAACTAAAATAAAGTTAAATTGGCTTTAGTGAAATAGAGAGTTCACTTTTTTTTGAGTGCAGTTAACAGAAAGTAAAATCGAAATATCTTCTCTCCGGTTAACTTTAACTGAAAAATTTGTATCAGTTAAGTTCCTAACTGTCATATGGAATATATAGACAAGATGACAGACATGTCCATAGTACGTTTTAAAAGTTCGTTAGCTAACGTAGCACTAAGGGAGCTTCCTGAAAATGGGGGTCAATTTGATTTGTTTATACGTAAAATTTTAAATAAACGATTCCACATAACTTTGACATGCTACATCGAATGTCCAAAAAGTGCCCATTTTCACTACCACATCCTGTTGAAAAATTTAATTTATTTATTTATTAAAAGTTTAAATCCATAATAAATTATGATATTAATTGGTTTACGACATGGATAAGATTAGAGCTAATAGTAAAATAAATTCTGTCAAATGTACCATATTACAGAATTTTACAAGGGTTATAACTGTGTTGAAAATTTCTTTTGTGTTAAAGTGGTACAACATTCGGAAAATTTATAAAAATCTTCAGGATGTCCTAAAATTGAAAAAAAATTATAAAAATCCTATTAAAATTGTTAACCCTTAACCCAGAGGACCAACGTTAATGATATTTCATAATTTGTTTTTCAAATAGACTCATTTAAATAAATAATTATTCCTCAAATATTTAAGTATATTATTAAAGTTTAACTTCCAAAGTAGCTTAACTTAAAAATGGAACTTATATCATATTCTAGACCCTCATATTGTATATACTGATACAGAATCATATTCAAAGAATTTATAGTTTTGGATAACCATTTTTTTTTTTCTCAAGATATGGCCCCCAAAATATTATTCGATTGTAATGCGAATTGGCATATCAAAATGTTCTAACACAAAAAGGGATATTATGCAGTTATGGAAAATATAGAGAAAATCTTATATTATATCTTTCAAACGTACCGTTCGATTTTAATAAATTTGGCCACATTACCATAATTTTTTACTTATCGATAAACGACAAGCATTTGTATATATCACACTCAAGAAAACGCAAACCTACTATTAAGGATAATTTAGTTTAATTTAGAAAAGTTTAACTTAAAAATGTTACAAAAGTACAAGCGATTAAATAAGAATATATTTTTCGAAAAAAAGCAAAATGTTCTAACACAAAAAGGGATATTGTGCAGTTATGGAAAATATAGAGAAAATCTTATATTATATCTTTCAAACGTACCGTTCGATTTTAATAAATTTGGCCACATTACCATAATTTTTTACTTATCGATAAACGACAAGCATTTGTATATATCACACTCAAGAAAACGCAAACCTACTATTAAGGATAATTTAGTTTAATTTAGAAAAGTTTAACTTAAAAATGTTACAAAAGTACAAGCGATTAAATAAGAATATATTTTTCGAAAAAAAGCAAAATGTTCTAACACAAAAAGGGATATTGTGCAGTTATGGAAGATATAGAGAAAATCCCATATTATATCTTCCAAACGTTCCGTTCGATTTTAATAAATTTGGCCACATTACCATAATTTTTTACTTATCGATAAACGACAAGCATTTGTATATATCACACTCAAGAAAACGCAAACCTACTATTAAGGATAATTTAGTTTAATTTAGAAAAGTTTAACTTAAAAATGTTACAAAAATCCAAACGATTAAATAAGAATATATTTTTTGAAAAATTTCTATAAAATATAATTTTGTTTTTTATTCTAAAAAAATGTCCCTTTTTGAAGAAATAGATTCAGTTGGAATTTTTACAAATGTGTCCGTCTTCAAATGGACATATTTTTTTAATATTCCACTTTTAGGACATTTTTGAGTAAAATTTTATACAAAATTGTATATTTTTTTTTTAACTTTAAATTCATGTAACTAAAGCAGAAAAATTTTTAAAGAGGAGGAAACTTTTTCACCTTGTACACCCCTTTTTTGGGTGTACCAGTCTACATATTAATTAGTAGTCATATCGCTTAATTTTAATTTATATCCATTTTTCATACCACTACCGAAATATTCCACTTTTTTAAGGGCAGTTTTATAAAAAATATTTTTTTCTGTAAAATTTTCCAAGTATTTAATATTTATTTTAAACTGTTGTGAAAACTTACAAAGAAATCCCTTAGGTTATGCCATAGATTTCTTCCCCCATTAATTCACTAAAATTTGACTAATAATAATGTCCACCTTTCAAAAATCTTTCTGACATTATGCTTACAATAAATTTATTTTGCTATAAATCTATCAACGAAAATTTAAATGCTTGCCCTTTTTTTTTTTTGAAGTGAACTGTAACACTTCTCAGTATCATTTTTCCCATTTCTAAATAAAGATATTAATATTTGAAATTAAAACACAAAAGACCATAAGAGTCCATAATTAATATTAGCTATAAAAATACTGAAATAAAAAACAAAAAACTATTTGGGAAAATTTGTTGTTAATAATTTCTTAATTGCCCAAAGATTATTATTACACCATAAAATATTTGAAGAGGGACCAGACCAGCCATATATATTGAAGAAAATAAAAAAATAACAAAAAGATGCCAAAATATAAATTTTATTACTCCTTCTCGTATGGATACTTATAGGGAGCTATCAAAAGATATATGATATTTATTTAAGGCATACCAAAAATTGTTTATATCACAAATAGAAATTTAAACACAACTAGAACTTTATGAATTTTAAAGATCAAGAAAAATAGCTCATGAAGAACTTTGATATTTATATTTTCATATCATTAGCGAAAAACAAAAAAAATCCCTCTATAATTTTTTTGAAAATTCATTCATAAACGGATTTAGGCATCATTGGTTTTTAAAGATTTTTCAGAAGGAATCGAAAAAGCAATACATCTGTGACTAATATATTTGACCAAAATCTTTGCCAAACCATGCCCTTTATTGTATGGGTTTGCCCACAATTAATATGGAATTTGGAACAGGAGGATTTAAGCATGAATGCATGATTGTGCACAATAATTTGGTAAAGCTGTGAGAAAAGTCATGGTCATTGACATAGACCATGAATTTCATCACGATTTTTAATTAAATACTATTTGAAAATTAAATTATACATATCCCAATTCAGTCCAAATTCCATTTTAAACTTTCTACCCTAAGATGAATGAGAATTTATACGTCACCTAAAATGCATTAACAATATCATTGAGATCATTAAGAGGAAATTTTTCAAATTTTCTAACACTTACGAATATGTTAGGGTGGAGACATAGGTAATTATTTTCAAGATCTAGTTCAAATACCCGCACATATGTATTGGAGTAAATTCTCTTATAATGATATACACACAGCCAATGGTCTGTGAATTATAGCTAAGTGATACAAATGTATTTAAAAATAAATTTCGTAGGAATTTTTAAAGGTGAATTTCTTTCATACCAAGGAACTTATCAAAATTGTATGTATATAAAAAAAAAAATAAATAAAATCCTGACATACGCCATATAATATGGACCACCATATATGGAGAAGAAAGAGAAATTCAAAGTTTGATTTTCCTAAGTTCTAACTTTGTTGATATGTTATAAACATGGCAGTAGGTTAAACCTTTACCCATACTTCCAAAATTTCCAATTGAAAAATGAACATATTTTTTGCGGATATATGTAGTTCTAAAGGATGCACACCGAAAAAAAAGTTTACTATTGTTTACGAAAAATGAACTAACCCATAGTAAGAATGACCATGATTTGGCGCCAAAGATTTTTTTCATCTAGATAAGTTCATGATTTTCTTATAAATAAGTTTATGTATTGCATCGTATTTTAGTTCATTCTTACTACGCTGTGGGAAGAATGTACTTACACTCATTCAAAATATTCCTGCTATCCGGAAAAATGAACAAGTTTTTGGGAATCCTATATTTAGAAATTGGTTTCAAATAAACTGTTTATCAGTATAATTTTCAAAGAAGTAAATAAATTGAGGAATTAAAGGTACAACAAGCCTGTATACAACTAAGAAATTTTTCGTACAATATAAGACAATTTTTCATAACTACCAGTATTTTATTTCAAAAAATTATTTTTATATTACATAAAACTATGGCTTATGATATACAATAAAAGAAATGTTTTTATTCGTACGCTGTATGCTGTTACTCTTCGGTAGTTAGTAATTGCTTCTTCAAAAGAGTAATATTCTATGTTAGTAGAATGAAACTAATTAATATCAATTTCCATTTTTTATCCATATGAAAGATATATGCCATAAGTTGCTATTTTCATTTCATTTTTGTCCAATTTCACCGATATCGCTAGTTTTTGTTGTGTGGATTTGCGTCATAAGCCTCTGAAGTTAAAAAGGTATATAAAATATAAAAATATTATCAAATTCTATGGTATTTTGATCTTTAACTTACAAGAGAATTTTCTTAGAGCAAATAGGGATATCAGCTTAGTTAGCATTAAACAGTAAGAAGATTCCAAAAAATACCATTAGATTTGCTGTCATCCTGCAAATGAAAATTATTTTTAATAAATAGAAATTTTGGCTTTATTACAAATGGACGAAAAACTTACCACATTGAAAAAAATCATCCAATTACTACATTAGTGGAATCATATCCATGCACAAATGGGACATTTTTGAAATCCTTCTCAGAATATAAATGAAATAAAAATATTATAAAATTAGATATAGTTTCCACTTGTCAATATAGCATTTAGTATTTATGGTGGATATTAAGTTCGAGTTTAGTGGCTAAAATCCCAATTTTTCATGATTAGTTTTCTTTAGAAATACATGGGAACAAAATTGAACCGTTTTTGTGTTCATTTAAAATTTATATCAAATTTTTAGTAATTTGAGGTCGCTGAATCCAAATTTACACTTGTTTTTTTAAGAGCTCGACTTTTTGAGATATACGGTTATGTTCAAAATTAAGGCACTTCCGCTATATATATTGGAATAACTTGAAAACGATTCATCATATTAAATTAAAAAACCAGCGTTCTACATAAGCTTAAAAACGATTTTCTGTTCTTAATCGTGTAATCCATTTAAAGAATATAAACTTTATAAAAAACTTGTTTCGAGCTATTCTCCATCAAGTTATATTTAAATTTGCATCGAAGGCGTATAATTTTATACTTTTCTTACTGATTTATTTCTGATTTTAGCACCTAAACTCGAACTTAGTACACACCTTAAGGACTCGCTATAACATAAAAATATAGACTCAAAAAATTGTACTGTGATCCAGATGTAGAGTAAATATAGATCATTTTATTACCACTCATTATGAATATTTTTATGTAAACCAATTTAAAACCGCACTAATTTTAAATTGTTAATAGAAATATACAGTTTCTTAATATGTGATTTATTTTAGAGTTATTTATTTTTTTTTATCAATATAAAGTGTTTTTGTTTTCTCTTACATCACACCATTCACTTATCAGTTTCTAAAATGTTACGAAATAAATGTATTTTTATTAATAAACACAAATACCGCACGCAAGCGCACCACGTGTGCGCTTCATAAATGCATCAACAGAACTGAATGCACCAATAAAACTCAAAGACACAAATAGTCATAAAGGACACATATGTAAAGAAAAACAACTCCACACACACACATGATCCCTTTCTGATCTCGCTATTGCAACAAAACAACTATCACCACAAAAGATACCAACAACACACATTCCATAACATCATCGCAATAACAAACACAAACAAAAAAAAAGATGATGCAATAATTTCATAATTTCTTCTCACTTCAATTTCCAGTATCACGTTTATTGATTAGTTGGTATTCTATCTATAGGATAAGGTAAAATATATTCAAAATTTACGAGGAATCCATAAAAAATTATATACACCCGTCAAGGATTAAATTAACTACTTTTTATTCTACTTTATCTAAAATTTTCAATGTGAGGAAATATACTCCAACTTATAGTAAAAACCGAAATAAGCTGTAGGAAGCCGCCATACGAATCGGTACTGTGGTTAAGTTAATTTTTACTACAAAAATTTTTTTCCATACAAAAAATTTTCTTAGTAAATTGTCCACATTTCGTAGTAAGATTTTTATATTGCCTATGTCTTTTTATCATACAATCAACGATGCATTAACTATTGTATTGGAAATTTATTTAAGGAAAAATCCGTCCCATTTCGTAGTTAGTGAACTAAAAAACATTTACTGAAGTTTTATAAGTTTTCCTTTAGCTAAGTTAATTTTCGCAGTGGTTACGAAAAATGAACTATATTACAGTAAATTTTTTGAACTATGTGGAAGTTAAACTGGTCCTAAAATTAACAAGACACCTTTTTTTCTGTGCAATATTCTAATGTATGTTAAAGCGTTCATAAAATAAAAATATGCACTGTAAAGGCGCGACTTGTTAGTCAGATGAATAAGAAAAAAATCTGAATTCTTAAAATCAGAAAAAATCAAACAACAAATGTAGACTTCCCCCCCATTAAACAAAACCGTTTTTAAAACTTCAAAAAATCATAGCATGCCTCATAATTCTTTCCGCCCTTAAAAAATCCAATTGAGAACTATGCATATTTTCAGGCGGATATGTTCTGACAGAAATGATTTCATTAATTATGATGACAACTTATTAGACAAAAATTCTATTTTCGAAATGAATAAGACAAAAAGTCAGAATTCTTAAAATAAAAAAAACCCTCCCTATTTAAAAAAAGCTTTATAACTTCAAAAAATCTTTGCATACCTATGCCTCAAAAATGTGCATATTTTTAGGCGGTTATGTGTAGTTCTAACGGAAAAAAATTTAATTATTCACTCATGCGACTTATTACTTAAGGTTGCTTTCGAGTCAAATAATCTATCAAATTTTGGAGAAAAATTTACAAAGCAAAAATCTTATTTTTTCTCCAAATTTTATTTCTATAGAAAATTTTCTCAAAATTTTATTTCTATAGAAAATTTTCTCAAATTTTTTTTTCTATAAAAATTTTCTCAAAATTTTATTTCTATAGAAAATTTTCTCAAAATTTTATTTTGCAGAAAATTTAAATTTTTTTTTAATAGAAAATTTTCTCAAAATTTTATTTCTATAGAAAATTTTCTCAACATTTTATTTTTATAGAAAATTTTCTCAAAATTTTATTTTCCAGAAAATTTTTTAATTTTTTTTCAATAGAAAATTCTATCAACATTTCATTTCTGTGGAAGATCTTTTCAACATTTTATTTCTATATAATCTTTTATCAAAATATTATTTCTATAGAAAATTTTCTTAAAATTTTATTTCTATGGAATTTTTTATCGCAATTTTATTTCTATAGAATTTTTTCTCAAAATTGTATTTCTATATATAGTTTATTTCCTACATTTTTATTATTATTTCTATAAAAATTTATAAAGTACATCTTTGTTCGAGGGGAATATTTTGCAAAGTAAGATGGGAAGTCAGGATTCTGAAAAGTAGTAAAAATCAAAAGGCTGACTTTCTCCCCATTTAAAAAAGACAGTTTTTTAAACTTTCAAAAAATCTTAGAAATCTTATATCTAATATTTTTTTAACTTTCAATGACGAAAAGACCTCTCATCTCTCCGTCTCTTTTACTAGAAACTATTCTCCTATTTGAAAATTATAATAATTTAGAGTTAAAAACATCGTTATGCCTGATTATAATATCCTAGCCCAAGGCTGTTTATTTGAATTTCTTTGATTTAAATCGAAAAGAAACTTTGGCCAACATCATTACGGAAACCTTAGAAAAGATGTGATACATGTTTTATATTTTACCACAAGACTTGTCCCAAGTACTATGTAGCAAGCAGTAGTTTTCCTTCCTTTTTTCGTTTGTTTTTGTTTGAGGCATTTGCCGCATTGTAAATCTTAAACGAAAATTGTTTGTGGCGATGGCTATGCAGTTACGGTTGCTCTGATAGTGGAAAAACGATGATGCATAATCTGAAGCAATCAAAAGCTATTGATAGCTTTATAAGCATTTGTGTTGAGCGATTTTTTTGTTTCGTTTGTTTGTTGTTGTTCGATCATCTTCCTCATACGTTTTTCCTTGGGGTTTTCTATTTTCTTTCAAATGTAAAACAAACCTATAAATAACACAAAGAATCAGTCAGCATGTAGTGTAAGTACCAACACCAAATACACGACACACGTTCATCACGGTGTCTCTGGTTGGCATACATATCATCTGACTATGGAGGAGATAAAGGCAGCAAGCATCTCAGCCATTGGAGGAGCAGACTCATCCAACAAATGCGACAGAAATCACACAAATTAGACGATTGATGTAACAACATCAGCATATACACACACACCTTTTTCTTCAATTAAGATGCTGAGGGGGACTAAAACTATGCCGTAGGATGAGAAAGTCACAGTGGGGGGAAGAATAAAATTTTCAAAAATTAAAATATGAAAAAAACCTTAGGTTAAATTTCCTCAAAAATGTACATTGATCTTGAAAAAGCCCCACCTGTTATTTCTGCCCTATGAGTTTTCCCCCCACTGTGTTGCATTTCGTGTTAAATTATAATAGGCCTTGGTAAGCCGGTCGGTGTGTAATGTGGCATTTGCTGCAAGTCAATGGGTAGGGTAACATGAAAAAAAAAACCAGGAGACTGTGTCGCTGGCTGTGTAATATGGCATGGCATGAATGACATACTTGACAATGATCTCTAATTTATTAAGGTGACCAGGTGCAAGTAGGCAATTAAAACGTGTCGAATTAGAGTTTCAAAAATCCCTTGCCAGATATTACAGTGATTTTTGTTGTAGGAGAGTTCAAGTCAAAGCAAAGCGAACTGTAACAAAATAAAAGATAAATTAAGAACAAATTATTTTGTGCCTGGTTGTTTAATTAGGGAATCGAGTTTTTTTCTCAAAATCCCTAAATGCAATGTGTTGATAGATGAATCTATTTTTAGAAAGTTTGGTATTGTGGTCGATGATGTTTAATTTAGGGAATTTAAACAAACGCCATATATCCAAACAATTTTTTCATATTGTAATAAAATATATGGTTTTTGTTTTTCAGTATTGTATTTTCAAAAGATGATGATGATGAATGCATTTTACAAAATATATTTTTTCATTTACATTGTAAAAAAATTGGGATTGTCAGCTATGGCAATCATCACACGGAGATCATAAAATTAATTATGAGGACATAAAAACACCATTTCCGTTTTTCGCAGTGGGAATAATAAAAATTTGACCTATATTCTCCAAGAATATTAACCCATTTTATTTATTGTCGGTGAAAATCATATAGGAGCTATATACAAATCTAGTTTAGGGGATACAATATATGATTACCCCGGGCTTAATGACTAAGACTGGTAAATAAATTATGTAAATATTTATTGCTTTGCGGCAGAATTGACTAAGACCAATTAAGAAAGAGTGTAAATATATTTTTAAATCGTTTGTTATATATAGAAATTTATCCATTTATTGGTTTCAGATATAAATAATTTTTTTGATAAAGTTTCTTCAAAAAGAGAATTTTTAAGTATTTTTTCAGTTTTTTTTTATAAAATTATTTGTCTACCTAAATAAAAATAAATTGGAGATTTCACATTACTGTGAATAATTTCCATAGATTTTTATTTTCCATAGATTCTGTTTTACATCTGCCCTACAAGAACTAGACTTGTATAAATTTTCAGGAAATTTGTGCGCCTTTTATATTTAAAATCTAAAAAAATAAAAATTCTTATAAAAAATTTCGAAAATTTTATATTTACCATGACAATTTTTCTAAACAAAAAAATCACAAATATAAAACATTTTTATTTTATTTAGTGTATTTGGTTAAAGTAATTAATTGCTGATTTCTCATTTTTTATTAAAATTGTTGTTTCCAATTTTGAACATCTTCCTCCCTATCGGAATGTGTGTATCGATGTAAGTGGTTGTTTAGTACTTTCTTGTAATGTTAGCGATATAAATTATTGTGGATGCCATTGGGCTAGAAGTTGGGATGGACACACCCCCAAGAGAAACCGTCAGAGCTAGCTGGTCTTGTTGACTCCTCCTAGCGCTTATTTTGGCATGTAACAATACCGTGAATAATTCACGTAGATTTGCAAAAACTTGACTTGAATATTTTTTTCTAAAAATTAGAAAAAAGTATTAAATTCCTAAGTTGTTATAAAAACTTAAAAAAAAATCAAAATTTCATTTTTAAATATTTACAACACTATCATTTTTCTATTGAAAAAAAATTTATTAGACAGTATAAGAGTACACAGTTTTCTATTTCATATTTTTTCACTTTTAATTTTTTTGATTAATTTTATTAATTATATAATTCAATACAATATACATTACTTTTATAAAAAAAAAATTAACAGCTGGTATTGTGAATTTTTCACACTTCATTAATAAAGTTTTGGATTGAATAAGTCCCTACATTCAACATTAATAATTCTCGTAAATTTGCATTTGTTTGACAAGTCCTACAAAAACTTGACTTAAATATTTTTTTTAGAAATTTTCCCTCGCCTTTTTTTTCAAGATCTAACAATTTCAAAAATATGATCTTTCGTAACCAAGATACCCAAAATAAAAGGGGCACCAACACCAAAAATTCTATATGCGAATATTTCGCGGATTAAATTATTCTGAATTAAGGAAGAAATAGGAGATGCCAATATATATCTCCAACAATGATGGTGTGTGGATTTATTTTACGCCGAAATTCTACAAATGTTGTCATCAAGAACACAAAAATGCTAAGCTCAGCATAATTTTCAAAAGACAAACATTTGGGGAGTGGTAATGGGGCAGCAAAACCAGCAGACGTTCCCTTTTGAATCAAAGACAGAAACATTAATTTTTTGTGTGTTGTTCTTATCAAACAAAAATTCCTTAGAAACTTCCTATGACAGAGACGACGTGATTATTTTAATGAGACTTTTTTTTAGATATTTAAAGACAACAACAACAACAGCCGCAAACAGAAAATGTTTATATTGAAATGCAATTGCATTTGTCAGAGGGAATGTATGTCATTCCAAAATGCTGGCGGTTGCAGTGAAAGGCTAGTGACTTTAGCAAATGGCAACATGTGTTTTAATGCAATTACATATCTGAATTTGTTAACTTTTCATTAATGCGTCTCATTAAGTTTTTGTCAATGAATGGGATTTACGAAAGCATTTTTTCCATAAGTAATGCTTTAGACTATCCTTGTGGAAATGAAAACAAGTTTACCAAGTAGTAACAATCATAGTTTATGTTTCAATAGACACAGAGAACTATAAATAGAAATAATTAAAAATCTTTTTTTTTATTTATACAAAAACTCGTATATGCCTTCCCAACAGTTTTGTTGCTTTCATTTAATGATGTCTTTGACGTTAGTATTTAATTTACATTTCTTTTCATTAAAGTCTCATATATCTGTGTTTATTTATTTAAAACACAAATAGCCAAAACTATTATACCACATAAGCCCAAAACATTCTTAACTGTATTGCAAATTGATTTTTATTTTGAAATTTTGCCAATTTTCTTTTAAATTGTCTTTTTACAAATATTGTCTATATGGTTTTTGTTTTTCTAGTAAATATTCTAAGTGTTCCATATTTCTTACTTCCTACTAAAGACCAGATGTTTTGCGTTATTGATGAATAGCCAAAACGTTTGAATGGAATTGTATCAGAAAATTTGAATACTTGTATAGTCTCTTAGAATTCACTTTTGTTAAAGTAATTATATATACTCGTATACAAATATAAACTATTTCTGTAAAGGAAAATGAAAACATTTTCAATGACTTTGAAATGGTAGATAACGTTAGTAATTTGTGGAAAATAAAATTCACAAAAATATTCATAATTAGAAATTACACATTTAATAATTTGTATGAGTTGGTATTACATTGAGGCGAAATATTAAAACGAATGTATAGATTATAACATTTTTCTTTTGAAAAATTAAAAAAAAAATGCTGTGATAAATAGAATAATAGCTTAGCTTTTCATCATACGAAAATAAATTTACCTTTTTTAACTGGCAGTTGAAGTCTAACAGAGCTACATAATTTCTTTGAGAGATTTTTGGCCCTTTTATTATTTTTTTTTATTAAAATTTCTTGTCGAAAGTAGGAACTCCAGAATTATACGCTGTGCTGTGAATATGGGCCCATGAAAACTAGCCCCAAAATCTGAATGAAGTAGGACACCAAAAATTAAAATAACAACACCAAAGCTTTATGTTTCTTGGGGCAGTAACTTCGTTTTATTTTTGGAGCCCAGTTGAATTATGAAAATAAACCCCAATATTTCAAACGAAAATGAACCCAAATTTCCATTTTGGGATTGTGTTTCGTTTTGAAGTGGGGCCTATTTTCACTTTCTGGTGGCAACTACTATCACATATGTTGTTCCGAATAATATAGTATCGCATCAGAGATTTCTGAGGGCCGGGGTTGGTAACTTTCTCCCATAGACTGATCCAAAGGGGGCTAACGCGAATCTCAAGGCATACATATTCAGTACTTCATATACTTCCTTTTATTCTTAAAACTCCACATTTTATTATACCCTTCACCACTACTGTGGTACAGGGTATAATAAGTTTGTGCATTTGTATGTAACGCCAAGAAGGAGTAATCATAGACCAACCTTTTAGTATACGGATCGGCTTAGAATTAAATTCTGAGTCGATTTAGCGATGTCCGTCTGTCTGTCTGTCTGTCCGTCTGTCTGTCTGTCTGTCTGTCTGTCTGTTGATGTATTTTTGTGTGCAAAGTACAGCTTGCGTTTTAGTCCGATTGTCCTAAAATTTGGTATAGGGTCCTGTTTCGGCTCAAAGACGATCCCTATTGATTTTGGAAAAAATCGGTTCAGATTTAGATATAGCTGCCATATATATTTTTCACCGATCTGGTCATAATTAGCGTGTATATCAACCGATCTTCCTCAAATTCCGTAAATCCGAATATTTTATGGGTGTCGAAAAACTTGCAAAATATCAGCCAAATCGGTTCAGATTTAGATATAGCTCCCATATATATCTTTCGCCCGATTTACACTCATTTGCCCACAGAGGCCAATTTTTTTCTCCGATTTAGTTGAAATTTTGCATAGGGAGTAGAATTAGCATTGTAACTATGCGTGCCAAATTTGGTTGAAATCGGTTCAGATTTAGATATAGCTCCCATATATAGCTTTCGCCCGATTTACACTCATATGACCACAGAGGCTAATTTTTAACTCCGATTTAGTTGAAATTTTGCACAGGGAGTAGAATTAGCATTGTAGCTATGCGTGCAAAATTTGGTTGAAATCGGTTCAGATTTAGATATAGCTCCCATATATATGTTTTTCTGATTTCGACAAAAATGGTCAAAATACCAAAATTTTCCTTGTAAAATCGCCACTGCTTAGTCGAAAAGTTGTAAAAATGACTCTAATTTTCCTAAACTTCTAATACACATATATCGAGCGATAAATCATAAATAAACTTTTTCGAAGATTCCTTAAAATTGCTTCAGATTTAAACGTTTCCCATATTTATACCCTTCACCACTACTGTGGTACAGGGTATAATAAGTTTGTGCATTTGTATGTAACGCCAAGAAGGAAAAGTCTGAGACCCATCGTTTAGTATACTGATCGTCTTAGAATTAAATTCTGAGTCGATTTAGCGATGTCCGTCTGTCTGTCTGTCTGTCTGTCTGTCTGTCTGTCTGTCTGTCTGTCTGTCTGTCTGTTGATGTATTTTTGTGTGCAAAGTACAGCTCGCAGTTTTTGTCCGATTGTCCTAAAATTTGGTATAGGGTCCTGTTTCAGCTCAAAGACGATCCCTATTGATTTTGGAAACAATCGGTTCAGATTTAGATATAGCTGCCATATATATTTTTCACCGATTTGGTCATAATTGGCGTGTATATCAACCGATCTTCCTCAAATTCTGTACATCCGAATATTTTATGAGTCTCGAAACACTTGCAAAATATCAGCCAAATCGGTTCAGATTTAGATATAGCTCCCATATATAGCTTTCGCCCGATTTACACTCATGTGCTCACAGAGGCCAATTTTTAGCTCCGATTTAGTTGAAATTTTGCACAGGGAGTAGAATTAGCATTGTAGCTATGCGTGCCAAATTTGGTTGAAATCGGTTCAGATTTAGATATAGCTCCCATATAAAGCTTTCGCCCGATTTACACTCATATGACCACAGAGGCCAATTTTTTGCTCCGATTTAGTTGAAATTTTGCACAGGGAGTAGAATTAGCATTGTAGCTATGCGTGCCAAATTTGGTTGAAATCGGTTCAGATTTAGATATAGCTCCCATATATAGCTTTCGCCCGATTTACACTCATATGACCACAGAGGCCAATTTTTAACTCCGATTTAGTTGAAATTTTGCACTGGGAGTAGAATTAGCATTGTAGCTATGCGTGCCAAATTTGGTTGAAATCGGTTCAGATTTAGATATATCTCCCATATATAGCTTTCGCCCGATTTACACTCATATGACCACAGAGGCCAATTTTTAGCTCCGATTTAGTTGAAATTTTGCACAGGGAGTAGAATTAGCATTGTAGCTATGCGTGCCAAATTTGGTTGAAATCGGTTCAGATTTAGATATAGCTCCCATATAAAGCTTTCGCCCGATTTACACTCATATGACCACAGAGGCCAATTTTTTGCTCCGATTTAGTTGAAATTTTGCACAGGGAGTAGAATTAGCATTGTAGCTATGCGTGCCAAATTTGGTTGAAATCGGTTCAGATTTAGATATAGCTCCCATATATAGCTTTCGCCTGATTTACACTCATATGACCACAGAGGCCAATTTTTAACTCCGATTTAGTTGAAATTTTGCACAGAGAGTAGAATTAGCATTTTTACTATGCGTGCCAAATTTGGTGGAAATCGGTTCAGATTTAGATATAGCTCCCATATATATGTTTTTCTGATTTCGACAAAAATGGTCAAAATACCAAAATTTTCCTTGTAAAATCGCCACTGCTTAGTCGAAAAGTTCTAAAAATGACTCTAATTTTCCTAAACTTCTAATACATATATATCGAGCGATAAATCATAAATAAACATTTGCAAAGTTTCCTTAAAATTGCTTCAGATTTAAATGTTTCCCATATTTTTTTACTAACATTGTGTTCCACCCAAGTGCATTAGCCGACTTAAATTTTGAGTCTATAGATTTTGTAGAAGTCTATCTAATTCGTTCCAGATCGAGTGATATTTAAATGTATGTATTTGGGACAAACCTTTAAATATAGCCCCCAACACATTTGACGGATGTGATATGGTATCGAAAATTTAGATCTACAAAGTGGTGCAGGGTATAATATAGTCGGCCCCGCCCGACTTTAGACTTTCCTTACTTGTTTTGTACTAACATTGTGTTCCACCCTAGTGCATTAGCCGACTTAAATTTTGAGTCTATAGATTTTGTAGAAGTCTATCAAATTCTTCCAGATCGAGTGATATTTAAATGTATGTATTTGGGACAAGCCTTTATATATAGCCCCCCACACATTTGACGGATGTGCTATGGTCTCGAAAATTTAGATCTACAAAGTGGTGCAGGGTATAATATAGTCGGCACCGCCCGACTTTAGACTTTCCTTACTTGTTTCCATTCCAAACAGTGAACCCACCAGGAAGAAAACATTTAGTTATTTTTTTAATATTTTTGGAAAATTTTAACTAAACAGTATTAGGTTAGGTTAGGTTATGTGGCAGCCCGATGTATCAGGCTCACTTAGACTATTCAGTCCATTGTGATACCACAGTGGTGAACTTCTCTCTTATCACTGAGTGCTGCCCGATTCCATGTTAAGCTCAATGACAAGGGACCTCCTTTTTATAGCCGAGTCCGAACGGCGTTCCACATTCCAGTGAAACCACTTAGAGAAGCTAATGTCTTTAGTGACATATGAAGTTCATGATGGGAAAATTTGTAATAAAATTTACAAATTTAAAGAAATAATGAACTATTTTGTGAGAAGTACGAATTTAGTAAAAATTTTTACTTCATTTGTGTATAATCCCATGAACTCAAATAAAGCTAACTTGGCTTTAGTGAAATAGAGAGTTCACTTTTTTTTTTGAGTGTACGGTTCATTTCCCGTAAAAATGAGTCCCAATTTTATTTTGGTTTCGATTTTCATGCTTTTTCTGGAGCTCATTTTTATGGGGCTCCTATTCATTATGAAGCGTCGACCCACATTTCTGGTTTTCTTTCATGTGGGTTTTGGGGCACATTTTCCTGGGGCCAATTATAATACCACCCTGCGCAGATTATTTTGAGAAACCCGTGATCTTATTTTGGCCCCAGCTGTAGCTAGCGTAGCTTCCTTTAAATGTTGCTGGTGACTCAAAATCAATAGATGCAACATTGCATTAAATGAATCTGTAAATGATTTAGTTAATGCATAAGAGCTACCTCCCGGGGAGTCGATTGCTGGCAAGGCATTGTAGTGTAGACACAATTTTTTGCTATTGCCCCCCAGTTATATGGAGGGCTCTTTATATGATAATGAAAACTTATATGAAAAATATATCTGAGAATGACTAATAATGCTACACCGTCTAGGCATCCTACCATTTATACTGTTTCTTATAATGAGAACGATATACTTCCCAAACCATAATTTACCCTTAATGGTGGGTATTCTGTTTCCAGGCCGAAATTAAGCTTGTGTTTGTGATTAATTGATGCAAAATTTCCGGAAATCAATGGGTTGAAAATTTTCTATCCAAATTTTGACAATATTTGATAAAATTATAATTGCCTTCATGAAGATTTTTGCGCTTTTAATTAAGACTTTTGATTCGAAAGCCAGCCTTAATATGGAATAACGTTTATCTCCCTCGTTTTTGTTTTTTGTCTAGAATATTTGATGCACCCTGACTACGGAATAATTCTGTCAGTCATTGTTTGCATTTTCTTAAAGGGTTCACTCTCAATATAGATTTGCTTAAGAAAACATGTGATTTATTATGGCAAAATTGTTTTTATATTTTCAATAAAACAGATCAAAAAAATTACTAAGATCAATGTATTTTCTAAATTTTCATTTCATAGGTGGTCATCTTTGGTCTTCCCTCAAGATATATTTTCTATTGCTGATTTCTCAGTAGTCACATCTGATTTCATTTGGTTTTATTAAAATTCCACTCGTGGGTGTTATTTGCCTTTATAGTTTTTTTATTTTATTTTTTTTTTTGTAAATTAAAATGAGTGTTGCATTGCCTAGGGGGTGGAACAATTTGTTGTCGAATATTTTTGTTTTTGTTTGTCTACAAATACTCGGCAAACCGAGACATTGGCATAGTGCAACAAATATAGGTGGGTTCCATTTCAGACAGAAAAATGGGCAAACACAAATACGGACGGACAACTAAGTTATGACAAAGCCAAATGTTGGCGATTTTTTGGCTCAGTTGATATTGCTGCAGTAGCAGCAGCAACAACAACTATTGCATATTGCTGTCAATTGTTGCTTTTGTTAGTGCAATTGTGTTTGCTTTAAGCTTAAATTAAATTGTTTATTCATATTACAATCCATTGGAGATTTTTCATGAGTCTGTAGTTTGCCTCTTTGATTTGTGAGGTATACTCAACAGGAGCGTATACAGAATCTTAAAACTATAAAGGGGTAAAGTTTTTATAAACAAAAAAACTTTGGGAGTTAAGTCAATGGCTTGAGAGTATTTAGTATGTTTGTCATAGACCTATTACAGGGGGCTTCAAGCCTAACCTTTTCCCAACTCCGCTTCTGTGGTATATGTAACATTTGTTTGTTGTTCCCCTTCATCGGTTCGTCGTTTGCATGTTTGTCTGTCTACCTGCCTATCTCTTTGTTGTCTGACAAAGTGTTGTGAACAGATTTCAAATTGAACTTGAACTTGCTTTTTTTGGTCTTGATATTGGTTTTAATATTGTATGCATTTTGTCTAAATGTATGGGGGAGACCTCTCTTTTTTTGTTGCCATAGATAGATTTGGTGGGTCACTTGCATTTTTGTGATGCAAAATGTTTCTGATGTGATTATTTGATTTATCACCTAACGGTGGATGGATTGAACTGAAATGAAATGAAACCACGAGGAAATAAATGAAAATAGGGAAAAAGTGAAATTTTTCAAAGAAAAAGTTGGTTGGGCGGTGAAAATTAAAAAAGGGAGTAATTAGGTCATAGCAATTGGCAATTTGTTAACAAATAATTTCTATATAAATGCTTCAAAAATCTTACACAATTATATTTTTGTTATTAATTTAACATTTTATTTTAATTAAAAGAAAATTTGTTAGAGTAAAAATTTGACCAAATTTTTCTAAATTGAAAAAATGCAACTATTGAAATATTTTTTTAAATTAAAATTTTAATCGAATTCTTAAAAAAAATTAAATCAATTAAAAAATTAAAAGATTAATTGGATTAATTAGTTGTTTAATTAAAATAAAAATCAACCAAAAATATTAATTGAATCATTTAAACATTTAATTGAAACAATTATTTTTTTTATTTGTATCAATTATTATATAATCAATTTTTTAATTGAAGAAATGTCAATAAAAAATTAATTGCATAAATTCGTGATTGAAACCAAAAAACTATATTTTTATTTTATTACCCACATATTGTAAAATCTTTAAAATTGTATACCCTACAAAGCAACTTCAATCTCTGTGCATATAAATCTGTCCATCAGAAATACTGGTCGTAGGCCCCGCTTTGAATATACCGACGACTAGGTTAGGTTATGTATTGTGGCATCCCGGTATTTCAGGCTCTCTTACACTATTCAGTCCATTGTGATACCACACACCCAGAGAAAGAATATGATCACCTCAAACATGTTTTAAGAGCAAAATGTTAATTTTGGGTGGTGACCATGTAACATGATTTTAGCAACAATGTTATTTTCTCGGAAATCATGTATCTGATTTCGGCAAGCAGGCTATATTTGACGAGAAAATAACATTTTAGTGACAAACATGTTACATGATCACCATACAAAAATAATATTTTGCTCTTGAAACATGTTTAAGGTGATCATATTCCTTCTCTGCGTGCACTGAGTGCTGCCTGATACTATGTTAAGCTCAATGACAAGGGACCTCCATAACCGAGTCCGAACGGCGTTCCACATTGGTGTGAAACCACTTCTTCGGTCTATATAAGCAGTCCGTCGGGCAGTCGTTGTCCATCTATTCGCAAGAACGGTAACTAAATACTTATAAAATTTTCAAGAAATTTTTTAAAAAGGAGTTTGTGTCCCAGCAAAAAAATCTAGAAGTTCTTCCAAAGGCACAACTTTAAAAACACTTCCAGAAGATGCACTCCCATTGATGTTCTTTATTTTAACTACCCAGGAAGTTCTTTTAATTCAATTTTTTATAACTTGTTTTTTTCATACTTTTAATGGGTAATTTTAACTTTTTTTGTTTCAAATATGGTAAAACCAGTGTAAGAATTCATAAAATGGTACAAATCATTTAAATTTTGTCGAAAAAAATGCTAAATCCAATCTGAAAAAATTGTGAATTTTTAAAAATATTTGAGGTCAAACGTTTCCAAAAGACGTTAGAATCCATTAAAAATTATAAAAAATTATAAAAATTATTTATTTGACAAAATATCACAGAATTTTTTTATTTACATCCAAAACATTGAATTCGGATCACACCTAAAGAAGTAATGCAAATTCAGTGCAATGGCTGTTGAAAGGGAGGAATTCCGTCCTATGACAAGCCCATGTTAAATTCATCGCTTCTGCTTCAATTTTGCACCACTTCCGGATCCAAAAAAAACATTTTCAGTACTTTTTTGGCGACGCTTTTTTTTTTGCTGGGGTACAATGACAAGGATAGCAGAATTTGACAAAGTATATTAGGAGTATTTTTTTATATTTAGGTATATTATCAGCTTTGCAATATAAGCCTCATTTTATATGCAAAAATCTTTGAAATTTATTCCGTCTGATCTATTCTGTGTTATATTCTTTAAAATATTCTTCAACTTTAAATTTAGCAAACAAAATTTTTGGGAACAATCATTGAGAATTTAAATTTGTAAAATATTTTTAATACTTAAATTACATCGTTTGCTGTTCATGTAAATGTGAAATGTCTGCTTTATCACCAAATAACCAAAAAAATGAAAAACAGAAGGAGGACACCATCAACAAACAAAAGTTCATCACATAAATTTCAAATAAGAAAACACTTGATGAGGCATTAATAAAATCATTATCGCCATCATCATAATCATTGGCATTACCCTGTTGACCATATTCTTAACTAAACCAAACATGCAAAAACCCCACATTATTGACTTAAAAAAAAGAGAGTAAAAAAACGCAAAGCAAAACATTTTCGTCCAAAGAATACAAAGTGGATGACATTAAAGTGTATTGTCCCTTGATTTCATGAGATTCCTTAATGTGGCTACCAGCAACGCCTTTTAAACATTAACATAGCTTGATATTAAATCAAGTAAAATAATAAAGAAAACCAAGCATCATAATCTTATTCACAATAAAGAATGAAAATCATAAACAAACAAACAATCAACAATCGAAATATTTTGTTGGCTTTCAAGAAAAATGCCCTTGATTTTTTTTCTATGGGCCGAAATAAAAATTTGAGAATGACACTTGCTGGCACATTAAGTCATAAATAAAACGGAAATGATACAAAGCATTTCCGGTTCTTGTTGTGGTTATATCCTCACTTTCCTTTAAACCCAACAAACTTCAACTGATTGTTTGATGTCCCTGGTCTTACTGACTGTGGCGATGTCTTCTTCTATGGCTTTTTCGAAAACCACACCATGAAGGTTTAAACCAAAAGTAGTCACCATAAATCCTTGAATGTGGTACTCGCATACGAAACAAAATGTAAAGGAGTTTCTCGGACATTTGTTATGAAAACAAAATCTGCAGAGGAAAATCCTTGTTAACACATCTTATTCTTCTTTCCCCCTCTTTATTTGACTCTGAATAAGGATGTTACCAAAATGATACCCAAGGATTTCCTTTGCTTTTATTTTTTTCGTTTTGCTGGCTAGATTTTTTTTCGGATGTTTTTTTCCTTTTCGTTTATTCTAAATGAGACCCATTGACTTTTAGACTTGAAACATGGTGTTAATAATAATGACTGCTAAATGCTACTATAGACCACATGTGGTGTAAAACATGATCGTAAGCCAACAATAGAAGACAAATAAGGAGATAAGACCCAGAATGTAACATAAAAAAATGAAGAGACACACTTTTTTATATTAAATATTATTTAAAATAATAGAAAATAGTGAAAAATATTTTCGGTAGTTAAGTGAAAACTTCCTTAAAAGGCTCACTTATCAAATCCACATTTTTCGAGATTTTAAAACTATTTGTATATTTTTATAAGGCAAATGGCAGTTGAAATGTATTTAAAGTAGATTTTACAAGTGTACACTGAAAAAAATATTGTCGTGAGGTCAAAGATTTCATGTCTTTAAAATACGAATACAAATTTTGCTTAGCATAGAATACGCATTTCTCTAAAATAAAGTTATTTTCCTTGTCCAAAAGTCGATAAACTTTTCAATGAAGTCGTATTGTCCTTATAATTAAGTGATTTGACTTAACAATGGGTATCTTAACATGAAAGAAAAAATTTATAGGCTAAGGTCAACTTGACTTTAATAATTCAGAAAAATTCTTTAAATTTAATGAAATTGTCTTTAAATTTGTTGTCTTTTTGCATCTTGACTACAAAGCAAAAAATCGTTCAAATATAGGACATGTTTTTCAAAACTTTATTTTAAAGAAGTTTTTTACTTCAAACATGGCATAATTTCTACTGGAAGTCGAGTCCTAATTTGGAAAATAAAGTTGCCGTTAACTCGTTTTTAAAGGACTTTGATAGCATATGAAGAAAAAAAGCTGAGAAAGCGAAAAATTAAAATTTGCTTCCTAGAAGCAAATAAAAACCTAAATTTAAAAGAAAATTGTGTCTTAAAAGTATCCTTACTTGTATTCTCCGCTTCTTTGGCTCGGAATCAATACTACATTTTTTAAAGTAAAGACAAAATCTTTGGAACCGAGTACGCTTTTTTTCAGTGTAATGTGAATGGCGTATAAAATATAATTTCTGATGTTTTGGAATTCCAATATCATTTTTTTAATCCTTTAGGTGTTCGTAATTCCAAGAGAGTTAGGAAAATAACATAAAATGAAACCCTAATATTTTAATATTAGTTAAATCTGTTTTTTATACCCTCCACCATAGGATGGGGGCTATATTAACTTTGTCATTCCGTTTGTAACACATCGAAATATTGCTCTAAGACCCCATAAAGAATATATATTCTGGGTCGTGGTGAAATTCTGAGTCGATCTGAGCATGTGCGTCCGTCCGTCCGTCCGTCTGTTGAAATCACTCTAACTTCCGAACGAAACAAGCTATCGACTTGAAACTTGGCACAAGTAGTTGTTATTGACGTAGGTCAGATGGTATTGCAAATGGGCCATATCGGTCCACTTTTACGTATAGCCCCCATATAAACCGATCCCCCGATTTGGCTTGCGAGGCCTCTAAGAGAAGCAAATTTCATCCGATCCGGCTGAAATGTGGTACATGGTGTTAGTATATAGTCTGTAACGACCATGCAAAAATTGGTTCACATCGGTCTATAATTATATATAGCTCCCATATAAACCGATCCCCTGATTTGACCTCCGGAGCCTCTTGGAAGACGAAAATGTATCTGATTCAGTTGAAATTTGGTACGTGATGTTAATATATGGCCTCAAACACCCATGCAAAAATTGGTATATCGGTCCATAATTATATATAGGCCCCATATAAACCGATCCCCAGATTTGACCTCCGGAGCACCTTGGAAGAGCAAAATTCTTCCTATTCGGTTGAAATTTGGTACGTGATGTTAGTAAAGGGTATCCAACAACCATGCAGGAATTGGTTCCTATCAGTCCATAATAATATATAGCTCCCATATAAACCGATCCCCAGATTTGACCTCCGGTGCCTTTTGGAGAAGCAAAATTCATCCGATCTGGTTGAAATTTGGTACGTGTTGATAGTATATGATATTTAACAACCATGTGAGTGTAAATTTGTGGATGACAGTCTTTCGTAGAAGTTTCTACGCAATCCATGGTGGAGGGTACATAAGATTCGTCCTGGCCGAACTTACGGCCGTATATACTTGTTAGACAATTTGATTTTATTCGATCTTTCTTTGCATCAAATAGAAAACAATACTGTTTTTTATAATATTTATATCTTTCATAAGATTTATTTGAAATAATGTTAATATCAAAATATCATGTTTTTAAGAAATAATTTAAATGCTGTAAATTTTCCACAATATAAAATTAAAAATTAAAATTAAAGATTAAGTGAAAAATAATTTCCAGATTCATTATAAACGATTTAATGAAAATCCCATGAAACAATTTTAAAATGTGTTAAAAAAATAACAAAAACAAACGAAATTAACACAAAAAACTTGTAATAATTCCCATACTATTGAACAGTCGACTTAAAGAAAAAATTGTTTTTGTTTAGTAAACCCTTTAAATATTGTTTTGTTTACTTTTCTAGTTTAGTTTTCGAATTATTTTTATTTGTTTAATATAAAAATCAAAATTTGACATTAATTAAATATAACAACAAACATGGGGTGTTTACACCCCTTGATATTGCTGCTGGCAGCAGTTCTACTGCAAATCTCACTCACAGAAACTAAAGGCTATTATGGTTATGGTAAGTTTCACATAGAAATACTCGAAAAAATTGATGAAAAACAAAAACAAATTTAATGTAAAAAACAAAAAAATGTTTTTCTTATAATATTTAATAATTCCTAAATGTATGAAATAATTTATAAAATTTTATATATATATATATCATAGACATTTTCCAAACCTAACACACAGTAAGCAACAAAATATAGTGAAGAAAAGAAATTAATTAAATTACATTAGAAATTTTATAGAAATTTGCCATTTAAAAACGATAGATATAAAAATTTCCACTATGAAAATAAAAAAAAATCAACCTTATGTATATTTGGTGTTACAATAATGTTTTGTCAAGTTGATAAAAAAAACAATCAAATATGAAGAAAACTTCATATTTCGTAGTAAGAAATTGAAATAATTATAAACTATTTGGTGAGAAATTGATATGAAATTGTGTAACACTTCCGTTTCTTATTTTAATTTCATTAAGCAAAAAAATTTAAAATCAAGAAAATATTCTACCATTAGGAAAAAATTAAGCTTCAATACAAACTTTCATAAACTAAAATGAAGTAAAATTGACTTTTGGAATTTTCGATGATTTTTTAGGGTAATAATTCATATATGAACTTCAATCTTTTTCTATTGTTATTAAATTTTTATTTGACGTCGAATGAATATCTGTGGTCTTATCTGTTTAATATACAGTGAGATTTATTTACTATTAGCTTTGAACAATAGATGCATCTTCTACTTTTAACTACAAGTATATATTGATAGACGGACGGACATCTTTAAATAGAACCATTAGTGAAACTGAGATGCTATTCCAAAGACTCAGGGATTTATCTCCTTCACTTCTTAAGGTTCCATATTTTGCCCAAAGTTACAAAAGCCTGACCACCAAGTTGACGACTGCTGCTATAAAAAATGGCACATTATAAATTTTATTGGAATTTTCAGAGAAAAAATATTTTACAATTCAATAGATACAGAATTCTATCAATAATCAATAATGAATCAATTATTACATCATCACCAATACTAAGACAATACCGAAGAACTTGGTTGATTACCAGTGCTATTGCAAAATTCTTCAGAATGAATTCACATTCCTCTTCTTCTACTGATTTTCAACATTGGGACTGTTGTCTAAATGTGAATGTAGTTCACAGCTGCAATATTTTGCAATTAAATGGCGCTACAACAAGTGTGGAAATTTAATTGTTTAATGTTTATATTTACTGAAGACTCAGACAAGTATCCGGGCAAAGAAGATAACAGATACAGCAAATTGTCTATTGGATGGCAGGGCAATAAATTTAAAGGATATTTTTTTAGAAGAAGAAAAAAAAACTAACTGAGACGAAAGATTATCGTTGTTGATAAGTAAACCATCTAAGTTCAATGGTGTTGAAGTATGTAATTTAGAAAAAAAAAAAAATAATATTTCTATCATTATGTTAGTAGTGGTTAAATTTCAAGGGCCGATGTTGATTTTGAATAAAAAACAAACTATTTAGGAAATTATTGTTATTTTATTTTAGTATGATATATTGGTATTACTCAATTATGTATGGAACAAAACATCGGCCAAATGGGCGCCGCGACCTCGGTGACACACCTTCATCCGATGGTCCAAATGTTCGATGACGCTGAAGCATAATGGAGGTTCTATGCCGTTAATGTGCCGAATTATCTCAACCTTTAGCTCTTGAATTGTTGCTGGCTTACCGACGTACACCTTTTCTTCCAAATAACCCCCAAAGAAAAAAGTTCAACGGTGTCAAATCACATGATCTACGTGAGATAACACGACCATTGAATTTGTTGCGCAAAAGAGCCATTGTTTCGTTAGCTGTGTGGCAAGTGGTACCGTCCTGCTGAAACCACATATCGTCCACATCGATATCTTCCAATTCGGGCCATAAAAAGTTCGTTATCATCTCACGATAGCGAACACCATTCACAGTAACTGCCTGACCGGCCTCATTTTGGAAAAAATATGGCCCGATGATGCCGCCAGCCCATAAACCGCACCAAACAGTCGCTCTTTGTGGATGCATTGTTTTTTCGACAATCACTCTTGGATTCTCATTCGTCCAAATGCGGCAATTCTGTTTATTGACGAATCCACTGAGGTGAAAATGTGCCTCATCACTCAAGATGATTTTCTTCGAAAATTGATCATCCACTGATTTTTCGACAATCACTCTTGCATTCTCATTCGCCCAAATGCGGCAATTCTGTTTATTGACCAATCCACTGAGGTGAAAATGTGCCTCATCACTGAAGATGATTTTCTTCGAAAATTGATCATCCACTGTTGCCATTTCTTGGAACCATTCTGCCCATTCACGACGTTTGGAATGGTCAAGAGGCTTTAGTTCTTGAGCCAATTGCACCTTGTAAGCGTGTAAATGCAAGTTTTTATGCATAATGTTCATCAACGACGAGCATGAGAGGTGCAATTGTTGGGCACGACGACGAGTTGAGGTGGACGGCTCTTCAGCCACACTATCGCGAATGGCAGCAATATTTTCTGCAGTACTAGCTGTACGAGCATGCACTGGCGTTTTCACATCTTCTACAGACCCGGTTTGCTCGAATTTTTCCACGATTTTTGCGATTGTACGCACGTTTGGACGATCAAATTGAGCAAAACAATCACGAAGTGCACGATATGCATTTTGATTTGAACGCCCATTTTCTAAATCTGGATAACTTTAACACGTTGTTGGATTGTGTATCTCTCCATAGTTCAAATTGAATAAGTCTGAAATAGAGAAATGTCAAAAAAATCGGAAAAAAACTTGGCGTTTAGGTGTGGTTCACATTCAACATCGGCCCTTACAATTTAAAAACCACCATTGCAGTGAAACCACTTAGAGAAACTTTGAAACCCTCAGAAATGTCACCAGCATTACTGAGGTGGGATAATCCACCGCTGAAAAACTTTTTGGTGTTCGGTCGAAGCAGGAATCGAACCCAAGACCTTGTGTATGCAAGGCGGGCATGCTAACCATTGCATGGTGGCTCCCAACAAAACAAACCTTAGGGACCGTTTTATTATTTGAGCTTTTCTTTGTGTGTTAGATCCATTAAGAAGCAGTTTATATCTACACAATTGGCCGACCATATTAGCAGCCATAAATTTTAATCTTCTATGATTTTATTGAATTTTATTGCCACGTTTCTTCTATATTTTTTTGCCATTTATTACCACTAATTGTAGTCACTTTAGTTTTTCAATCGATATTTAATGAAACAAATTTAGATTTGAGGCTTAGTTTCCTATCAAAAAGCCATCTAATTGATATAAAAATTGCAATTGAACCATATAAATATGTATGCATGAATAAAACACTGAAAATAACATCTTATAAATTCAACACATTTTTCAAAAACATTCAAAGCTTCAAAAATGACTACAAAAATATAAAAGAATTGAATAGGACAAAAAATGCATATAAAAGAAGGAAAAATTATTAATACCAATCATTAAAAAAAATATTTAAAAAAAATATTAAAAAGTAATATTGTTTATTAAAAAAAATATTTAAAAAAAATATTAAAAATTAATATTGTTTATTAAATTTATTTAAAAAAAAATTTTGATAATTTGTAATTGATACTCTATTGAAAGTTGTTAAAATGAGATCATCTGAGCCTACCAAATATATGATGGATCACGAATAGTCACCCTCTCACATTGAAGCTCTTTCTCATGTCTTTTACATCAATTTGAAACCATTTAATATATTAATACCCACTGATTTGTTTTCCATATTTGTCAATATTATATCTAAATAATAAAGAAAAAGTTCATTGCTACTTAAAGTAAATTGTATATAGTTGATGTGAAGAAGGAAATCCTAAACAAAATACTTTATCGATTATAACAATAAACTGCCGCCAAAATTATATAAACATTAAAAAAAAAGAAATCAAAGATATAATTTCAATAATATTTTGTTTGTTTGGTCTAGCTCTATACTGAATAGTTTATTTATTTTACAAAAAAAAATATACATACATAAAAATGCTACTTTACGCATAAACACCTAACTTTAAATATACAAATACCCTGAGTTTAGCCTAGCTGTCAATTTGTACAATTACAATAAATTGATAAGCAATGAAACTCATTTGATTTTCTTAAACGAATAATCTTTAAATTGATTTTGTATTTTGAATTTTTATCTTCGACATTTTTTAAGAAATACTTTAGCATCAATATTCTATGCAGCCAAGAAATAGATAAATAAATAAACAAATGTATGGCTTCTGGGCTTCATGCCCCCATCTGTGGTGTGAGAAGGCAAATTATGAAGTCAGTGTAAATTAATTGGCCTTTTGCGGCAATTATTGCAACAACGTCAATTAGCCCAAATACTTAACATACGATTTAAATAAAGAAAATAAGAGATACTATATGCTACTCTAAAATTACACAAAAAGAAAAATATGTACAGCATATATTTAGGAAGAACTATGCGTATTAAAAATAGTATACGTTCTGGAGAAGACACATTTTATTTTTCCTTTATCAAACCATTTTTCTTAAATTTCATGCAGATCCATACTGAAAAAGATCACTCAAAAGTAGATTTTTTTTTTAAATTGGAACAAAAATAATACAGTTTCTCGTAAAGAAAAAATTCGAATTACAACTATTTAATTTAGTTTTTAGGTTTAGTATAATTCAAATCTTACAGCCATATTCCATCCATTTAATCAAAAATGACATTCTGTAATTAGCCGATTAATGAAAAAACCTGCTTGCTTGTTTTCAAAAATGTTAATTCTATATAAATGCATACTTTCAAGGGAGATAAATGTAGCCCTAGAGTATGCAATATGTTAATGAAAGTATTACAAGTAAATGTGACTACTATGTGTGACATGGATCGTATCCGTAATCTTGCTAGAGTTACCGGTCAAAGAACCTAATACTCTCCAGAAGATTATTCGGATATGGAGAAAATGTCTCAAAGAAGTAACCAGTATCATATTTAGTGGCGCAAATAAAATGAAAATTTCCCAATTAAGCACTGAAAAAATATTGACCTAATATGAAAGATTATGCGACACAAATTTTAGTACACGCAATTTACACAATATTAAGGACAAATTTCTTGAAAATTACGAAATTTAGATTAAAAGAAGGTTTATAATCTTTGCTTCAAAAAAAAATTTTTTTTTCAATAAATCGAGGACACGAGTCATGGAAACTTACTTCCATCTGTTAAAGTCATTCGTCTTTTAAGGAAAAGTTTCTTTAAAGTAAAGAGAAACATTTTTAATTTAAAGAAATCGTCTTTAAATTAACTGATATGCGGCATCTTTAGATTTAAGATAAAAACGCCACAAATATAAGGGTAAGACTTATTTTGAAGATTATGTATGGTTAAAAGCTTTTTTTTTTGGTTATTAACAAAATATTTTTATACCCTCCATTATAGGATGGGGGTATATTAACTTTGTCATTCCGTTTGTAACACATCGAAATATTGCTCTAAGACCCCATAAAGTATATATATTCTGGATCGTGGTGAAATTTTGAGTCGATCTAAGCATATCCGTTCGTCCGTCCGTCCGTCTGTTGAAATCACGCTAACTTCCCAACGAAACAAGCTATCGACTTGAAACTTGGCACAAGTAGTTGTTATTGATGTAGGTAGGATGGTATTAAAAATGGGCCATATCGGTCCACTTTTACGTATAGCCCCCATAAAAACGGACCCTCAGATTTGGCTTGCGGAGGCTCTAAGAGAAGCAAATTTCATCCGATCCGGTTGAAATTTGGAACATGGTGTTAATATATGGTCTCTAACAACCGTGCAAGAATTGGTTCATATCGGTCCATAACTATATATAGCCCCCATATGAACCGTCATCCGATCCGGTTCAAATGTGCAACGTGGTGTTAGTATATGGTCTCTAACATCCATGCAAAAATTGGTCCACATCGGTTCACAATTATATATAGCCCCCATATGAACCGATCCCCAGATTTGGATTGCGGAGCCTCTAAGAGAAGCAAATTCCATCCGATTCGGTTGAAATTTGGAACATGGTGTTAGTATATGATCTCTAACAACCGTACCAGAATTGGGCCATATAGGTCCATAATTATATATAGCCCCCATATAAACCGTACTCCAGATTTGATCTCCGGAGCCTCTTGGAGGAGCAAAATTCATCCGGTCCGGTTCAAATTTGGAACGTGGTGTTAATATATGGCCACTAACAACCATACCAAAATTGGTCCATATCGGTCTATAGTTATATATAGCCGATCTCCAATCACACAAAAATTGGTCCATATCGGTTCATAATCATGGTTGCCACTCGAGCCAAAAATAATCTACCAAAATTTTATTTCTATAGAAAATTTTGTCAAAATTTTATTTCTATAGAAAATTTTGTTAAAATTTCATTTCTATAGAAAATTGTGTCAAAACTTGATTTCTATAGACAATTTTGTCAAAATTTTATTTCTATAGAAAATTTTGTCAAAATTTTATTTCTATAGAAAATTTTGTCAAACATTTTTTCTATAGAACTGAATTATATACGTATATTATTATTATATTAAATAAAAAAAGGCTTTTTTATTTAATATATACCACGTATGAACTTACTTACAATTTAGAAGACGGTGGTAGGAGGTTTTAAGATACATTGCCATCGGCAAGCGTTACCGCAACTGAAGTAATTCGATTGTGGATGGCAGTGTTTAGAAGAAGTTTCTACGCAATCCATGGTGGAGGGTACATAAGCTTCGGCCTGGCCGAACTTACGGTCATATATACTTCTTCACTTTGAAGTATCTCATTATCTTTCATATTAGGTCAATAATTTTTTCAGTGTAGAAGCTATCACCTATGCTTCCTATAGAAAATTCAAAATTTAGTAAACATATCACATTTTCCTAGACATTACCTCATAGTCCATAATTTTTTTTAGCGTATCTTAATTTAAAATATTTGTTTGATTTCTACAATATTGTCCTCAGTATGTTGTCATGGCATAAGTGTTAATAAATGAGTGAAAAAATAATAATAATAGTAAATAAGTAAAATGAATCTTAAGTGATTTCTTGGGTCAATTATTTGACCCATATTTATTTTTGTTGATGCCAACGCTTTAAGTAAAAGTGTGAATAGTTTATGATTTGCATCATTAAGATGAAGATGATGCAAATTTTTAAAAATATAACTAATAATTTTCATAGCCACAGAGGGTGTGCTAACAAAGTGAAGTGACAAACCTCAATTTCCATTTTGGAGTAAACAAAGTACTTAAAAATTGTCCATTTACCACAAATCTTTTGAATCAAAGAGATTTCAGTTCATTTCATTTCTGCAATGCATTTATAAAATTGGATCAAAATAGCTTTGAATTTTCAAAATTTTTTGTTGGCTTATCTCATTCCCCACCAAAACATTTTGGAAATCTCTATGTCAACACTTTACAAACAAAAAATACAAACAACGACAACAACATATCGCTATCAAGTGGCATGTGTGAAATATTTTGTTTTAATATTCACACTTACAACATGTTTTTTTTTTTTTTTTTTCTTTATATAATTATATTTCAAAGCCCAAAACTATTTCGATATTCACTGAAATTAAGCAATGTCCGGCTATTTAAAAAGTTCTTAATTATGCCCACTTGTATGTGGTCTTGGCAAACATAAAAAAACTAATAGACATGGGGAAAATGGAACCCCATAAAAAACCAAGAGATTAACAAATGCTTTGGATAACTGATAGATGGCTACAAATATGTACAGACAGATGGGCGACAAATTAAAATTTTGGGAAGGCAATTAAGAATGCATTTTCGGGCCATAATTCACAGAAGACATTTTTAAAATTACAAATGGAACGAATTATGATAAATTATTAGAAATTTCGCAAAGTAATGATGGGAGATCGATAGGATGCTTATAATGTAACAAGGCTCCAAGAAATGAAAAATTAACAAATTAGAAGATATTTTTTATATATCTGTGATGAATGAAAGGTGGAAATGTGGTCATAACCCAAAAAACCTTTAAGTGAACATAACATGAACTCCAAATCTAATCTTGTAGTTGATCGTTTGAAAGCTGTATATTAAGAAAAATCCCCTACTTAATTTTATACAGAAAAGTCTCTGGTTCACAGTTTTTGTAACCAACAAATTGTATGAATAATTTCTGTGTTAACACATTCAAACATTTGTAACCTCTAAATTAGCTTACAAATTTTTCTAAAGATGTTTATTCACATAAAAGTATATAACAACAAAACGACATTATTTGCAACAATGTCATCCTTGACTTCGTTATATTCCGTGTAATATAATATCCCATTAGCCATGAGTGAATGACAATAAAAGAATAAACTATTTTCTGTATAAAACATTTTATATTTAAATATGTATGTATAGAAAACTAAAATTCAACGTTCATGAAGATTTACTTAATAACTGTTTTAGAGTTAGCTTCATAAGAAATAAAGCAAAAGCTTATTTTCAACTAAATATAAAAGAGAAAAAAGTTTTATAAATTATAAAAATGAATATATTAATTTTACTATTAACTAAGGACTTAGTAACAACGTCGCCAAAAAATATTACATCAATTAGCATTAATCTCTGATCCATACGGTAGAGGAAGTGCTCATGAGTATTGTTTCCATGGGTATCACATAAGCACACGATTTCTCATTTTTATACCCTCCACCGTAGGATGGGGGGTATATTAACTTTGTCATTCCGTTTGTAACACATCGAAATATTGCTCTAAGACCCCATAAAGTATATATATTCTGGGTCGTGGTGAAATTCTGAGTCGATCTGAGCATGTCCGTTCGTCCGTCCGTCCGTCCGTCTGTTGAATTCACGCTAACTTCCGAACGAAACAAGCTATCGACTTGAAACTTGGCACAAGTAGTTGTTATTGATGTAGGTCGGATGGTATTGAAAATGGGCCATATCGGTCCAATTTTACGTATAGCCCCCATATAAACGGACCCCCAAATTTGGCTTGCGAGGCCTCTAAGAGAAGCAAATTTTATCCGATCCGGCTGAAATTTGGTACACGGTGTTAGTATATGGTCTCTAACAACCACGCAAAAATTGGTCCACATCGGTCCATAATTATATATAGCCCCCATATAAACCGATCCCCCGATTTGGCTTGCGAGCCTCTAAGAGAAGCAAATTGCATCCGATCCGGCTGAAATTTGGTACATGGTGTTAGTATATGGTCTCTAACAACCATGCAAAAATTGGTCCACATCGGTCAATAATTATATATAGCCCCCATATAAACCGATCCCCCGATTTGGCTTGCGAGCCTCTAAGAGAAGCAAATTGCATCCGATCCGGCTGAAATTTGGTACATGGTGTTAGTATATGGTCTCTAACAACCATGCAAAAATTGGTCCACATCGGTCCATAATTATATATAGTCCCCATATAAACCGATCACCAGATTTGACCTCCGGACCCTCTTGGAAGACCAAAATTCATCTGATTCAGTTGAAATTTGGCACGTGGTGTTAATATATGGCCTCAAACTCCCATGCAAAAATTGGTCCATAATTATATATAGGCCCCATATAAACCGATCCCCAGATTTGACCTACAGAGCCCCTTGGAAAAGCAAAATTCTTCCCATTCGGTTGAAATTTGGTACGTGATGTTAGTATATGGTATCCAACAACCATGCAGGAATTGGTTCCTATCAGCCCATAATTATATATAGCTCCCATATAAACCGATCCCCAGCTTTGACCTCCGGTGTCTTTTGGAGAAGCAAAATTTATCCGATCTGCTTGAAATTTGGTACGTGGTGATCGTATATGATATTTAACAACCATGCCAAAAGTGGTCCACAACCCAAGTATTTCGATTGTGGATGACAGTCTTTCGTAGAAGTTTCTACGCAATCCATGGTGGATGGTACATAAGATTCGGCCTGACCGAACTTACGGCCGTATATACTTGTTTTTTGTGTATTATATAGAGTGATAAAACCACCGGGTTCTTTGAAAGGCGGTCTTTCTCGGTTTTAAACCCCGGACTATTTTCCAAATCCGGTAGACAATGTTGCCTGGAACGCAGGATTTCTCATTTTTGTGAATGTATTATTTATAATGCTCAAAAATCCGGTGTTTTCTGAATGACGGTTATATTCGTTTTTAAAAAAACCCGGACTATTTTCCAAACCCGGTGGACGATCTCGTTTAAAACAAAAAAGAAACGGTATAGTCGATTCAACCGATGAAAACGAAATCTTCAAACTATTTTGAAAGAAGAATTTAATTTGATTGTGATGAAAAATCAACAAAAAAATCGATAATTTATTTAAAGATGAGTACGTTGCACCTATTTGTAAATGTTTTTTCTAACCAGTTGTTGTGGTCTTCAAAACAGCGGTTTTACCCTATATGGGATTTTCATCAAAACAATCGGTGTATGAAGATAAACCGGTTTAGCGGTTTTCATCACTTTAGTATTGTACAAATTATGAAATGTTTGCGCAATGTTACCAATACGCATTTATAGCATCTTATTAGAAAGTCCTAAAGGCTTGATACGTAAGGCACCATATATATACAAGTTGTATAAGCTCTAATCGCTAATTAAAACTGCACCAAGAGAAGGAATATGATCACCTCAAACCTGTTTCAAGAGTACCACGTTACTTGTTCACAGCGACCATGTAGCATTTTTGTCGCAAAAATATTGTTTTCTCGTCAAACATAACATGCTTTCCGAAATCAGATACATAATCTCCGAGAAAAGAACATGGTTTCGACAAACATGCTACATGTTTTCCGTGAAAAAGTGACATTTTGTTCTTGGAACATGGTTGGGGTGATCATATTCCTTCTCTGCGTGTGTTTGTCTGACATCAAAACTACATGTTTCACTATGTACCAAAAATATTTAAAATTTTGATCTTGGAACATGGTTGGGGTGATCAAATTCCATCTCTGCGTGTGTTTGTCTGACATCAAAACTACATGTTTCACTATGTACCAAAAATATTTAAAATATAATCAGTCAAAATTGTTAATACAATTTTAGTTAACGTTTAGACAGCGTTTTCATTTTCCTGCACTGGGAATACACACTCCCTCTCCCCTCTGATGCCTGCAATTTTTATAATCCTCTCTGGCTCCTTGTGTGCCTACTGACTCATCTTTTTATATATATTGTACCTTATTCGATTCCGCGGCGCCCTTACGGACTCAACGTACTAACCTAGATTTTAACCACTTACAATTTTAGAGTCTCTACTGAAACACAACGGTCTTTTCTGGCCCAAGTAGCCCTTTATGGGATCCTTTCTAACCCACTTGTTAATTACAAGCTGATATAATATAATTTCAAACTGATTAAATAGTTCTCAGTTATAATAATAAATAAAAATAAAAAAAAATAAAAATAAAAAAATAAAATAAAATAAAATAAAATAAAATAAAATAAAAAATTTAATACTCTTGGAGCATGATATTTTTGATTCGCCTAAAACTCTTAAATGTTTTACAATTCCTTCGAGCATGACATTTTTGATTCATGCCAGCCACTGAGGCATTAAATATATAATGTTTTACGTTTTATATATACAACTTTCGTAGTTTAAACAAAATATAGAAATAATTTTTTTAGGGAATTAAATTACTAGAAATTTAATAACCCCATAATAATCGTTATAAATTTTATATTAAGAGAAAATTAAACCTTTAGAATAAGCAATTTCCCTTCCCTTGTCTCGTTAAAAATTTTACATTATTTTCTAAAATCTTGTTCATTACAAAAAATCTTTTGTTTTTCTCCATTGGGATTATGTTTACAAGATTCGTTTTCGTTATTTTTTATTTTATTCGCTAAATTTCGCAAAACAAAAACAATAATTCAAATCTCATAGCTTAGACAAAAGACCTAAGAACAGTTTTTGAACATAAATAAAATGGATGAAAAAAAAATGTTCCGCGCGTGATCTCTTGAATTCATAGTAGCCACATAGCATTGTCATGGTTGCCTGATCATTGAATTTCCTGTTGCTGGGATATATGCCTGGATCTGTGTATCTGATCTATGCTTAAGGCCGGCTATTGTTGTTGCTGGATTTTATTAACAGCAACAGTTGTTGCCATCCATCTTAGTTGCCTTTTGCCATCCTCCTCCCAATATAATTTGCAATCTAAGCAAATTGTTTTAAATATTTTTGCTGATGTAAGTGCATCTTCACTTATGATCTCTTCATACATACTCAGCTAATCTTTTCGTTGTCATCTTTGTAAATTATTAGACCAGCGATTCGTCACTAGCCTTTAAATACAATGTTCTTTCAGCGATCGTATATATACACTAGCATGTGGAGATTATGATATTTAAGATTTTTTTTTTTTTTTTAATAATTCATTTTTTTTTTTAATTTTTTTAAATAATTCATGCATTTTTCTGCTGACTACTAAGACCAGTGACCAATATGTTTAGTGGAAATCAGCTAGACTGGGAACAATTAAAATTAATGTCATCTAAATTGGCAATGAAACATAGACAAAAGCCCCTTCTCACAACAGAAAAAAAGAGAAGAAAGTTTCCCTTTGGCCTAAGAAAAAAATGACAATTGTGTATGCTTGGTTTGCTCAAGCATAAAAGAAAATTTCAAATAAAAAACCTTCTTGAAGTTGTAAAATTACATTCAGGTGTTGTTTACTATTCACTAAGATGCTACTTCCATTTTATGCAACAAAGTATGATTTCCGGTGGAAACCAAGATCATAACTATAATGGTAGGTCATTCTAGGGGAAATTATTGTTCTATTTTGAAAATAACTGAACAATTATGGTAATTTGAGTCGATAGCTCAAAGATAAAAAGATTAGAAACTGTATGAGATGTTCTTCATATGTACAAATAAAATCAAACACAATTTTAAAAATTTCCAAATAGCAAAAATTAAATTATATTTTCACAATTTTATTAAAAACAATAAATTCGAAAAAATGTCCCCATAAAGCAATAAAAATGTAGATTCCAAAGTGGTCCTAAATCTCAGCTGATTTCAACTATTTAACTTTTACTACATTGTTTTCGCATCGAATAGGGATTTCAGTAAAAAATTCAAAAAAAAAATATTCGTATAATTTTTATTTTTTTACTTAAATGAATACTCTCATATCTTATACCTCTTTAAGCAATTATTTTATAATTCTTCTCTTCTTTTTTTCTTTCCAGGTGAGTTTTCCCAAAAATAAAATTATCAAACCAAATTTGTAAGATACTACAAAAAAAAATAATTTCCCAAGTAAGTTCTCAAGCTTTGAGCTTAAGTTACATTTCCTTAAAATAAAAACAAATAGGTTAAATTATTTTGAATTAGCTGAGCCAGCAGAAAACGTTTATTGCATCAAATATCGTCTCAAAAGGCATAGTCCCCAAGGCATAGTTCATGCAAACCAAAATTATTTCATTCATATTACTCACTGTTGTAAATACTACGCGAGGCTCAAGTGAATACAATCATTTGCATTTTGTGCTTAAAATGCAAAATATATTTTAATTAAATACAATCCCAAAACACACCCCTCTTTGGCTACAGATTCATGGTAATAGAGCCAATCAATGACATAAAAATTTCGATGAAAAATAGATAATCTTGACAGTAGCAATTACAGTCATCTCATAGTCGAGATAAAGTAGATTTTCTCATTCAAATCATAGCGACAACAAAAAAAAAACACCATAAGCCATCAACTCTTATTTAGTCATTTTCTGCGATGAGTAAAGCCATGGCAAAATTGTTGGTATGACAAACTTCTGACTCGTGTGCCAAACAATCTTCGTGTATAAATTTTTGAATAATCAATAAATCACCTGAAATCAATTTTTTACAATTATTTCACAAAAAATTATTTTAAATAGAAATAAATTAATGGTTTAGCAATTGCAATTACCACACTTATAAAATTATTTTTATCTTAAATTAATAAGAATTCATGCTTCGAAAAACAATTTTGAAAAATTTTGTACAGCAGTCCATATTCTAAAACAAGTAAGGAAAGTCTAAAGTCGGGCGGGCCCGACTATATTATACCCTGCACCACATTGTAGATCTAAATTTTCGATACCATATCACATCCGTCAAATGTGTTGGGGGCTATATATAAAGGTTTGTCCCAAATACATACATTTAAATATCACTCTATCTGAACAGATTTTGATAGACTTCTACATAATCTATAGACTCAAAATTTAAGTCGGCTAAAGCACTAGGGTGGAACACAATATTAGTAAAAAAATATGGGAAACATTTAAATCTGGAGCAATTTTAAGGAAACTTCGCAAAAGTTTATTTATGATTTATCGCTCGATATATACAGTGTGCGACAAAACATATGCACGAACTTACACATACTTCGATTGACATTTAATAACTAAGAATACTAAAGTGGATTATTCTTTTTTACTTTATTCATAAAAGTAATTATTTCAATTGAATTAAACAAAACAAAAGTAACTCTATTTATATATAAAAAAAGTAGTAAATTAATATTTGGTCATCAGAAAGATTTTTCTATGCGACAAAACAAATGCACATCATTTTTGATATAACCAATGTATGTATAAAAAATACGTTTAATACTAATATTTTGTTGCGTAGCCCTTATTTTTTAAAACTTCTTCGCATCTGCGTGGCATGGACCCGATTAGGTTCGATACAATATCCCCGGATATGTCACTCCATGCTATTTCCACTTGCCGGAAAAGTTCGTCTGTATTTCTGCAGTTATCGCGATTAATCTTATGATTTACTATATCCCACAGATTTTCTATAGGATTGAGATCTGGTGATTGGGCAGGCCACTTCAAAACATTAACATTGTTATGCTCCAACCATTCCTTTACACACTTTGCTGTATGTTTTGGATCGTTATCATGTTGATATCTCCATTTGAGTGGCATTTCTTCCTCTGCGTGTGGCAACATTATATTTTGCAAAATGTCTTTGTAGACGAAACGGTCCATTATACCACTTATTTTATGTATTGGACCGATCCCATGCCCCGAGAAGCACCCCCAAACCAAAACGCTTCCTCCTCCATGTTTTATTGTAGCTTTAGTATATCGAGGATTAAGGCGTTCACCTTTAGGTCTACGTACTAGCCTGAATCCATCCGAACTTTTCAGATTGAACTTCGATTCATCAGAGAAAAGGACACTATTCCATTGGGCTTTACTCCAGTTAAGATGCTCCTTTGCAAATTCGATCCGGGCTTGTCTATTTTTATTAGAAATATAAGGTTTTTTTGCACTTCTGTACGATTTTAAGCCAAACTCAATAGCTCTTCTTTGAATCGATCTTGTAGAAATATCGAGCTGCAGTTGGGTTTTTATAGACCTGGCTGATATAAAGGGATCTTTTTTTATTAATCGGATTATCGAATTATCGTCCCGTTTACTGGTTTTTCTCGGTCGTCCACCGGTATTTATGGGAGGTAGTGTGCCTGAAGAACGAAAACGGCTTATAGTTCGCGAAATTACACTATGATGGATTCCAAATTTGTTTGCAATAGATGTGACTGATTCTCCTTTATTGTAATCACTTAAAATTTTTTCTTTTAAATGCAATGAGTACTTACTATTACCCATTTTGCACGAAATATGAATGAAAAATGACCGATGAAAATTATTAAACAGAAAAAAAAAATACTAAGTTTTCTATATTCTTATAATACTCAGGAATGTGTTTTTGTTGTTTAACGGTACTTATGGTTGGTATTTTTTTTAAAGAATTTAAGTACCAATTACTTCGTGCTTTTGTTTTGTCGCGACCAAATAATTACTCCGCAAAATAACCAGTATTTTTCCTGAATACTTCCTTATTTTCTTTTAATTTGTAACTATCGTTGATGTAAGGCGTATGTTATCATTTGAAATTAGTTACAATATTTTAATCATATGCTCATTTTTCTTAGTTAGTGAATTTTATAATAGAAATTTCAATTCCGTGCATATGTTTTGTCGCATACTGTATGTATTAGAAGTTTAGGAAAATTGGAATCATTTTTACAATTTTTCGACTAAGAAGTGGCGATTTTACAAGGAAACTGTTGGTATTATGACCATTTTTGTCGAAATCAGAAAAACATATATATGGGAGTTATATCTAAATCTGAACCGATTTCAACTAAACGCATAGCTGCAATGATAATTCTACTCCCTGTGCAAAATTTCAACTAAATCGGAGTAAAAAATTTGCTTTTTAGTCATATGAGTGTAAATCGAACGAAAGCTATATATGGGAGCTATATCTAAATCTGAACCGATTTCAACCAAATTTGGCACGCAGAGCTACAATGCTAATTCTACTCCCTGTGCAAAATTTCATTAAATCGGAGTAAAAGATCGGCCACTGTGGTCATATGAGTGTAAATCGGGCGAACGATATATATGGGAGCTATATCTAAATCTGAACCGATTTCAATTAAATTTGGCACACTTGACTACACTACTAATTGTAAACCTAGTGCAAAATTTCAACCAAATTGGGGTAAAACTCTGGCTTCTGGGACCGTATTAGTCCATATCGGGCGAAAGATATATATGGGAGCTATATCTAAATCTGAAGCGATTTCAATAAAATTTGGCACACTTGACCATAGTACTAATTGTTTTTCTTGTGCAAAATTTTAAGCAAATTAGGGTAAAAGTCTGGCTTCTGGGGCCATATAAATCCATATCGGGCGAAATATATATATGGGAGTTATATCTACATCTGAACCGATTTCTTCCAAAATCAATAGGGTTCTATTCTGAGCCAAAACACATACTTCTGCCAAATTTGAAGTCGATTGGACTAAAACTGCGACCTAGACTTTGATTACAAAAATGTGTTCACGGACAGACGGACATGGCTATATCGCTCAGGAGCCCACCCTGAGCATTTTTGCCAAAGACACCATGTGTCTATCTCGTCTCCTTCTGGGTGTTGCAAACATGTGCACTAACTTATAATACCCTGTTCCACAGTGTGGCGCAGGGTATAATTAAATGTTTGTCGGGTCATAAATCACCTAAAAACTAATTTTAAATTATTTTCAAAAAAATCATAGTGTTCTAAATAGAAGTAAATAAATTATTTAATTACTACATATTATCAAATTATTATTAAATTAAGAATAACTCATGTTTTCCAAAACAATTTTGAAAATTTTTGTACAACACTTCATATTCTAAACCGAAATAGAATGTCAATTTGGCCTTCTATTGGATATTTCCATAGTGAAGTTTGAAATTTTCTCCATTTGAAAAAAATATGAAAAAGCTTCTATTTCAACTCTACGCGCTTCTATGTAAACTCTCCCCTTTATCATGTTTCTTTCTAAAATTTTATGATTTTACAAACCTATATTTCTCAAAATTACCATTAAGTCGGGAACGAAGGACCTAGATCAAATCTATTTTATTTTTCGAAATAGATCTGATATTAACTAAAAGGGTTACGAATATGGATTGTAGACCAACAGAAATTCTCTTATGTTCATTGCCTTATAATATTTTTAATTAAGAAAAAAAATTTTTTTAAGCATATTAAAATAATTTATTTGAAATCCTAATAGTTTTGAGCGTAAAAACCACTTAACTAAATTATACTCCACACTTAGCTGCATATACATTTCAAATTACTAAGACACTTCATCGCTTTTTTAAAATCTTTTCAACATTTTAACTTTAATTTTGAACTGTCAACGGCTTTCAATGAAAAAGTTTTGCCACCATTTTTCGCTATTCACACACATGTGTTGTGATATTCAATACTGCAAATTTCATGCTTCACCTTCCTTATGATCATTTTATAGTTTTTTCTTCGCTTTTTTATTTTTTTCTATTTTTCTAAACTCAAAGCACACAAAATTTGACACCAGCCATAAGAGAGAGAGCTCATGAAATAAAACGAAACGTCAGAGAAACGAAAAGTTGAGGAGGAAAAATACGCCAAACAAACCTAACGAATAGCTAGGTGTCAACAGAAGCCTACCATGCCAGTAAATGACATATAATTGGAGGCTAAAACTATAGGAAAGGAGGAAGAAAATAGAAAAACATACTTGGACAACTTCGTTTTTTGCAATAGCCATGTTTTTGCTGCATTACAGATAACAAAAATATTCTAAATGCGGACTTAGCATTTTCTTAATGGAGAAGTCTTATTTAGGTATAAAAGTAGCGCTTGCTATTAGGTGTAAGATAGGCAACTTGAATATTGTGATTGCACTCGAATACTGGGCAAATATTTGACAGAAAAATCACAGCAAACATTTTGAGCTCATATTGGATATATTACATCACAATAGGATTATTTTTCAAAAATCGTATCCAGCTATTTTGAAAATGGTTCTAGAAAAATGTTTGACACTCATTTTGGTTAAATATTTGTCTAGTGTGACCATAGCCTAAGTAAAAATATAAGTACATTATGCTCAGAAAATATATAACAATCATCGTCGAATATGTTATGTTTAAGAAAGAATCGTTTGTTAATTATTAACCCTCTAAAGTCCCATTTTTTTGCCAGTTGATAAAACAAAATATTCAAAATATCAAAAAGAAGAAAAATCGATAAGGTAAAATCCAGCATTATATGCAGTCGGGTCCCTTGCAAGGCCGTATTCAGCGGGGGGAGGGGGGTCTGGGGGATCAAACCCCCCCCGAAATGAATGAATATTTTTATATAAATAAATATATATTTTAGGCTGCATAGAAAAATCTTATCGAAGATGCTGAAGGTTTTATTTTGAAAACGCTTACCTATAAAACTTGCACAAATCCTAGAATACTAGTTGAAAAGCCCGTCAAACGACGGTCGAAAAAAACAAATTGTTTTTGTTCTCGCACCACAAATTTCATTTTTGGAAAATGTATTTCTGCTTTTTATGTGTGTTTGTTGTTCTTTTTGTGAACATGACTCGCTTTGTTTGGCCATAACAACAACAACGAAACAGCCAAACACACATGTCTAAATGAAATGGCGCAAAACCTGGGAAAAGAACCTGCCTAATTCAGCGATGGAAGCACTTGGAGAGTGCAATAAAGAGATATTTCCAAACGTGCATATTCTTTTAAAAATTTTGGTCACTTTGCCAGTAACTCAGGGATGGAAAATACAATTTTTAAGAAAGTACAAAAAAGGTATTTTTTGAGCGGAAAGGTACTTTTTACTAAATTTCAACAAAAATTTCACTGGAAGATTATTGTCAAGAGACTGAATTTTAAAGAAATTAAAATTTTGCAAAAATTTTCTATATAAATAAAATTTTGCAAAAATTTTCTATAGCCGGCTATCAAACAAAAACCTTTTTTTCGGAAGGTTCAAATGTGGTATATTGTTGAGTTTAATGAACTGCCTGAATTTATTCTTATAATTGGTTGATAGTTTTGCTGCAAGTAGGGGATGCTGATGAGGAATGTGGTAATTCCGAAACGTGCGTCCATCCAACCATCTTGCAGTCTATAGGGCTTTGCCCAAATAAATTTGACAAACATTCTTTTCCTCTATTGGTTAAGCTACACTTGTAGTTTAGTCAATGTATGGTTTTAAGCTGCAATAAAAAAACAACAACAATGCTTAAATAACAAAACCAACAATAACAAAACAAAACGAAGTGAAATAAAATTTTGCAAAAAAATTCTATAGAAAAAAATTTTGCAAAATTTTTTCTATAGAAATAAAGTTTTGCAAAAATTTCCTATAGAAATAACATTTTTACAAAATTTTCAATTGAAATAAAATTTTGACAAAATTATCTATAAAAATAAAATTTTGCAAAAATTCTATATAGAAATAAAATTTAGACAACATTTTCTACCGAAATAAAAAATTGATAATATAGAATCGCATTCTTTTTTCGACTAAAACATTCTTGAAGTTCAATAAAATCCTGTTTTTGACTATATCTTTTACAAAATCGAGATTTTCTTCCCACATGAACATGTCTGTTTTGCCATATTTGTAAAAGACTATTAGCAAATAAGGTTGATAAAGACTTTCTCAAAATATTAAAATATTTTGTCAAAGCTATTGTACCATAAATCTGATATCGACTCAAAAATGTCTACACAAAAGGTACTAAATCATTCGAAGGGCTACTACGGTACTGACCGGGGTGAAAAAGTATTGAAAAAAGTACTTTAGTACTGCATTTTCCATCCCTGCAGTTACTACGTGCTCATCCGAACGTTCATTTTCAAAAATGAAGAAAGTAAAGACGTATCTTAGAAATTCGACTGGCGAGAGTAGACTCAATGGATTGGCATTAATATCGGTTCATCGCCGAATAAATGTGCCGACTGAAGAAGCATTTTCTGTCCATTCACAATTTCATTGTTTAAAGGCATTCCCTATTAACAATTAAAAAATATCAGAATGTTTGGCCAAATATCGGACTCTTTGGCCTCGTCAATATTTATCCACTTATTGGCCAGTTAACGTGGTCTTATACCAATTTGTGTTGTTTCCTTTTCAATCTATTTTTTTTTTAATTTTCCCATTTAATAACGATTTTTGGCACTTTTTACAATGACCAATTCTCAAAATTATGACAAACACCCTCAGACCCTCCAGCAATGCTAATTGAAATTATTCGATTTATGCAAAAACATGACTATTATTCTGAAGAGTATAATTTGATGATTAACCCACTCGTTAAACACATTATTAAGAGAGTTACATGCTACTGAGAGTATAGCCGGTGTATGCTATAATAATTCCAGCAAAAATGGAGTAAGAAAAACTTTGGCGTCTGGCTGCTGCAAAAAAAAAAAACAACCGAAAATAAGACTTCTTATTAAGCTGGTTTACTTTGACACTATTTTCATGTGTAAAATTAAACTTGATAGCTTCAGACAGAAGGGGGCAGCTAAGCAACATAGTTGAATTGAATGTCCAGCAACTGCAATCTGACACTAGTGAGTTTGAAACGGATGACATTATTGGCGGTTGTATTTGAACAAAGGCCGACCATATGTAACCGAACTAAAATTGAAGCGGTATAAACAATTTAGTAACGCAAATTCAATTTAGGAACTTTTCTTTTCGAATAGCTTTTGTTTGCTTTTTTTAAGAAATTAACTTTTGCCCCCCAAAAGTTAAAAAGTTTTTGGTTTGTTGATGGTAAACTTCAACATATCTGGAATATGAGGCCTTAGTATAAAAAGAGAAAAACCAAAAAAACAAAAACGAATGGCATTAAAGTATTAAATTATATTTCCAACTAAAGCCCTAAGACGAAATGAATTTCTGTAAGAGGTAAATAGGAAAAATCAAACAAACAATCTTACCTACCACATTCTTCTATAATATAAAATTCAGTCATAGGTAAAAAAAAAAGAACAAACATCAGCACCTTGATTACATTTCGAATTTTTAAGGCAGCAGAACAAGTAAAGTCAGAATTTGAACTCATCTGAAGAAAACAGAAAAGGAGATTCACACACCCACACCTAGGCCCCATTTGCCAAAGGATACTCGAAAGGCAAAAGAAATCCTTTGCTGTCCAACAATACCCCTGGAATACATGGAGCTATACAAACAAACTCCTTCTAATGCTCATTGTCAAGGAAATTGAATGGAACAGTTGCGAATATGGTTTACATTGCCAGAATGCTAAACAAATACATTTTTCGCTTTAGCTAAACAGAAATTAAACTAAAGAAAATAACATCATTGCTCTTTGAAAAGCCAGACAAACATGAACAGATGAATTCCGCCAAAAGAATGCTATTGCAAAAATATCTGCAACAAACTTTAGAAAATTTCTTTGGAGCGAAAGAGAGTGGGCATAAAAAAAATATAATAATTGCAAAAAAATATGTTAAAGGAAATATCCAACAATCTGGGAACAAATGACATAACACATTTTCATATGCATTACTCCCAAATGGGGGGGGAGTCCCCTGGATGGCTAAGTAAATGACTCTTGACTGACTGCATAATGGAAGCAACATGTTCCGATTAAGTCACGTATTTAATCAACACCGAACGTCATCAGTGGAACTTGTATCGCTACTCTACACTTGTATCTTCTAGTTGACACTTCTATCTAGGAATGACAAGAAAATGGCAAAGATTTCGTGCTACTTTGAAGGAAGCATGACTTGTTGCTTTGTCTGGGAAGAGCGACAAGAAAAAAACAAACAACTGAGTAAAATCGGAAAAAGAAACATTTTCCTAAGCCATGATTTGAAATTGTTATGTCTGCTTTTAATGGTAATTTTCACCTAAGGCACATGATTAGCATGTAATACATTGATGTTTCTACTTAGGAGGTGAAGATATGGAGATTACTTTGGTGATTTTGAGAATATATCAAATTTCCAATTAACATATATTTAATGGAAATTTAGGTTTATGTTATAATGCTATCAAGTACTTGGAAAAACGTGTCAAATGAGAGCATTAAGGTTTAAAACTCAAATATCTTTATTGTATAGAAAATAAATTGGTCACATTGTTTCTAGGAACCATGACTCTATAGGAAAAAAACGGGCTCTCTACACTGAAAAAAAAATATTGTCGTGAGGTCAAAGATTTCATGCCTTTAAAATACGAATGCAAATTTTGCTTAGTATAGAAGACGCATTTCTCTAATATAAAGCTTTTTTCCTTGTCCAAAAGCCGATAAACTTTTCAATGAAGTCGTATTGTCCTTATAATTAAGTGATTTGACTTCAAAATGGGTATCATAACATGAAAGAAAAAATTTTGGGCTAAGGTCAACTTGGCTTTAATAATTCAGAAAAATTCTTTAAAATTAATGAAATTGTCTTTAAATTTGTTGTCTTTTTGCATCTTGACTACAAAGCAAAAAATCGTTCAAATATAAGATATGTTTTTCAAGACTTTATTTTAAAGACGTTTTTTACTTAAAACATAGCATAATTTCTACTGGAAGTCAAATCTGAATTTGAAAAATAAAGTTGTCGTTAACTCGTTTTTAAAGAACTTTGATAGCAAATGAAGAAAAAAGCTAACAACATGAAAAATAAAAATTTGCTTCCTAGAAGCAAGTACACAAAACCTACATTTAAAAGAGAATTGTGTCTTAAAAGTATCCTTACTTGTATTCTCCGCTTCTTTGGCTCGGAATCAATACCAAACTTTTTAAAGTAAAGAAAAAATCTTAAGGTAAAAGAAAAAATCCGGACATGATTTTTTTCAGTGTATCATAGCACCCTTTCATGATATTTAAAATCATACTTTAATTTTGGCCAAAAACTATTTTTAAAACAAGTATTTAAACGAAATGTTAAATGAAAGCCATAGGGATTAAAACTCTAATTACTTTTGTTATCATTATGACAAAGAAAATTAAAAAAAAATATTTACCTGATATTAAAGATTATTTCACTTAAATTTTAGGATGCGCAATTTACACAATATTAAGGACTTATTTCTTTAAAATAATGAAATTTTTATTAAAATAAAGTTTATAATATTTGCTTCAACAATAAAAACAATAATGGACTTCGTACAACAACAGTCTCGAATGCGCGCATTATAGCTGATCAATGCAAATTTTTATTAAATTTAGGACACAAATTTGGGAAATTTGCGTCCGTCCGTTAATGTTGTAAATTTTTTACCTAAGGCAAAATTTTCTTTAAAATAAGTAAACACAGTTTTAATTTAACGAAATCGTCCTTAAATTAACTGAAATATTGAATTTTTAGATTTATGATAAAAAATATAAGCTAAAAGTTATTTTGAGAATTTAGCATCTTTAGTTTAAAACTTTTTTTTTTTTGGAATTAAAGAAAACGTTTTTTACTTTGAAGTATCCGTTAAAATTTGAACTTTTAAGCTGGCATTTGTATGTACGTGGAAAGCTTTATTAATATACCGCGAAAAGAAACATTTAAAATCCAAAACTGAGTACTTGTACCCTCATTTTAATGTCTTTATTTTAAAGAAGTCCTTAAAGAAACCTTAAAGAAAAGTTACAATCTTTGGATCCAAGTAAAAAAATCCTTTTTGGTGCTATATGGAACCTCAAAATGAAATAGGTTCCTAAGAGTTTGTCCTAGACTGGTTCATGAGGACCCCTGGTTGTCACAGTACGTGTTCTTTGGAATCAGTTCAAGATGTGTCCTATACTGAAAAAATATTGTCGTGAGGCCAAACAAGCCATGTCCTTAAAATACAAATGCGAATTTAGCTTATCATAGAAGAAGCATTTCTCCGCCAAAAAGTTATTTTCCTTCTCCAAAAGTCGAAAAACTTTTGAATGAAGTCGTTTTGTCCTTCTAGTTAAGTGATTCGACTTAAAACTGGGTGTCTTTCCATGAAATAAATTTTTTTTTTAAATTTGGCTTGGCTTTAATAATTCAATTTTTTTTAATTAATGAAATCATCTTTACATTTGTTGGATCAGTAAATTTTAGCGTTCGGAGTGATACTTTTACTTCGGTGGTTGAAGTAAATTCAATTAAACTTTAATGGGATCGATTAATTTCGTGGTTGAATTATTAATAGTTTTTTAATTTTAATAATTTAATAAAGATATATTCAGTAATTGAAAGAAATTCTCCACAGTAGAACAACGACTTTAATAATTTCCTAGAATCAAGTACGCAAAACTCAAATTTAAAAGAGAATTGTGTCTCACATGTATCCTTACTTAAATTCTTTGCTGCGTTGGGTCGGATTCAATACTAAAATCATTAGTGAAAATTACCCCGTCACCTTTCTGGTGCTATTCCGATGCTCAAAATGAAACATGATCCTAAGAGTTTGTCTTACAAAGCTGTCCCAGGACGTGTCACTTGGAATGATTCCAAGTCATGGCCTAAGGTGGAAATTTACCGCCTGGAAGTGGATATTTAACCCATGTTAAAGTGACCGATCTCTTCCCTTATAGCATACTCGTAGATTATGAAGGTTAGGTTAGGTTAGGTTAGGATAGGTTAGGTTAGGATAGGTTAGGTGCCCGATGTATCAAGCTCACTTAGACTATTCAGTCCACTGTGATACCACATTGGTGAACTTCTCTCTTATCACTGAGTGCTGCCCGATTCCATTTGAAGCTCAATGACAAGGACCTCCTTTTTATAGCCGAGTCCGAACGGCGTTCCACATTGCAGTGAAACCACTTAGAGAAGCTTTGAAACCCTCAGAAATGTCACCAGTATTACTGAGGTGGGATAATCCACCGCTGAAAAACTTTTTGGTGTTCGGTCGAAGCAGGAATCGAACCCACGACCTTGTGTATGCAAGGTGGGCATGCTAACCATTGCACCACGGTGGCTTCCTAGATTATGAAGGTTCCATTAATTAAAATTTCTTTAATTTAAATAAATTTGTCCTTAATCTTGCAGAAATTGTGCATACTAAAATTTCATTTGTATAATCCTTAAAATATTAAGTTAATATTTTGTTCAGTGTAACATGTGCTATTGGAAAGGATTTCATCTAACAATTTTTCATTATATTCAGAATTGTAAACTTTCCTATATTTTCAATTAATATCAATTGGCCTTGTTACTCATAATTCAATTCCCTAAAGCTAGATGAGTACAAAAATGAGGTCATATTTCCTTTATTCATCATTAAATGTTTACATATGGCTTTAGATCATTAAACAAAAGCAATTTATTAGATTACAATATTACATGAAGTCATCTTAAACCTTTTCAAATAGCACATTAATGTGTTTCGTTTTAAAGGCTATGACATTCAGTAAGCCATCAATAGCACATGTTAAATTTTTCTTCATCTCAACACAATTTTTTACCGCCTAAACTCCTTTGAAGCAAGAATAATATGTTACTAAATAATTCAGAAAAGAACTAATTCATCTGTTACATTAACAAATTCAGCTACAAGTGTTATCACGATAAAGCTTACAAATCATTTGTTAGGTATTTATTTATGGTTAAGCCTCATTAATTATTGATATAAATATTTTAGATGCAATCTATTTTTTTTATAAATATATATAAATATTAATGAATATTTGTAGTAACAGCAATTGCAAACATTGGTCATTATCTATTGCAAGTATCCAATAATACATAGTAAATTTCAAACAATCAATACACTTGCAGATGAACTCACAGCTTATAAAGCTCAAAGACCCCTTTCAACGTCTTCCATATAAATTAGTTATCGCCTGCAGGCAATTTTTAATTAATTCAAGACAGTGACTTTGTTAAGACAATGAATGAATATTTACCGAAATGCAACAGAATGTCTGAATTTGTATAAGATGAGAAAATTATTAATTTTTATTGATTCATAAAAAAAATCTATAAAAAAATTTAGAGTAATCAATAAAATGCTTTTGATTCAATTATGGGAATTTCTGATGGCTTAGAGAATTTTTACGTAAAATTGATAAGTAGATTATCCAAAGAGGAAACTGGTGACAATGGGGATAATGGAGGCTAAAGAAAATCGCTCTCGGTCGCGATTAAACATGTATAGCTAGGCTTGTGTAGATTGGTATCTGGCATTTTCTCACAAATTCCTTCATCTTCTCATCCAAACACCTCGTATACAATTTTAATAATATCCCAGCAAAAAAAGCGTCACCAAAAAAGTAATGAAAATGTTCTTTTTTGATCCGGAAGTGGTGCAAAATTGACGCAGAAGCGATGAATTTAACACGGGCTTGTCATAGGACGGAAGTCCTCCATTTCAACAGCCGTTGCACTGAATTTGCATCACTTCTTTAGGTGTGATCCGAATTCAATGTTTTGGATGTAAATTAAAAAATTCTGTGATATTTTGTCAAATAAATAATTTGTTATAATTTTTAATGTTTTCTAACGCTTGTCGGATACGTTTGACCTCAAATATTTTCAAAAATTCACAATTTTTTCAGATTGGACTTAGCATTTTTTTTTTCGACAAAATTTAAATAATTTGTATCATTTTATGAATTCTTACTCTGTTTTTAGTCTATTTGAAACAAAAAAAGTTAAAATTACACATTAAAAGTATGAAAAACCCAAGTTAAAAAATATTGAATTAAAAGAACTTCCTGGGTTGTTAAATAAAGAACATCATTGGGAGTGCATCTTCTGGAAGTGCTTTCAAAGTTGTGCCTTTGGAAGAACTTCCAAATATTTTTGCTGGGATGTCCAAAAATACGAATTAATTATAAACAATTTCTTTGCTCTTAAGTATTTTGTTTTGCGCCAAAACTTTCGTTCCTCCGAAAAGAAAACTGGTATTTCAGTGTAATCTTCGTTCAGGTTAGACGAACGTTGGCCTACTCAGCCTTAACCTCACACTTATTTTAGTTCACTTGAAACCAGTGTTATGATAGTTGAACTTTTATTTTCATTTATATCCCATTAGATATGTATGCTATTTTTTTGTGTGATTGGGCACTTTTTTCAAAAAGTTTCTTCAACAAGTATCATAGCAATGACAATTGCATGGCGTGCATTTTGATATAGGAGCTGTCTGGTTTCCGACTCTTTATGATTGGCCACCAGTCTGGGGGGGCTATGGTACACGCACCAAATATTATTGCTTTACGATTGCGGACTACCATCAGTAGTCCCTCAAAATCTATGGCCAAACATTGTAGCACCATTGTGTTCCATCGAAGTTTATTTTTCTTCACAATTGAATGCCTGTGCTTCTTATCCATTTGCCGCTGATTTTGTATTTCATGATTTGCAATTGGCCGTTTTTAGTGGTTTTTTGCCACATTTTTGTTTGTGCGTTTAGAGCGACCAATTGATCTTTTAGCTGATTGCAAACAACTTAAAGGCGGCAAAGCACATTCCACCCCATTGATAGATACAAATGGCTAGAGCGTGAATTTGCAGAATAATAGCAATGGGTCAATTAACTCCCCACAGATCTGGAGAGTGGTGTCATAATATTGAATTAATTTCCAGATTGTTAAAAAAATGCTTAGGAATTCTATTCTCAATTGGTTTTAGAAACAAATTTTCCAAACACTATGATCAAGACAAAATAAACGCGTCACGTTATGGATAGCGAAAAGACAAGAGTCAATATTAACATTGGTCATGATTATTTTATTGACAGGCAAATTATTGGCGCATGCCTAACCCAACAATAGTGACAGTTTGTCTAATTCTAATTTTAGAAAATATAAGTCGAATTAACGTTCAAAAGCAAATCAATATTGTGAAAAAAGCGAAAATCATGTTAATAATAAACACATTTCAATTTTATTGAAATTTTATAGACTTATTCATCATATTAGCAATATGTAAATAAATATTTTCATCAACAAATGCCATGGGACAATATCTTAGAAAGGTGAATAAGTTATAGAAAAATTTTTATTGGGGAAGGATAGCCAATCATGGAAGAATATCTATGAACTATTAATATTTTAATATTTATAGTTTTATTGTAAGCATACACTGAAAGAATATGTATCTCTTATGAATGAATGAAAATCAGATAAAACAGACAATAGTTGCATCGCTTGTCATATTTGCTCTTAACCAAAATATTTTATAATAAAACAGAATTTCGTTTGTCTAAAATTTCGTTCTGGAGGAAAGTATTTTTCTTTTTTAGCACAAAATAAATGTTTTTGCAACGTTTTTATAGCATTGTAAAATTTCACAATAAAAATTTTTTACATACACAAATAGAAAACTCCTTATTCCTTAGCAACGAATGTTAACAAATGCAAATATTTTTTTAAGTAAAATGTAATTTTCGTATTTGTATCCCCAATTTGTTGAAGCTCCGGTAGTGCTACGTTAGCTAACGAATTTTTAAAGCGTACTATGAGTATATGTAATTCATCCGACCTTTGTATTCCATATGCCAATTATATTCCATATGCCAATGCTCCAATTATTTCAGTAACATTAACCGGGGAGAAGATATTTGCAGTTTACTTTCTGTTAACTAGCAGTTAAAGCCTGACTGAGATACATGAAAATGACCATTAATGTGGCTTCTTTCAAAAAACGAATAATTTTGTGATTATTCCCTGGTTATCCTTCCCTTGTTTAGACAAAGCTTACATTGTAAACAAACGTTCAATATTCTGGCTTCTACTAGCAATTCACTTTTCTCGCCAATAATCAATGCAATACGGACACAAAAAAGGAATGGTTTAAGCAAGTCGAAGTCAACTATATTATTCACTACACATGGAACTCACAACTCTATCATAAGAAACAAACTAAAATAAAAAATAGTATTAATTATATATCGATGTCTACATTCCAAAGTGCGCTAAGCCTAAAAAGTGAATTTTACAGGAAACAAAAAACAAGTTTTGTTTCTTGAAATTTCTCAAATCCCGTTTAAGATAGAAATTTTCTTATTTTCGGTCTCAAAATCATATTTTTTATAATTTTGTTTTTAGTATGTACGAACTCAAAATAGTGATAATAGAACATGGCTAAAAATGACTTAGACCACTTTAGACCGAACAAAGCTTTTTGCCGTTTTTGGATTGGAAATTTTTTAAAACTTTAGACACAGGCTAAGTACAATATTAACCATAACTTTTGATAGAAATGTCCAATAAATTCCAACTTTTGACAGGATGCAATTCACATCAATCCGAATAAAAAACAGCGAACTCCATCAAAACATGCTAAGTCGACTTAGCGTACTCTGGAATGAGGGCATCGATATGGGTTGGGACAATCTTCCTGAGACACTATAATTATCTAGTCCATTATGGTGACGATTGGTGAAATCTTTATAGAAGATAGCTGAACGATTCTATCTTGGTTAATGATGAGTTGAGTCCAAACGGCGAATCAAACTATATATGAAATCTCTTGGAAAACTTTTCAAGGACGGAAGTAATAAAAATACTGAGAGGAGATCAACAATCACTGACAACAGTTTTTGTGTTCGGACTGGGATTTACCTTGGCATTAAATCCATTTTCGCTATATATAAGCGATGTTCTCTAATTTTCATAGAAAATGAATTGCAAAGCTTCTTACTTATAATAGGTTAGGTTAGGTGGCAGCCCGATGTATCAGGCTCACTTAGACTATTCAGTCCATTGTGATACCACATTGGTGAACTTCTCTCTTATCACTGAGTGCTGCCCGATTCCATGTTAAGCTCAATGACAAGGGACCTCCTTTTTATAGCCGAATTCGAATGGCGTTCCATATTGCAGAGAAACCACTTAGAGAAGCTTTGAAACCCTCAGAAAAGTCACCAGCATTACTGAGGTGGGATAATCCACCGCTGAAAAACTTTTTGGTGTTCGGTCGAAGCAGGAATCGAACCCACGACCTTGTGTATGCAAGGCGGGCATGCTAACCATTGCACTACGGTGGCTCCCTTATAATAACATCCAGTTTGTCTTATCCCCAAATAGGAAATCCAATGTTACCGGAAATATCCTCTGATGGTTCCTTGTGTTCCTTATCACAGTCCATTCTACCTTCGTCCTTAATCTAGTCGCCACCAAGGCAGACTTATATATCTAATACTTATTATTGTCTCCAACGTGATTTTCATCACATTTTTACACAGGGACTTTTTGTAGCGCTATCGTCAGCTCTCGGACAAGCATGATCACAGATGAACGTACAGACGCTCAAATTATAAACAAGATGGAAAACCAGACGGACAGACAGACAGACAGATCGCTAATCAGTATGCAATTGGTGTATGAGCACTTAGCCTTTCTTTTCCTTGCTATTACATAAATTTCACAATGTTGCCATTCGTCATATCAACAATGTAGGGTAAAAAAATTAAAATCAGAGAGCTACAATGAAACCTGCAATAATTTTTTACATTCTTTTTGATCTTGAACATGAATGCTCCCTGCAATTATTAATCGATTGCTCACTTGAAAATCGATATATAATTTTCTAATATGTTAATTATTCATTTGTTTAATGGTTGTACATTTTTATTATGATTAGTTAGAATGATTAGTTAATAAGTACAAGTATGGTAATTATTTTAAAAAATATATATATCAAAATGCCACCGTGTTATGACAAGACCTTTAATTTAAATTTAGCGCGGAAATCCATTCGTAGTAATTTTAATTGGTTTTGATTGATATGATTCTCAGTGACAACAGTGATAACTGATAATGTCTAGGACGTTCTCTATCACTGATCATCTATCACCATTTTTGATTCCAATATATCAAAGTAGAAGTGGTAGACTTACACTTACGATCCGGAAACTCACAATCAATTGGCCGAATATCGTTCCAACGATAAACCGAAAACACACTTATTCAAGATCTTTTAGAAAGTTTTCTACGATCATTGAGGTCTGGTGCACTTCGACTTCCTTTCGATTGGCCAAACTGTGAACAAGGAATCCAATTTGAGAGGTATGCGTCGTTTATGCACTACTATTGGAGAAGATAGACCGAAAATATAGTACAACAGCTATTAGTTCTGCACTACGAAAGGAATAAAAAGTCCTCAAGAAGGTGCATTATTTTGTGAACTTTTTATTTCTAGTCAAATTTTTAATCAATACTACAATACACTGCATTCGCCTGATTTAACATAGCTCCGTACTCCTTCTGGCTAATCAGGAAACTCAAGCGACAGCTCCGGGAAAACCGTTGTGAGTCAATTGTAGAAATTAAGCGTGAATCGCTCAAAGTATTACAGACGATTCCGGAAATTGCTTTTGAACACCGTTACGAAATTTGAAAAACAAAAGTGTATTTGCGACCAGAATTACTTTGAGGGGGATGAAATAGATTTGCTACAATAATTAAAGAATTTTGTAATAAATAAACAAAATCTTAGTAGTACGTTTTTCATTTGTTTTATTACTATTAGCTAAATGCTACTAGTAAAATCGCTACATGATGTTTATGGTATTGAAAAGATAAACTTGAAAGATAACCTTATTTTTCTATCAATGAGTGAATTTCAATATATAAAAAAATTAAAAAAAAAATTATTTGAGACTACCTATAACTTTATTTTCTATTTTATGATAGTATCCTCTACTATTAGTTTTGTTTTATTATTTTTTAAATGCTATTAACTCATTTTATTTTCAATACAAACCCATGAGTAGATATTACTCAGGTGTTAATTATTTCATATTGAAATGTTGTAATAACTTTATTTCACTTTTTTATTTAAAATCGATGACTATGACATGCATTTAAAGAATTTCCATTTCTTAGCTTAAGTTGGAGATGTTTGACAACAAATTACTCACGTTTCTTACATTTATTACAACTGTGAATTAAAGGCCAACAATAGGTGTCTCTTGGGCCATGTAGCATCAATATCAACAGAACTACAAACTCTTCAACCCTTTAGGCCAGAACTCAGCACCAATTTTAAAACATGACTTCATACTTTGTTATGTTGTAAACGTTTTGTTATGCAAATTTTTTCAATTTTTTGCATTGTCTGATGGCATATAGAAGCATAAAATAATGATACTAAACGACAACCAAAAATACTGATCGTAATCTTCCATTAAATGATGATCATGATTTTGACTTGAATTCCATGCTATGGCTATGTGCACCAACTACAATCAGACATGATTGGAAAATCGTGAGTTTCCAAGTGTCAGTAATTGATGTGATGCGGTGACAGCCCTATGACATATTCCACACTACAAAAAGGCGGTTAACAAACCAATAAATTTTAATTCATCCGAAATTGATGCAAATCGTTGATAGGTGTTCTTTTATATAAATAAATCACATTTTTGCTCAACTTTGTCTTAGGCCACATAAAGAAAACTAAACAGCACAGTTGTTAAACTGTAATCAATATCAATTGTTGGCATAAAGATTCACCATAATCGTTTATGTTTTCCATAATAATGAAAATTGGAAACTCCCTTCTAGCTAGACAAAACTAAAGAAACTCTGTGGGGGCTTTTCAACCGATATGCGATTGTTATCGAGAAAATTGCATCTTGACATGATAAATGGTAACGCATTGTGATTTCATGTGTTACCCAGTAAAAGAGCCTTCAGTTAAGTTCGAATTCCAAAAAAAAAAACATCAACAACATGGCAAATACTGAACAAGTTTTATGCACGCATTATGGTTATTGAATACCATCAACGTCAACAGCGTCATCACCAAACGTCCTCCTCACACAGTTCGTTTTTTTATGACACAAAACTAAAAGAGCATTAAATTGCTTTTTAAACTCTTTCCAATAATATGGAAAAAGTTACAGAACAAAAATAAATATTTATAACAAACAGCTTACAATCTCTGTAATATGATCAAACTTGCATGATGTCACACATGTGTGTTGTACTTCAGTCTTGGTAACTTAACTGACATATAACAAGCAAGCCATGATATCTTGAAATTCCAATCGTATAATAGTGGGTGAATGACTTTAATGATTTATAATCACTTCTGTCAGAAAAGTTGTTTGCTGAGGCCATGGTCCATGCGACAAAGGTAGAGAACAAGGTTTTTGGTTATTAAAAAATAATTAAAATATTTAATTTAGTAAAATGCACAAATTTTACTATATGCAAATTATGCATAAAAATAAAAGTAATTAAATAAAATAATGTTGTTACTAATTTTTTAATCCATGAAGAAATTTAAAAAATAGTTTAGGTAAATTTTGTCAACAAGTCAACAAGATTTTGTTTCATATCTCCGACCCTAACAGGTTGGCTGATAAGTCCCCGGTCTAACAAAGAAAAACACATTGTCCAAATTCGTTTTTATTATTCACCATAGTTCCCTTCAAGAGCGATACAACGATTATAACGACCTTCCAATTTTTTGACACCATTTTGGTAGTACTCCTTCGGTTTTGCCTCAAAATAGGTCTCAGTTTCGACGATCACCTCTTCATTGCAGCCAAATTTTTTCCCTGCGAGCATCCTTTTGAGGTCTGAGAACAAGGAAAAATCGCTGGGGGCCAGATCTGGAGAATACGGTGGGTGGGGAGCAATTCGAAGCCCAATTCATGAATTTTTGCCATCGTTCTCAATGACTTGTGGCACGGTGCGTTGTCTTGGTGGAACAACACTTTTTTCTTCTTGATATGGGGCCGTTTTGCCGAGATTTCGACCTTCAAACGCTCCAATAATGCCATATAATAGTCACTGTTAATGGTTTTTCCCTTCTCAAGATAATCGATAAAAATTATTCCATGCGCATCCCAAAAAAAGGCCATTACTTTGCCAGCGGACTTTTGAGTCTTCTTTCCACGTTTCGGAAACGGTTCAGCGGTCGCTGTCCATTCAGCCGACTGTCGATTGGACTCAGGAGTGTAGTGATGTTTCATCCATTGTCACATATCGACGGAAAAACTCGAGTGTATTACGAGTTAACAGCTGCAAATACCGCTCAGAATCATCAACACGTTGTTGTTTTTGGTCAAATGTGAGCTCGCGCGGCACCCATTTCGCACAGAGCTTCCGCATATCCAAATATTGATGAATGATATGACCAACATGTTCCTTTTATAGCTCTAAGGCTATCTCGATCAACTTCATTTTACGGTCATTCAAAATCATTTTGTGGATTTGTTTGATGTTTTCGTCGGTAACCACCTCTTTCGGGCGTCCACTGGGTTCACCGTTTTCCGTGCTCATTTCACCACGCTTGAATTTTGCATACCAATCAATTATTGTTGATTTCCCTGGGCCAGAGTCCGGAAACTCATTATCAAGCCAAGTTTTTGCTTCCACCGTATCTTTTCCCTTCAGAAAACAGTATTTTATGAAAACACGAAATTCCTTTTTTTTCCATTTTTTTTCACAATAACAAAAGTTCCTTCACAAAAGACGCTCTATCTCACAAACTAATTGACTTACAGACTTCAAATTTTGAGACGAATCATTTGAAGGTTGGTACTATATAAAAATAATATGCATTTAATACTTGTCGCAAAAAATTTGTTTCCTCGCCGAATACAAACATGTCTGACCAAATCGGATACATAATTTCTGAGAAATTAACTAGCTTTCAACAAAATACAATTCCCATCCAAAAACGTTTTGCTCTTGAAACATGTTTGATGAAATCATTTTCCTTCTCTGAGTGTAATTCCTAGTCTCTCTAACTCACCCTACTAACTATTCTTCTAAGCAGACACCAAAACCTACATCCTCCCAACCATTTAGGAACTAGCGCTATAGAAATTTATATAAAAATTGTTTGAAAATTCTTTTCAAGGAGTGGTATTTGGTATATTTCGGACAGTGTTTTGTATGTCTCGCACTATGTCTGTTTCTTTTTTCCGGCCACAGAGACAGTTCATTTACCTTTGGAACAAGTATAAGATCATTGGTTTTCATCGTCCTTTCTTTGAGCTTGAAATGCATCGTCGTGTCGAAAATAATTTTGAAAATTCTCCAAAGGGAATTTCAATGCCATCTAATGAAATAGGTTTATCTGTGGGAATCTAACGTTCCATGTAGTACTTAACTAGTTTTGTCTTTGTAGGATTTCTTCTAAGACCATTTTGCTTTTTCTAAGACCATTGTCACCATTTTTCGTTTTATTTATCCAAGAAGAGGAAAAAATTGTTAGTTGCAATAATATCCTAATCCATATTTCCTTATCTACGAAGGTTTTTTCGTTTCTATCAAAAAAAGTTGCCCCAACGTTACACTACTTCTTCCCTCATTATATTTCCGTCCAAATAATGTTGTTATTCAGAAGTAATATTGAAGGACTTACCGAATTAAAAAGACAAATGTGTAGTGGTTTAACATTTTCGATGATGTTGAACTTTTTATTAGAATTGAAATCGCCATTAGTTAGGAGTTGACCTGTTAGCCGCGTATCGCTTGATTGACATTCAAAATTGGTAATGCCTTTATTACTGAACTGGGATGCAAGAGCATTATCGTGCAAACAAACTTGCGAGCTAATGATATGGATAACCGTGCTCCACTCGATCTCCGTACTGTTTATGGATTTTTCAATTTGTTTTCGAATCAAATGAAATATATTACCCACTTTTCTTATTCCTTATAATCAGGGCCTACCTCTTGGCCTTATGGATTATTATATTATGGAATGAATTCAAAATAAACTATTTTAAGTCCTGTAAAAAGACCATTAATGTGTATAATGTACTAAGTATATTTCTTTTTCTGTTGGTGTTGTTTTCTTGGTCTATTATTATGAAACCGCTTTTAATTACTGCAACTAATTTGTATGGTCAACTAACCATCCTTTCTTGCAATCAAGTGGTTTAATTTCTTGAATAATAAATATTAAATTCTATAGACAACGGTAAACCGCACCATGACATACAATTCCAGTCACAACATCAATACAAACAAAACAAGCGAATTTATCAAAAATAGCCAGACAGTTGGAAGGGCTAAAGGTGGAGAGGAGAAATTGAAATTAAATTTTGTCTGCTGTTATCCTTGATCAAAAAGCAAAAACAACCAAATCGAAATGCTAGCACTCATACAGCCAACACATCACAACAATTCATTCAGTGAATCCTTTAGTCAATCGTAGTGTTGAATGTGTTTGTGCGGTATATATAAATATTCATATTAACTTGAACATATACATTTACATACCTTCATGTATGGCAACAAATTTTGATTGATGACTTTTTCGGACGTTATCTTAATGTCTGATATGTTACTCTCTTTCAAACTAACGGAAACAACTTTATAAAGTGGCCAATTTTCCAAAAGGTCTACACCCCCACCAAAAAAATAATTTTTGGTTGTTTTCGCCCATCCCGCCAACATATTTGGGAAATGATGGAATATTTTAATTGTATCAAGATACAAATCTACTATAACAGAAAATGTTAAGGGGTTATTGTATCTCTTTTTTTTTTGTTAGTTGAAAACAGTTCAATTTTTTTAGTATTAATTTTTTTGTTTGTTTGTTTGAGGAATAAATTTTAATGTTGTTTGTTTTTTCTTATTTATCTTTCCAGGTATGTTGAATAAAATGAAACTGATGGGAAATAATAAAATAAAATTGCCTTAGTGTGAGTAATGGGAAAATTGGTAAGAGTAATTTGTAACAGTACAATATGGGTACATCAAAATTGAATTTTTGTGGACATATCATAAATATTATGGAGATATGTATGAATATATTTGAATATGGAAAAATTCATATCAATATATGCTGATTGCTAAATACAATAGAGATGAGCTATGGAAAAGGAGATAAACGATATGTATTGAAGAATGAAATAAATAACTAGATATAGCATACTTTAGGGGGTTTTAGAAAAACTATTATCACTGCTAATTCCACAAAAATCATCATAAAAGCTTTTCATTTTTAACTGCAATTTACTAAAGCCTACATTTAGGCAATTGTCTTTTTTTGTTTGTTTTCAAAACACAATCTAGGAAAATTTTTCTACTAAATGTTTATGTTGAACATTTCAAAACTCAATTTTTTTTATTGCCAGTGAACGGAAGTAGTCATAGTTTTGTTTGCCATTTGTCGTAGTAGCCTTTTGCCATTGTCTTTAAAAATCTCCTCACCAATTCAAAGTTGCAAACAGACACGGAGACATTTGTTTCTGTTTCGGTTTCAACACAACCATATATAGCTCATAGTGTTATTGCCTTTACTTTGCCCATGTTAGAAAGAGTAATCAAAACAAACCGAAAAGTCCTGTTGTAAGATTGGTTTGCAAAAAAAAAAGTTTTGTTTTCTGCTTCATGTTGTGGTTGTTGCTGTTGCATTTTCGGTGACTTTTCCCAGAGACAAGTGAAAAAAGCACACGACATGGTGCCAGACACCATGTGACACAGGGAGTAAGAGATGTTAAGCTCTTCTCTTTGTCTACACAGACATTGGGGATATTGTGTGTGAGGGTATCCCTCTTACATTCCTCTACTATTGCAAATTGGTTAAAAATACTTTGCTGGATACCCCCACTTTGCATTGGAATTTGTAACAGGAAACATGGTTAAAAGTCACCAAACAATGGGAAGACTGGGAAGATAGTCAAGAGAACGATAGCGGAGTGTGGAGAATGAAATCTACTGGAACTATTAAGCTTGGACTCATTAAACAAAGATAATTTGAAGGGGTAATGCAAAGATTAACCCAAGAAGTATAAAGCGTATAAGTTACGCATGTAAAAAAATTTTTCATAGGACTCTTGTAACGGATTTATAGTGACTCATACGTTTGGTTTTCTACATAAATATATCTCTCATACGTTGAAATTATCATAAATTATTTTGTATAATGAGCTTAGTTTATTAACGTTTTTGATATTTATAACCTATCCCAAACATGGAAATGTTTGTGTGAGTTCTCATAAAAATTATAAATAATCGGTGCTGGTGAAAGTGGTGATGTTCGTCCGTCATCTCTTACTTGTCAACAAATAAAACGAAATTATTCAAATAATTCCTAAAGCTGCAAATTGGAAATAATGTAAACAAATGCCTAGGTATGAAATCATTCTAGTAACTCTTACCATGGATGTCTTATACTCGTACCCTAGTATAAAAACCTAAAAATATGTTAGCCACTGTCAGAAAATCCTGGAGAAATTGCTGCCTAATTGACAATGTCGACTCTTCGATATTTCAACTTTGTCAAAAGTTGAAAAAATTGATTTATTAATGTCGATTCTTCGACATTTCAAAATTTGAAAATGGGCTTCTTCAACTTTTTCGACTTTTTTAAAATGTGAAATAGTCACAAAGGCCACAATTTTCAAAATTTAGAAAATTCGAATTTTCGCTTTATGGACTCGACTTTTGCAATTTTTGAAATTAATTTATGTCGTTCAAATTTTTGTGTGATTTATCTTAATTTAAGATCGACAAGAATGCCGACCTTCAAATTGAAGCGAATAAGAGATAAACTTCGAAACATGTCTCTTTTATAGTAAGACTTTGCATATAATTTGGAAATAATACTAATAGTCGATTAGTCGTTTTTGGTTAACATCAAAACGCGATATTTTCAAAAGAATTTGAAAATTACCAAAAGTTGGCATTGAGTCGATTTGGATCTTTTGTATCCATATTTTGTACTGCTTTGTTCAAAGTTTTATACAAAATGTGAAATTTCTCGCCTCCCTTAGAGGGTTAACTATAATGTGGCTAACATTTGCTCCATGGCACCAAATAAAACTAACCACATTTAAAACCGGAAAAACTAACACTTCATGTACTCCAACATGTATGCCATTGTCTGTCCATTTGTCCATTCTTATGTCCGTCTTAATGTCTGTTATTTCGGGATGTCCTTGCTGGGCTACTTTGCTATACGGTAACTAAACAAAAGCAATAATTTGTTGACCACTCGTAACTCACAAATTTTTCAACACACACACACAGATACATACAAATGTAATCCTTTACAGTCTCTTCATACGAAAGCCATTCTAAAACTTTTCGCTGAAAACATCAGCATGAACACATACAGTGGAAAAAGTAGAGAACAAGAAATTTACTGTGGTACTATTGTTGAGTGCCTACAGATTTCACAGCAAGGATCTTGGTTGCAATGGCAAACATAGCAACACACATTCACATACATACATAGATATTTCGGTGTAAGTGTATGTATGTTTGTTATGAATGATTGTATGTCGTTTTTGTGGGTAAACAAACCACAAAATCACACTGCCATCCAATGCAAAGCACCATAGAGTACCAAACATTGAGCACTTAACTCTCTCTGTTCTGTGTGCTGTACGACAAGTGTTGAATTGAGAATGTGAGTAACTTTTCTGGCTATATGAAGTCTATGTCAACTGCTTGTTGCTTAGCTGAAGTTGAGTAAGTTGTCTTCTTTGCCAAATCTCAGGGAGGTTGTTTCACTTGTTGTGATTGATGTTCTATTGTGTTGTCATACTCTTTTTTCTTTGGTTACAGGAAAAACAACAACAATTTAATATAGCTCGAGTTGTTCGTGGACATTCTTCGAATACCTTCGAGTTGTCAAGAATGAATGGTTTGTCAACTTTTAAATGTTGCCAGCAACAAAATGATAACGAGAAAACATGGCCAAAGTATTTCAGTTGTAAGGCAGAATGCAAAGTAATGGCAAAAGTTTAATCTATGTCAAATCGAATTAATATAATGTGGATAGGCTTTTGTGTAGAATATTAGAGGCAGCCTATCTGCTATCACTAAGCGATAGATTAAAACAATAAAAGGAGAAAATAGATCAAACCAATCAAGACCCCATGTCGTATGAATATTTTTAATTGATTAATATTAAGTATACGTTTATTTTTATAACCAAAACCACATAGTGGTTGGAATATAATAATTTTGATCTGCCAAAATCATGGCAAGTTGGTTTTAGACCCCATAACCATGAATCAATCTAGCCCTTGGAATCCATCCGTCCGTCTGTCCATGTATTCCGTTCGCAATTATTACCAGATTTTGATGAAATTTGATGAAATAGGATGTTCTTTGCACAAGGGCAAATACTAATGAATTTGGAAAAAAACGGATCAGGTCCCATATATATGTATGGCCCGATTTCGATAAAAGGGGTTAAACTCCGCTTATTTACTAACTCATTGTCATCAAATTTGGACATAATTAATCAAGTTTGCAAAATATTATATGAATCGGTTCATATTTGGATATAGCTGTCAAATATATGTATCGCCTCATGTTTTTTAAGAACTTTTTTATAAGACCTAAGTGTTATTTTTAAAAGCAACATTTAATTATTAAAAGTTTTTGTATATGTTAGCAGATATATGGTTTCAATGAACACTCAGTGGAAAACAGATAAAAAATCAACAAAATTCAGACTATTAGACTTTTTATGAAAACCTTTAATTATAATAATTAAAATATGATAATTAATCATATGTTACACAAACCCATTGAGAAACCATGGGTGCGTATGATTATTATTAATAAGGTTTATATATGTATATTTCCAAATTAACCCTAAAGCGAAGGGTGTTTCTTCATTTCTTTTACCTTACAATATTTTCTCCCAAACCTTTCTCTCCCTATAAACCAATCAACAGTTTGTTTAAATCAAATTCTTTCATCCAGCCAAAGCAATAAACCTCAACCTTTACTAATAAAAAGTGGCATTGATTTTCAAAACAAACTCCCTAGTCACTTACTCGAATAGTAGGTGTACTACCCTTAACTAGGGCCTATTATACATAATATTTAGATTTGTAACATATGTACAAATTTAACATGACAAGGACATGCTATAAAAATTATCGCAAAAAATAAACCACAAAATGTCATCAGACTTATACCACCAAAACACATATGCAAAGGTCTAAACCAAACTTTAGCTTATAAGCACCAGTACTTCTCCTAATATCAACAACCTCTTCTGAGCACCATTTGTCTTTTTTCAGTTTGTTTTTGTCTTCCTGGCGTTTTACTCTTCCTCACAAAGAATCACACAAACATTATAACAAACGCTTCTAATAATTCAAATTAAACCGTTAGCGTTTATAGGCATATAAATAAATTTATTTAATTCATCATTACGACTATGCCTATGTCTGAGGGGCAAAAAAATAATAGAAACAAATAAGCAAAAAAAAAAGAAAACTTTTTGTTTGTGTAACCATGACTATAAACACAAAATATCATGCAATCAATGACATGGAAGACGACATTTACATAGTTCGAAGTGAAACGAACATTTAGAGTTAGCCCTATCTAAACGACAAGCAAAAGGTTTTCTGTCTGTATGGTCTGTTCTGTTGTGGTAAAATTTCTAAAACGCAATTCTGTGACATGTTACTGGCTCAAAATCACAATAGTCACTATGAAACTTGGAAAAGTTTTGAGAAAATTCCAATAGTGTGCACTAAGAATTTCATTTCCTGTTTCCAAATATACAGAACATGTTCACAAATTTTCATTTAACTTAGATAAGAATTTGTTTTGCTAGAAACATATTATTATTACTCATACGACATATCGAACCCCAGTTATTACAAAGGATCATTTAAAACGATTTTTATACCCTCCACCATAGGATGGGGGGTATATTAACTTTGTCATTCCGTTTGTAACACATCGAGATATTGCTCTAAGACCCCATAATGTATATATATTCTGGGTCGTGGTGAAATTCTGAGTCGATCTGAGCATGTCCGTCCGTCCGTCTGTTGAAATCACGCTAACTTCCGAACGAAACAAGCTATCGACTTGAAACTTGGCACAAGTAGTTGTTATTGATTTAGGTCGGATGGTATTGCAAATGGGCCATATCGGTCCACTTTTACGTATAGCCCATATATAAACGGACCCCCAAATTTGGTTTGCGATTGCTCTAAGAGAAGCAAATTTCATCCGATCCGGCTGAAATTTGGTACATGGTGTTAGTATATGGTCTCTGACAACCATGCAAAAATTGGTCCATATCGGTCCATAATTACATATAGCCCCCATATAAACCGATCCCCCGATTTGGCTTGCGGAGCCTCTAAGAGAACCAAATTTCATCCGATCCGGCTGAAATTTGGTACATGGTGTTAGTATATGGTATGCAAAAATTGGTCCACATTGGTCCATAATTATATATAGCCCCCATATAAACCGATCCCCCGATTTGGCTTGCGGAGCCTCTAAGAAACGAAAATTTCATCCGATCCGGCTGAAATTTGGTACATGGTGTTGGTATATGTTCTGTAATTACCATGCAAAAATTGGTCCATATCGGTCCATAATTATATATAGCCCCCATATAAACCGTTCCCCAGATTTGATCTCCGGAGTCTCTTGGAGGAGTAAAATTCATCCGATCCGGTTGAAATTTGCAACGTGGTGTTAGTATAAGGCCGCTAATATACATGCCAAAATTGGTCCATATCGGTCTATAGTTATAAAGGGTGATTCTTTTGAGGTTAGGATTTTCATGCATTAGTATTTGACAGATCCCGTGGGATTTCAGACATGGTGTCAAAGAGAAAGATGCTCAGTATGCTTTGACATTTCATCATGAATAGACTTACTAACGAGCCACAACGTCGAATTTTCAGTGAATGGGCCCTAGAAAAGTTGGCAGAAAATCCGCTTTTTTATCGACAAATTTTGTTCAGCGATGAGGCTCATTTCTGGTTGAATGGCTACGTAAATAAGCAAAATTGCCGCATTTGGAGTGAAGAGCAACCAGAAGCCGTTCAAGAACTGCCCATGCATCCCGAAAAATGCACTGTTTGGTGTGGTTTGTACGCTGGTGGAATCATTGGACCGTATTTTTTCAAAGATGCTGTTGGACGCAACGTTACGGTGAATGGCGATCGCTATCGTTCGATGCTAACAAACTTTTTGTTGCCAAAAATGGAAGAACTGAACTTGGTTGACATGTGGTTTCAACAAGATGGCGCTACATGCCACACAGCTCGCGATTCTATGGCCATTTTGAGGGAAAACTTCGGAGAACAATTCATCTCAAGAAATGGACCGGTAAGTTGGCCACCAAGATCATGCGATTTGACGCCTTTAGACTATTTTTTGTGGGGCTACGTCAAGTCTAAAGTCTACAGAAATAAGCCAGCAACTATTCCAGCTTTGGAAGACAACATTTCCGAAGAAATTCGGGCTATTCCGGCCGAAATGCTCGAAAAAGTTGCCCAAAATTGGACTTTCCGAATGGACCACCTAAGACGCAGCCGCGGTCAACATTTAAATGAAATTATCTTCAAAAAGTAAATGTCATGGACCAATCTAACGTTTCAAATAAAGAACCGATGAGATTTTGCAAATTTTATGCGTTTTTTTAAAAAAAAAGTTATCAAACTCTTAACAAATCACCCTTTATATAGCCGATCCCCAATCACACAAAAATTGGTCCATATCGGTTCATATTCATGGTTGCCACTCGAGCCAAAAATAATCTACCAACATGTTATTTTTATAGAAAACATTGTCAAAATGTTATTTCTATAGAAAATTTTGTCAACATTTTATTTCTATAGAAAATTTTGTCAAAATTTTATTTCTAAAGAAAATTTTGTCAAAATTTTATTTCTATAGAAAATTTTGTCAAAATTTTATTTCTATAGAAAATTTTTTCCAAATTTTATTTCTATAGAAATTTTTTCCAAATTATACTTTTATAGAAAATGTTGTCCAAATTTTATTTTGTCAAAATTTTATTTCTATAGAAAGTTTCGTCAAACTTAATTATATACGTATTCAATCGGCCTTTTTTAGTTTAATATATACCACGTATGGACTACCTTGCAAATTAGAAGACGGTGTTAGGAAGTTTTAAGATACCTTGCCATTGGCAAGTGTTACCGCAACCCAAGTAATTCGATTGTGGATGACAGTCTTCAGTAGAAGTATCTACGCAATCCATGGTGGAGGGTACATAAGCTTCGGCCTGGCCGAACTTACGGCCGTATATACTTGTTATTTAATGGAAAGATTAAAGAAGGAAATTTCTCATAGACTTCTTATAGAAGTTTCTCTCATAACACTAAGTGTTATCCATTTTAATGTCAATGGTGTAACATTTATTATTTATTTACTATATTTTTAGTTCACAGATATGTAGTCAAATTTGTCGAGGTATTAAATTCCCATTACAAAATTATCTATATTTATTTATGTGGTACTGAAACTACTCGCGAACATTTCATCTTTTGTATTTTTTGTATAAAGAATCCTATATTAATTTTGAATGCTGCATATATGCACACGCATACATTATTTTTTTTTTTTTTTTGCTAACAATTCATTTTAATTAAATTCTATGGAAGACTTTTTCAATTGATACCAATAAGGGTGTTGCCGTTTTCAATATTTTCCATTAATTCCCTATATTAAATTGGTTAGTAACTATGTGACCTTCACATACATCTTCTAATTCTTGATATATGCACATAAGCACATGTGCTCAATAGTAGCATTGATGCCATTCAATTGGTCTATTGGTGCGAATGATCAACAAATTAGTGAATAACAATTAAATGATACACTCATAAAAAGAGGATTTTGAGAGAAAAAAAATGAGTTTTCAGTCCTAGTCAATAGTACGATTCCTATAAAATACGAAATGTTTAGCCAATGATCCTAGTTTTTCAATCGAAATGAAATCTCATTGGACGATCGGATATGAGATTATTACTTGCCATAGATCTGTTTTATAAGTTTTATACGTGCAGAAGACATTGAAAGCAGACAGCGGCAGTAAAATATTAAGCTAAAATTCCCCAATTGTTGGGAGTGCAATAGTCAGTCCGTCAACATTGAAGTTAAAAGAGACGGATTGTACCCATTGATATGAGAGTGTCCTTCTAGAGATATTGGAGGGAAATATGTATGTATATATGTTACGCTATATTTGAAAATAAAATCATAGATTCATATGCAAATTAAACGCAACACAGACATGAATTTAATTTTCAATTATTTTTTCCTACAAAATGAAAAGAAAAAATGGAAAATAATCCAAGTTGGACTGCTTTTAAGTTTTTTTGAGCACTGAAAATTTTTAATATAGACAGGGCGCATTTAAAAGTGTCAATTGAGCGATGAAATAGCTCCTAATGTTTTTTACCATATTCAGGTTGAACAAAGAAGTGTTTCAAATAGTTTTAAGATCAATCAGCCTTCCCCGCCCTTTTTTCCGAACTTATCAACAATCAGCTAGGTCACCAAAAACTTTTCTTTTTTATTGTTAATTAAATAAATATTTTTTACAATCATTAAACTCATGTTTTATAGATACAAACTTTCAAAATTGTTGAGTACTTGTTTTAACCTAAAATGCATCCAATAACCTTTCAACCTTCAACATGACTTTTGCTAGTGAATTACTTTAACCAAAATTCAAATTCAATTAATATGGAGAATAAAACATCAAGATCATGGAATTGGTTCACATTCACAAAGTAAATTTTCATTAAACTTTAACTCCTAATAATTGCGTAAAATTTCCCTCGCAGCAATGAATTTATTTAAGGTTGTTTCTATTGATTTTCATTTGTACCACCACATTTGTAAATATAACGAATGATTCATTTGGGCTCCTTTGTTAAATAACAAAAATATCAAATATGCCAATTTACACCTTGAATAAACAATTTAACATGCAAAAGAGGCATTTGTGGTTAAAAACTTATGTTTCGCTGCGCTTTCTTTCTTTACTGGTAATTCAATTTTGCAATCATCCCCCCTTTTCCCCTTCCCTGAAGAAACAAAGCCAAGTAAAGTTCTTTCGAACAAGTTGAGGGGTGAAAGACCTCGATGGAATAAATAAATGTATGCTAAAAGAATTAGGTAAATGGGAAGAATAATTTGTGTCAAAAAAAAAACTATTGAAAATATGTCCTCACTTTAACCAGGACATTAAAATTATTAACCAATATTTTCTCCCAGTAAACACTTTAATTTGGCGGTCTTTTGTTTGAGTTGCAAACTCATTAATAAATCCAAAGGGGTTAAATGTCACATGTGAGACATTGCACTTTTTTGATTTGAATCCTGCTATTATGTCAGGAAGACAGTCAGCTCTTTACCCTATTTTCATATATCTATCTAAGTATTACATGTTCCCACTTCCTGGCAGCTTAAATGCATTGGCTTGATGCATTGCAGGCATTTGTCGCCCTTCTATGATGGGTTTCCTTTTTGTTTTGTTTACCTCTCTTTCTGTGAAAATGCATATGCATATTCATGACATTCGTGTTAAGTTATCATTTTTATGATTTGAACATTTCAACCTCTCATTCTCACTATTTCTCTTTCTCGCTCTCTCAGAATGCCTATGAATATGAATTTATAGCAGCATTAAGTGAACAACAACAGCCCAATGAAAGAAAGAGGTTTTTAAGAGCCAGTGACAGATGAAGTGGTTTAAATAAGGCATTTGTTGTCAAATCACTTGACACGTTTCTCCCACATGTCTACATGTCTTCCTTATGATAAATACTTAAATTGTAGTAAAAGAGAAAAATGTGCCTAAAAGTAGGCTACAAAATATTTCACAAAGATGAAATTGGTCTGTTATTGTGCATAAGCAAGGATAGGTAGATTTTTTTTTCATGGTTGAAAAATAAAATAAACAAATGTAAAATTTTTAGGCAGCTAACATATCTTTCTATCGCTGTGTTGATAACTACCATAGCGTTCAATAGTTGAGCGGAAATCAATTACAAAAGTGATTAGCATAGACATTGGGAAATGTATAGGAAATTAAGTAGACATATGAAGGAAGAATTAGAGAAACATATATTATTATCACAGGAATGTAGTAAAGCTAAAGAGTATACAAAATATATTTAAGCCTTACAGAAAAAAGAATAATCTTAAATTATTTATGCTGTATTATAAATTTGTTCAACCTCTTATGAAATATTGTTGAATTTTTTACACATGGTAGCTTACTCCCAACACCTTGTTCAATCTTATATTTTATATATTTCCACTTACTCCATTCCTTCTTCATTGAAGGTTGCCAAAGTTCACGCAACTTCTTACCAAAGCCATTAAACATAAATGGCAATAATCAATTTTTCTTAAGTCATAATCAAATTACTTCACGAGAGAAGACGAAAAGCATAATCAACAATGTTTGCATACCCTAAAATACTAAAGAGTCAAGCACATTAAATTGTTTTTCAATGTTTATGTTAGGTTAGGTTAGGTGGCAGCCCGATGTATCAGGCTCACTTAGACTATTCAGTCCATTGTGATACCACATTGGTGAATTTCTCTCTTATCACTGACTGCTGCCCCATTCCATGTTAAGCTCAATGATAAGGGACCTCATTTTTATAGCCGAAGCTTTGAAACCCTCAGAAATGTCACCAGCATTACTGAGGTGGGATAATCCACCGCTGAAAAACTTTTTGGTGTTCGGTCGAAGCAGGAATCGAACCCACGACCTCGTGTATGCAAGGCGGGCATGCTAACCATTGCACCACAATGGTTTCAATGTTTTTAAATACACACAAAATAATATTATAATTTTTGAGCTAACAATAAATTGTTGTTACAGAAAATTTTGAAGTTCAACTAAATTTTTGTTGATATAACAAAATGTTTGTTGATATAACAAAATTAGTTGTCATTTTTTTATTTCAGCTTAAAACCATACATTGACTAAACTACAAGAGTAGCTTAATGATGATTTGACAGTGGCATAGGAAAAGAGATATGTTTGTTTCGAATTTATTTCGGCATAAGCCGGCTATCAATGTAAAACCTTTTTTCGGAGGGTTCAAGTGTGGTTTTTGTTGGGTTTAATAAACTGCCTGAATTTATTCTGATAATTGGTTGATAGTTTTGCTGCAAGTAGAGGATGCTGATGAGGAATGTGGTAATTCCGAAACGTGCGTCCATCCAACCATCTTGCAGTCTATAGGGCTTTGCCCAAATAAATTTGACAAACATTCTTTTCCTCTGTTGGTTAAGCTACTCTTGTAGTTTAGTCAATGTATGGTTTTAAGCTGAAATAAAAAAATGACAACAATGCTTAAAGAACAAAACCAACAATAACAAAACAAAAACAAAATTAGTTGCTAAAGTGACTAAAATCGTAATTGCATTTACGAAATACGTTGTTAGCTCAAATTTAAACATAATTTTAATTGTATTGACAATCAAATTAATTGATATTTTTTCTGTGTATGTTCATAAATGTGTATAATTTTCAGCAATGTCCTTAAATAGGTGCTTAATTTAGGTGTTTTCTTTAAATTGGAAATGCAATAGTTAATATTAATTTCAAATCTTAACGATTATAATATTAATATAACGGTTATAATTTAAAAATTATATCTTACAAAAATACTTGGGAATAGCATTACTCTTGAGAGTTTATAAAAATGTCACTCACAATAAAAGGTGCCACAATCATTGTAAAAAAGTGGCATAATTTTTCATTAATTTAAAATAAATACATTTAAGATAAATACATTTATATCAGTTTTTTTAAATATTTGTGAAATCACTTGCTTTGAGTTAAATTTAAATTATCCTAGCAATCACTTTATCTCAATTTCATCACCATTTAAACTTTGCAAATCAGAGTAACACGATTTACCTGTTATAGACATTTTCGTTGCATACATTTAGATGCACTCAAAACAAAGTGAACTCTCTATTTCACTAAAGCCAATATAACTTTATTTTAGTTCATGGAATTATTATGTTTGGAGAAAGTTTCCTTGAGTTTTTTAATTTTTTGCGGGAAAAAATGCGTCCATCATGAACTTCGTATGTCACTAAAGACATTCTTGCATTTTTTAACTCAAAGTTTTTCCTTCAAACTACAAAATTTTCTTTAACAAGTGAAAAAAATTAATTATGTCTAATAAATTTTCTTGAATTTGTCGAAAAATATTTACTTATTTTTGGGATATCGGCGTGATGCTACACGCAAAAAACTAATTCTTTCCTCCCAAACGAAATTTTAGACAAACAAAGTTCGTTTCTCATTTGCTTTTCGCTGTAAGGAAGTTTATTTGGAAGAAAAGTATATACTTTTTGTGATAAACGTTTATTCTTTTCCAGGATGTAAAAACAATTTCATAAAGACTAACTAAAAAAACACTTTTTTCTGGCTAATTGCATTTTCTTTCACATCTTTCTCACTTCTACGAGGTTTTTTAGTTCTTAGCACCTTTTTCTGTAATACAAACAATGTAGAAGAAATTATACGATTTTATAAATTTCTAAAATTTGTTTTACCTTTCGACTTGACGGAGAATCGAACCGCGGACCATGCACTTTGTAAGCCAACACACTAACCACTGAGCTATGTATCTGTTATGGTCATCAATAGATAATTATCCATATAAGTTATATTTATATAGCATAGCTTGCGGCGCCCACGAACCGAATAAACAAAGTTTATTTGACAGAAACAAACATTTAATTTGGCACCGTGGAGCAGTGGTTGCTACGTCCGACTTGCATGGCAAGGGTCGTGAGTTCGATCCCTGCTTCGACCAAAGTTTTTTTGTTGTTTTTTTTTACTTATATTCCAGATATGTTCGGAAGATTTCGAAAAAATGTTCAACATTACATTGTACTATATTAAATTTTGAACTGTAAAATGTGTCTTATTAAAGACCTAAAGTCAGAAAAGAACAGTGTTTGGTATAAACGAAATGGACTGTGTTGTTGTTTCAAAAATAACTTTTTTTATTGAAAAAATAAAAATTTTGTAACAAACAAATTTTTTTTGTGATAAAAGTTTAAAATTTTCGAAGCAATTCAAAAAACTCTAACAAAAGAAAAACGTTTTCGGTACACGTTTTCCAAATGTTTTTTTTTTCTTTGCGTGTAGCGATTGTAATACTGTTTAGTTACAATTTTCTAAAAATATTCAACATTTTCTAAAATTAACAAAAATTTTTCTTCCTGATGGGTTCACTGTTTTTTCAGTGTGGTACAAATATTTGCTTTAGAGAGAATATTTATTTATTTAATTTGTTAAAATTGGAACTATAGTTTACAACAGAAGTATGCAGCACATATGTATCATCTCATGAATAAATGGAAATTTATTTTGCTTATGTTAAAATTTATAATTTTTAGTAATTTTAAATCAAAAACTTGTACAACTTGCATTTGAACTTATTTGTAAATCAAAACTTTATAAAAAAATGGTGATTAAATTACGATGAGTTATTTATTTTCTCATTTCAATGTAATCTAAGATCACATGTTAAAGTAACCGGCTTGTCAAAGATCAGAAAGAATTTTGTGCTATGACTTTTACTCAGAGTTTTCTCTTGCAACTTTCACATAACAATTTATCAAAAGTTTTTTTTTTCAATTAAAATTCATTGCTGTCATCAAGTTTGACTAGAAAAATTAATTGCAAGAATTCTGTGGATGTCTATGAAAATTAGATTAAATTTTTTGTAAATTTTAAATCAAAACTTTATGAAAATTGCGTGCTTATGATAATTGCCACAACAGAAAAATCGCTATGCTTGAATTGCATGTTGGCCAAAGTATAAATGAGTTGTAAATGTTTGCCTCTACTTATCCAACTTGTGTCACCACATGCACCATGACGTGACTGTCAACTGCTCTTCTTTTAATTTCTATAGATATTGTTTTTGGGTCTATGTATACCAAACGCAAAACCCCTTCAAAGAAGGAAAACATACAGGTAAATTATAACTTTTGCCAAGAGCAGAGAATAGGAAAACATGATTTTCATTTTTAAATTTATGAGCAATTATCATGTGTTAATGATGAGCAAGAGAGGAAGGTAGGTACAAACCATCAATAGATTTGCCATTTATCATAAAATCATAACGCCGTGCTATATTTATTTCATATTCTATCAAATGCTAATATACACAGCTAATGGTATGCTTGCCAATACGTTATGCTATGCTTAATATCCTTTGGATTTCTATATGCCTCTGTTTCCTTCTCATGCATTCTGATATCCTATTATAAGTTCCACTTTCAAGTGTGTCAAATTTCTCACCTGGCTATCAAATGTCACAATGATTTTCTCTTCCCTCAACATCTTATTAGATGAGACATTAGAAAAAAAGAGTAAGATAAAGAGAAAGGATATGCCTTCAGACATTTTAAATGTCCTCTTGTTATACATAAGCATCTTATATATCTTCCGTCCACAAAATGCCACTAATATGTATGTGTGTGCCTGTGACTTTTATAGCCTAAGCACTCAAATGGCCATAAATTTCTCATTTTACCAAACCGGAAGTGTCATCTCTCTTGAAGGACTTTCGAACAGGAGCCCATAACAGAAAGGTCATGTCTGAAGGCCAACATTAGTTCGATGCCAGCATATACAAAACACTCCACCCTGTGTTTCCAACTTCAGTTCCCTATGTTGATACAACAACAGTTTTAAGTGGAGAGTTTAGAGGTAAACAAACGACACCCCCTTGTATAACACACGCACACACATCCAGTCTTTTATGTATACGAGTATGCATAGACAAGGGATTTTTTATGAGGGGAATGAAATGGTTTGTAATAAATTCAATTTATGGGAAACTGCAGCAGCAAAAAAAAAACGAATGGAGTATAGAAAGCATTTGTAGTAAACATACATTCGTAATATTGTGTATGCATTTTCGTCATTTATTATAATAGGAGTTTAGTTTGTGCCATGCGCTTTTTTTCCAGCTATATTTTTGCATAGCATCCATTCACACAGAGGAGTCCAAATACACAAATGATAGCAATGTATGTGTGGATTATTTTTATTTTAATTGCATGCCTTAACCGGTAGTGTTTTTAATACATTTTTATAATTTGTAATTATAATAATGATTTTCATAAAATAAAAAGCTATGCCTCTCTGGTCATTACCTAGGAGTGAATGCCAAAGTTCATGGTGGGCATTAAAGTCTCCTAGAACCAATCGGTTATGCCCGCACAATAGCCACTCAATGCTTGGGCAATAACCTGGAGCACAGCTACCAACCGGCGGTATATACACATTGTATAGCTCTATCTCGGCAGCCCCAGACTTGACTGCTACCCCCATACATTCCATATACGGGTCACTAGTGTCTGGCACAAGCGGGATAGGTCTATACTGCACGGAACGGTGTATTATGAAAGCCAGGCCACCACCTCCACTCCATCACAATGGCGCAGGCTGCAGGTGGAATTCAGCTTAGTTTCCTGGATCGCCGCGACCCTTATCTTTTTCCGATTCATAAAGTCCACGATCTCGCTAATCTTACTCCGGAGCCCGTTGCAATTAAATTGCAAAAACGATGCACTATCGGGAACTGGAACGACCCGCTGCTGCTATCGCTGACACAGCATCCTGCCACGTAGTCAGTATGACTATACTCCCGCAGCGATGTTAAGGCGGAGCAGTTCCGGAAGTGCACTGTCACTGTTTTTTTTATGTTTGAATCAGCCTGAAAGTATGCTTCATATTTCTTTACTACACCAGTTTGTTATCAGGTTATTGTGATCTTTTCGCAATATATACACTCAAGAAAAAGTGAACCCTCTAGGACACTAAAGACAATATAACTCTTTAATAATACGTATAATAAACTTTCTTAAATTTGTCGAAAAATATTTATTTATTTATTTATTTTTTGTGATATAGGCGTGTAATCGGCATTTGTTATAAAGTTTTGTTAAAATGTTATAAAAAAATCCCTTCCATCCTTCATAGTTTCTTGAGTGTAAAGAGTGAACCGATATATAGCATAAATGTCTTTGACCTATCGACTTAGCATATTTAACAATTTTCAACCGATTTTAATCATATTTGGCCCATATAATTAGAATATCATAGTTCCGATAGATTTATACATAGCTCCCATATTTAACCCGATTGATCAAATGTGATGAAAATTTACAATCAACTTGAACGAAATTTACCCATTTTATGGGAATATCACATCTTCTATATGACCATGAGGTTTATTAGGATCTCAAAGATTGATAAAGCTTCCATACATATGTAGATTCCTATTTTGGCAAGTATAATAAATAAATCCACAATTTCCAACCGTTTGGAATGCATTCCAAAATTCTTAACAAATTTTTTGGAATTTTTGATCTTAAATTTTTCCCTGAAATTAAATAAATTGGAAAATGTATATTTGTATTGCAATAACTAGCAACTATTTCATATTCCTGATACACAATAAGCCAAATTTTTTTCAAATACTGAATTGCTATTACTCACGGTCCTTTGTTGCCAAAAAGCATTTGTTTTGCCAATAATATACAATTGCATTTATATTTAGCTTTATATTATTTGTAAATAGCATAACTCTACTGAATTTTATGAATTCCTGTGCATCATGAGAAATATCAAAATGTCACTTAATTGATTGCATATCTTCAGGCAAAATTTTAAGTACTTTAGAAGTAAAAAAAGACAATTTCTTCACCACAACTCAATTTACAAAATACTTGTGTGAGCACTAAAGCTACCCTTTCCATCAATACTCCATCACATTCACTCGAACCTACTCTTATTTTTACATAACGACATCTTCAAATAAGAGAACAACATCTGGCCTTACGCCTAAATGCATACAATTACCATAATTTGTTGATGTTGCTTGTGTTAGTCTGTATAAATTCAAATAATGCCAATGCCAAAGCAAATCAACAGGCTGTTGTTTCGGAAACCATTCGCAGCAGCACCATTGGATGCTCAAATGTTGTTGATTGTTATGAATCTGGTGAAAATTCCTTCGTTCCTATTATTTAACTCTGTTAAGCAATCATGTTTGATTGTACAGGTTAGCGAATATGTGGAAGTTGGGAAATTTATTATAATTTGTGTTGTTTTCCAGCTGGATTACCAGTGTCAAAGATTACAGATTTACATGTGGGTAAATGTTTACACATGATTTTGGGCCTTTAGAAAGGATTTTTGTTTTTGAGATATGGATGGAAACAAATTGGAGGAATAAATATGCCAATTAAGGATAATCCCTTGTCATGATTTGTCTTTTATCCTAAAAACTAAGTTATATAAATTTATTTTTAAATTCCATACAAATGTTGCCTACTTTAAGGATGAAATAGCTTCCAAAAATATATATTGTATAAAGTCTATACTTAAACTACTTATTTTATTATATTTTTACAGTGCTATTTTATACTACTGTAGTACAATCATTAGCCTATATTTCTTATACTCAGATAGCGGTAGGTTCAATCCCAGAGTTCATAAAGAAAACCATAAAATTTGATTTTAAAAGTTAAACGGCTCAGTGATTCTGTAGATTTCTAAATACTTTAGCCTTCTTTATAATGATGCCTTGTCTATTTCTCAAATTATTAAGCAGAGTCCTATATGATAAATTTGCAGTAATTTATTCCATCATATTACTGATATTTAAAACAACATTTTCCTCTTTTCTGGTTCTTCATATAAATATATTATTTAGTATATTTTATGATATAATTAAGATTGTAATTTTGGGACAATATTTTTTAACTCCTATCCCATCTATCATAAAAGCAATTGCTTTCGTGTCTTGTCTTAGAATTAAAATTAAGTCATTCTCATTTTGTTTTATTATTTTACCATAAATCATGTCATAGTGCATTTGCATTAAATAACATGCAAATTTAATGATGTCTTCGGTTAAAGTTCAACTCAAACTTTTAACTGTCATTTATGGGGCGATTGTTATTTCACCAACTAAAACAAAGAAAAACATTTTAAAAAATCCAAACAAAACCAAGAAATCCCCGTTAAACAAATATTACCAGTGAAACCTTAAGGATTGCAATAAGTTTTCTTAGGTCTCAATGATATCTGCAATGCGAAGACCATTCAAAGATATGCTGACATAAAAAAAACATACCAGGGAAAAAATCCCCAAAACATTTATTGTATTGCGGTATGAAAATTGAACTGAATTAAATTTTGTATTGCACTTGCAATGAAAATTCCGGTGCAGTTTATAAATAATGCATTAACTTTTGAAGTTGGGCTTTTGTTGGACTGTCATTTGAATTATAGAGATAATCGGAAAAGTTTGCATTTACTATATATTCTTAGGAATTATTGTTTACATTCAAAGGAAGGAGTTTAATAAGGTCATTCACAAAGTAAGCCTATAAAAAAGTTTCTGAATGGAAATTTTTGGAACCAAATAAAGAAAAAAAAAACGTGTGCAAGAAGAATGAAATAGAGTACTGGGAACAATTATTGATTTTGTTTGAATGTATAGTGAAGAATCAGTATTGCTAGCAAGATGCAAATAAAGTTTTTTGATACAATTTTAGTTAATATAAATGAATACTACATTAGTGCGTATACTCTATATTAATGGAGGTCCAGAGAGCGTATGATAATTTTTATTATCAGCCAATGGGGCGTATGGCTAATATTATTGGTCAAATTTAATTATATAGGTAAACTATGTATAAACCCATGGCCAGAGAGCATGGGAACAATTTTTCTTCAATTTTTTATACAGTAAATTAACTCAACAAGAAGTATTTCAAGTACACAAATTTTCTTACTCATTTTATTCTCGTTCTGTAACATCACAATAATATCATTTCTGTGATTTTTTTTTGTTTTCTTCTACTTTTATTTGGTAAAGATATAAAGGCAAACTATTTGCAAGAAGCAAGATATGGGGTACTGGGAATAATTATTGATTTTGTTTGAAAGGAATTTTAAAATGTATAGTGGAGTATTAATATTAAATTGATAATAATATGCAAATAATTTCTTTTTTTTTACAATTTTAGTTAATATAAATTAATACTACAATACTAGTGCGTATACTCTATATTAATAGAGGTCCAGAGAGCGTATGATAATTTTTATTATCAGTCAATGGGGGCGTATGACTAATATTATTGGTCAAATATAATTATGTAGGTAAACTATATATTAACCCATGGCCAGAGAGCATAGAAACAATTTTTTCTTCAAGCTATTTTTTAATTTTTATACAGTAAATTAACTCAACAAGGAGCCTTGCACAAATTTTCTTATTCATTTTATTCTCGTTCTGTAACATCACAATAACATCATTTCTGTGATTTTTTTTTTGTTTTCTTCTACTTTTATTTGGTAAAGATATAAAAGCAAACTATTTGCAAGAAGCAAGTTATGCGGTACTGGGAATAATTATTGATTTTGTTTGAAAGGAATTTTAAAATGTATAGTGGAGAATTAATATTAAATTGATAATAATATGCAAATAATTTCTTTTTTTACAATTTTAGTTAATATAAATTAATACTACAATACTAGTGCGTATACTCTATATTAATAGAGGTCCAGAGAGCGTATGATAATTTTTATTATCAGTCAATGGGGGCGTATGACTAATATTATTGGTCAAATATTAATTATTTTTATTTATTGTTTATTTTAATGATACAGTAAATGTATGATAAAAAAAGGGAAAAGTAGCATTGGCTGCTAAGGCCATCAGCTATGGTCAAATATAATTATGTAGGTAAACTATATATTAACCCATGGCCAGAGAGCATAGAAACAATTTTTTCTTCAAGCTATTTTTTTTAATTTTTATACAGTAAATTAACTCAACAAGGAGCCTTATCGATCATATTTCAAGTACACAAATTTTCTTACTCATTTTATACTCGTTCTGTAACATCACAATAACATCATTTCTGTGAAGCTTTTTTGTTTCCTTCTACTTTTATTTGGTAAAGATATAAAGGCAAACTATTTGCAAGGTTGCCTTAAACATTTCCCCCAATTTCGTAACCTTCCTATTCCTTTATTTGGCCACCGATAATACCAAAACAAATCCTTAGATCAACAATGCTATCCCCAGTGAAGAGATAGCTTTTTTTTATAATTTCTTGGCTCCTTTTCATTTTATTTAAAGTGTTTTCTTGTTATCCTGGCAAATTGAATCTTGTTGTCTACTTGTTGATTTTTTAGTATAACGAAAAAGAAGAAAATCCCCAAGAAATAGAACCAGAAGTTTTCCTTCAACATAAAGCCTAGAAATTCTTCAATGCAAATGTTTAACAATTAACACTGAACCGGATATTTTGGTAAAGCCTTATGGCTAGGTTAGTCTTATGTTGGGAAAAAGTTTTTGAATTATAATAAGGGTTCATATTTTACCAAAGGATGATTAGCTCTTAAAGTTTGTGTAATTATTGTCATCAGTCTGAGGGTGTGAGTACATCCGGTTAAATTCTCAAAATTCTTCAAATCAAAAACAGTATTCAATTAGTTTTAATTTTGGGGATTTATTGTTTGCCAAAGATTTATTGAGTTTTTTTTTTTTTTTTTTTTTGATTTTTTATGAAGTAACTAAACAATTCTTATCCCATATTTTCTTGTATTTTATATAACATTTCCCCTTTCATTTTCAGAATGCAGTTCCTCCGAATTCAAATGTCGCAATGGCATGTGTATTGATGCTAGCAGACGTTGTGATGGCTATAAAGATTGTCCCGATAACGATGATGAAGATGAAAGATGCCGTAAGTATTTTACATATTTTTTTTTTGTTCTTATACCATAAACAATATAATAAAAAAATATATAAATGTTTTTAGAAAACATATTTTTATATATCTAATAGTAGAAGCATTTTTAGTTAAGCTTTAAGTAAACCAAAGAAATGCTATATATTTATAAACAGTATTAACTAAATGTTGTTATATAATTAAGTATCTATATATACATATATACCTCATACAATTAATTTAATTTAAAATTTAAAACCATATAAAATAATATTGTCCTTTTTCTAATTTTTTAACATGCTACAACAAATCAAACTTTTAATCACTAACCACTAATACTAAATGAAATGCATGTACCAAACAAAAAAACTCTAACAATTAACACAATTCACAAATAATAATAACATTAACACCCTTGGCAAAAACAATAACACACAAAAAAAAAACATAACCTAAAAAAAACATACAAATGTTTTGTCTGGACTAACCCTATAACAAAATGTCAGCCGTTGTCTGCAGTAATGATCAATATCTGTGTAGAGATGGCATCACATGTATTAGTGAGGGCATTATGTGTGATGGCACCGAAGACTGTGTTGACGGTGATGATGAAGAACACTGTGATAGTAGTAAGTATAAATCTAACATATTTTTTAATATTAAAAAACAAAAAGTTTTGTAAAATCTATTCATCACCATTAATTAAATGCTATTTGTTCTTCTCTCTTTATCTTCTATATTTGCTTTTTCCCTCTTGAAAAAATTTTTGCATTTAATTAATAACTAAATACAATGCTAGTTGTACCCAAGATAAAATATTTTTGTCCCAAAGGCAAATTTACTTGCCGCGACTTTTCTTGTATATCAATAATACATCGTTGTGATGGTCAGGTTGATTGCCCCCATGATCGTTCAGATGAGGAAGGATGTCGTATGTTTGTGTTTTCTTATTTCTATTGAATGTTTGGTTGAGAACTAGAATCTATGGATTTTAATTAAGGATTTTTAATTTTTTCTCGTTTTTCAAAAAAAAAAAAAAAAAAATGTCTGGTACAAAAACCAAACAGCTTGCTTACATGATAAATGGCAGTGTGATGATGGCACCTGCATTAGTAAAGATTTAAGATGTAATGGCAATATAGATTGCCCAGAGGATATATCAGATGAAAGACGTTGTCATGGTGAGCTAAATATTAAAACAAAAATTTGTGGCAATTGAAATAAAATAAAATGATTTAAAATAATTCTAAGTCTTAGGAAAATATAAGCAAGAAATCAGAATAATTAATTTTATATTTAAGAATTAAGATTGATTAAGTTATTTAGGAATTTGTAAAAATCGATATCTTCATTCCAAAGTACGCTAAGTCTAAAAATTGAATTTTACAGGAAACCAGTTTTCTGGAATTTCTCAAAAACCGTATAAGATAGAAATTCCCTTTTTTCGGTCTTAAAATCATATTTATTACAGATTTTTTTAGTATGTACGAACTCAAACTAGTGATAACAGAACATGGTTAAAAATGACTTAGACCCTTTTAGACCGAACAAAGTTTTTTGCCCTTTCGGGATTGGACATTTTTTTAAACTTTAGTCACAGGCTAAGTACAATATTAACCATAACTTTTGATAGAAGTGTCCAATAAATTCGAAAATTTGACAGGATGTAATTCACATCAATCCTAATAGAAAACAACAAACTCCATCAAAACATGCTATGTCGACTTAGCGTACTCTGGAATGAGGGCATCGATATGATAATGAAGATGAGCATGGTACGTCATAAGACTAACCCACAGTTTCATGAAGCTCCGTTAGAGCAAAGTTAGAAAACCAACTTTTAAACCATTTAACGGATATGTATATAACTCTAGCAATATAGTCACAGGTCAGATACAAACCTAACAAATAAAAAACATCAGATACAATTAAACCACTAAAAAATATATTCAATTTAACTCTTGTTAACTGACGGAGCATCATCGAAATAACTGTAAGATAGTTAAGTCAATATTTAAGTATTTTAAATTTAATTTTCATATGGAGTAACTGGTAACTATTCCACTTTTAAATTTGTTATCATAGATAAATACATTTTACATACTAGGGTGCGTATGATTGACTTTAATTATTGAGTTAATTGACAAAACCGTGAATAAAACAAAAACTATTAAGTAAGATTGGAACGATATCAACTAAACTAAGTTTAAAACATTATTAAGAATTTATTACTAACAGCTCTAGAAGTGCCCATATGTAATAGGTACATTTAGTTAAATGTGGTATCACAATGGACTGAATAGTCTAAGTGAGCCTGAAATTTAATCGGGCTGTCACTTTAACCTAACCTAACCATAGATAAATACATTTTACATACTAGGGTGCGTATGATTGACTTTAATTATTGAGTTAATTGACAAAACCGTGAATAAAATAAAAACTATTAAGTAAGATTGGAACGGTATCAACTAAACTAAGTCTAAAACATTATTAAGAATTTATTACTAACAGCTCTCCTTGAGGTTAGTGAGCTCATTATATATTTTTCCTAATGGAAAGTCAATAATTTTCTAGGGTTTAGCGAGAAAAGCTTTAGCTTATTATTAAAACAAAGAGAACAATCTATGATAATATATTTTCATGCTTTAATTTAAAAATTAGTTAAATAAAGTTTTAACTGTATATTTTTCAAAATCCAATAAAAGTTTTTATTGGGAAAGTTTTGGATATTTTTTTAATGTGCAAGGACATTAAATATATTCTTCGTTTTATTGTCAAGGTTTGACATCTTTTATCATGAAATGTAGTTTTACTTAATTTAAATTAGATATAATATTAATAGTTTCTTATACAGGGTATCATTATTATTATCGATATATTTTCTATTAATTTGTGAATAAGCTCTTTCTGTACACAAAAGACCCCTGTTAAGTTTTTTTTTGGGTATTTTCATGGTCTATCTATCAATTGCGAAAATAGTTTTCTTATTAAACGACAATTCTTACAGTTTCCCTTATCGCTATCATATTTCGCAATATGACTTCAAGATTAGTTGCTGCAACATCTAAGAGGCGATCCGACACATTATTAATTCACACTTAATTTATTACAGTTGCAATTACTTAATTTTTTTTACTGCACTCATTGAGTGGTGTTAAAAATTTAAATATTTGTTTTTACTTCCGTTGTACTCGTACTGATTATCAGATTGTTATGCTTTTGATTAAGACCAATGAGATTTATGATTTACATTAGCAAAATGCATTGTTTTAATTTTTTAATTGTATAGCAAATATTTTTTAATTAATTATTATTCAAACATTGTTGCTGGTTGTGTTACACCTAATATGTAAAAGGCATGTTAAACGATTCAATACATTTATTTTATATTTTTCTCTATTCTGAAAAAATGTAGTGGCTGCAAGTTTTTTTCTATTTGCATTTAATGAATTTAAAGATGGATGTCTTATGCTGTCAGTCAATTGTCACGCTACTGTTAATGATTGATTTTAGTTTATAATTCAAACAATGAGTTCATTATCATGCCTGGTATGTTTGAAAGAAATCTCTTTATTTGAGTTAAGAAGCTTTTTGGTATAAGACCTCCCTTTTCTAGGCAGAATTGACATATTTTTGAGATGATATCATTGTTATATTCTTAAATAGAAAAATTACGTTATCAATAAAAATGTAAAGAGTTTTACCGGCATGCCTTTAATGCATTTTATCCGAAGGAAGGGATCCCAAGTGATTGTATTAAATTGGAAAATATAATATAAATTAGTTTCAATTGAATCAATATATAATTTATTGAAATCAATATATAATTTATATATTTCAAGAGTGTATAATTAGAATAGGACAGTAATGCTTAATGTAAGCGCTTAAAAATGAGTTCAAAATTATTGAGCCAGACTAATTTGAGTTAATAAAGTTTCAGAGCGTATGATTGATATTAATTAAAGGTAAAGGTGTTATCAAAATTATTTGACTTCAAACATTAAGAGAACTTCATGAATTTCGCATCTTTAGACTAGAATGAGACTCAAACTTCAATTCAGTTTTAATAGGAATGCAATTGCTCAGCCAACATTCAAGTTAACATTTCTTTGCCAGCTATGGTTGATAAATTATATTGTACTTGATGCGTATGATTGATATTTACACCCTATTGCCTACAATCGATATTTATTTCTATTAGGAAACCTTGTCAATTTTGTTTTTTCTACTAAGGCCTTAAATTCCTCAGTTTGTGCATTTCGTATATTTAGAGTAGGGTTAGACTTAAATTCAATTTAATTTTATAAGGAATTCAATTTCCCAGTACACATTCAAACAAACTTTTAGCAGAGATAAATAAAACACGTTTATATAGTTGAACGATTTGAAAAGAATTAATAAAGAAATAATTTATTGATATATAAAAACAAATTTAATTCTCAAAGCATACATGTTTTGTTCGCACAAGTATATTTACAGCAGAGTTATTTTCAACATAAACTTTATTTGCCTCTACATAGTCTCGTACCCTATGGTGGATACGTTATATTGTGCATTGTTGCGTATACTTTATGTTTTGCACCCTGTTGCGTATAATCGATTTTTATTTCTCATTATATTTTAGTTATATTAGAAACCACTTTTCAACTTATTTTTGCTACCAAAGCAAATTTAGTGGATTTAAATAATTTTCAATCCTTAGATTTCAATATTATTACTTGCAGAACAAATACAAATAAAATATTACTTGCAGAACAAATACCATGATTTAAAGAGACTACGGAAGAAAATTAAATTTAATTAAGAAATTTAATTTAATTATGTGATTTTATTTAATTCTTCCTTTGTATATTTTCTAATAAAATAATGGTCCAACGACATCAAATATATCCTCATCTTATCGTAATACTTTAGGATCTTCACTTTCATATTTTTATTTGTAAAGTTTTTTTTTCCTATTTCTTTTTTAATAATTTCTAATACTAACCTATATTCAATTTTTTTTTTTTTATTTTATTGCATGTTATCAACTAATCCCAAAATAAATTATTTATATATAAAAAAAAAACTATTAACACACTTGTATATTGTGTATACTGCTCTAAACGTTTTATCACACCTTCTTCAACAAACACCAAAAAACAAAATCCTCAATGGATATAAATCCAAAATCAAGGTGGTGATAATCGTAGAATCGGAGATGATAATGAAGATGAAGAATATTGCCGTTACAACGAATTCCGTTGTGACAATGGTCAATGTATTCTTTATCGTGAGGTATGCGATAATATCTATGATTGTTCCGATTATTCCGATGAAAAAGATTGTGGTAAGTTCCAATTTTCATGTAGATATCTATGGGGAGAAAAAGTATTTTTGTGTAAAAACCTATTATGGTGAAGGTATTCTAATCCGGTGGTGGCTAAACAATCTTAGCATATAAATTGGCTTTTTTAGAGTGTTGGCAAGTTGTGTAATTCTCTGTGTTTATATGTGTGTTTTTAGCCATATTAAGAAATTCTGGCAAAATTATTAATTTAAAAATTACCTATTTTTTCTTACTTTTCTTCAATAACTAAATCTTCAAAAAAAAACTAAATAAACAAAAATTTCTATGTGGTTATGGTACCGTGTCTTACAATAATCCTTCAAACAAAAACAAAATTCCAACTAATCGACATACAACAAAACCAATGAAATTTCTCAACATTTTGACTACACTGTAAAAAATTTTGTAACAAATTTTTAAATACTTGGAAAAATAACAACTAAAATTGGATGGTATGGTGTGATCGACTCTACACAAATTGGCATCAACCAACAACGACAAACAAATCAAACAAATTACCAAAATTTAAACCAAACAAATCTGAATTTTGCATGTCTTTTTTTTATCATTTAACCCTTCATAATCCAAAAACAACCAACTAAAACAATTGGAATTGCATGCGGTTCGATTTAAATAAACTCCCCAAAAATCTTAATCTCTGAAGATCTGCAAGATATCGATAGAAATATATTTGATGAGGATGAGATTATTAGACAATATGGAGAACATCACAATAGGCCAACCGAAGCACCACCTAAAAGGCCTGGAAGTTTACATGAACTGGATGAACAAGACTATTACTATTATAGGCCACCACCTAGTTACTATCACAAAGCCAATGATAATAATCCCTGCACATCATCTCAATTCCGTTGTGGCAATAACGTTTGCATTCCCATACATTTAAGATGTGATGGTTTCTATCACTGCAATGATTTGACCGATGAATTGAGTTGTGATGGAAATCAGGCTCAATATAATAGGCCAGTAACTGAAAATGCCCCGGCAAATGTGGTGCGTACAACAACGCCAACACCGCGTAGGAATTATACCCATTGGACACGTCCTGCACCCTCAACGACAAGCCAAACATCAACTACAATAAGGACAACATTGACTACACCAGCTTCTAGTAGGTTGTCTTTGAAGCAAAGCTCTGGCCTTATATATCATGAGCTGAAATCATGAAAATAATCTCCTCCATCATCATCATCTCCATCACCATCAACTACGGAGAGTGGGATATGGTCATCGTAAACATATTTGAAAATTACCGTAGGGAAAGTTTTTGTAGCAATCATATAAAATAAAAATAAATAGCCAAAAATACTTCTATTAGCGAAAAAATATGGTTGCTCTAAACAATTTCTATAATTTTCAAATATGTCTGCTTTGCAATTATTCTTTCCTCTCTCTCTCTCTAAACGTTTTCTATTTCTTCAAAATTTTAAGATTTTTAGTAAAATTCTAAACAGCACTTATAACTATTAACATTACTCATCCCAACTAACATTAATCTCAAAACGAATTTCTCTTACAGTAACAGTACAAAGTTAAAAAATGTCCATTTACATACCATCTCATATGTTTGTCACAACGACAAACAAAATTTTTTACAGTGTAACTTTAATTTGGATTCCAAAAAATATCTTTGTTACAATTAAAATTGTCCTTTGATTTAACATGACGATAGTAAATATTTGTGATAATGTCCCAACACATATATCTATAACTTAATTTCAGAGTATGCTATAGGAAAAATTTGATAGTCGGTTTTATTATATTTGGCATTATTGGATATAAAATTAAATAGAAAAGTCTCGAAAAAAATGTCCTCAAACTAGCTAATCAAGTAAGCATCCTGTACAATTATGTTATCGATATATAGACACTGTAAATATTTAAGAATCATATGGTATTAATTAATTAATTAATAATTAATGAGTCAATGGTGTGTGTAATCTAAGGAAATGTTATTTATCGAGTGCAGCTCCTTATAAAAATTCTGCGATACAATTTGGTGGGTTTAGCCGGAAATACGGGCATATAATACAAATTTTTATTCATTGGACATCAGGCTCAAAAAGTTCCACTACCAAATATTCCCTGAACTATGAGATTTTAATCCTCCAATCCTATCTCTGATAGGTCGTTGATACAAGTGATATAATCTTGAAATGAAAATCTAGCAGGATAACTAAATCTTAAGTTACTACACACAAAAAAAAAAATTCTGATTCAATCGCGAAATTAATTGATCCAATTAATTTTTTAATTGAAATGTCTTCAAACACGAAAATGATAGTATCAATCACAGTTTTAATTGGTCATAGAAAAAATTCTTGATTAAAATATTAATTGATTTCATTAGCAAATTTCAATTAATTTTTTAATTGATTCAATTAAAAATTTAATTGATGTTGATTGCAAAACTCAATTAATTTTTTAATTAAGAAATGTAACTATTTTCAATTATTTTCCCAATTGGTTTTTATTTGGATTAACAATTGATTGTTTGAAATACAGTTTTAATTAAAAATTAAAAAATATTCATCACTTTCTTTAACTGACTTAGTCTTCCGAATTTGATTAAAAAGTTAATTGTATCAATTAATGTTTTAATTAAAATTTTTTAAATTTTCAATCATCGACTTAATTGACTTAATATTTCTATCTTGATTAAAAAGTTAATTGTATCAATTAATTTATTAATTGAAATTTTTTTCAACTTCAATTAACTTTTTAATTGGAAATATTTTGGTGATATTTTTTTCTGTGTAGTCATAGTAATGTTTTCACTTAACTCAAATTTTAAATTATGTGCAATATACTTGGGTTCAGTTAAAAACTGTCTGGTTTTTATGCAACCTGTCATATCATAGATTTAATTTTAAATTAAATTTAATTAGGTTACTGAAGAATTCCTGAAGTTCTGCCTCACAGAGAGACTAAGATGTAGAGAAGACTTAAAGTGAGACTTTTATTATGAGATAGCAAAAAATTGCCCAATAATTAGCCGCATTCGAACAATATTAACGTTTAATGTTTGAATTATATTATTTACTTATTAACATTTTTAATTATTATTCAATTACTTATTATTAAATCACAAATAATCTCCATAGACAATTTGGATTTCCAATTTGAACACTGTATATATTAAAAAATTAAAATCTGAAATTTTTTTTTAACATTTTCATTAACATTTTTTAACTTTGTTTTTAAGCATTTTAAATACATTTACAATTTCTTGCATCTTCAAAAAACATCTCAAATCAAATCAACGATACACATTTAGCATTTCATTATATTTTTTCTTTCTATTTTTATACAACAAAAAAAAATTGTTTCATCTTTCAAAACTTCATTTTCTTGCATTTCATCTCACATGAATTTGTCTTGGCTTGATTTAATTTCTACAAATCGCAAATAATGTGCTCATGTCTGATTATAATCTAAAGCCAAAAAATCCTGCCTAAATTCGGAGTTCATGTGTGAAAATGGCGATTGTTTGGCTTTGGAAGCGGTATGCGATGGTATTGGCGATTGTCGTCGCTACGATGATGAAAGCTATGGTTTATGTAACTGTGATACTGACAAGGTAAGTTGATGATGATGATGCATCCAATGGGAAGCAATCATAGAATAAAACTGCCAAAAAAATCAAGCACATCGATAATTTTCCTCAACTCAATAAATCCATAGTTCAAATGTTTACGAGGCGGTGGTTGTTTACCCAAAACTCAAGTTTGTGATGGTAGACCCCAGTGTAGAGATGGCAGTGATGAAATGAATTGTCGTAAGTATAAAGAGAAAAAGTTTTAGAATGATATTATAATTAACACTAAAGTGAAAGTGTAGTTATAGATAATTGATTTTATTTTTTTTATGTAGTTTGTTTTTTATGCATGTATTTTAGGTAAAAAATATGTTTATATATAGTTTTGAAAATTTAATTTTGCATGTTAGTATAGAGTATCAAGCATGCTGTAATATAAAATGCATGTCAAATGAATCCTAATAATCAAACTAATATAAAACAAATCTAACACAATTTTAGTTTAGAATATTTTTAAAAATTATTATTTTTTTAGTTATTTTTTTATTTAGTTTTTTAGTTTTATAATTATTTCATATATAAAATTTTGTAGTTTTTATATTTAAAGTACTATATGTTTAATATTTTCTATGTTATATATCACTACAATTTATTTAGTTTTATATTTTTATATTAAATATACACCTTAGCATTTTATTATTTAGTGTACTTTGCATTATTTTTGTTTTTCTTATACCCTAAACAATTATTATTTCAATTTGCCTGATAAAGATATAAATCTCAATGTATCTGGAGATTTATATCTAGCGATTAAGAAATCTAATTTCTCTATTGCTAATAGTACCAATCCCTCAAATACTGCGAAATTAAACATAACAATATAGTTTTCATACATATGTTATTCATAAATGTCATTCATTTCGTTCATTATTAATATATTCAATACATTATCATAATGCATAACAAATCATTTTGAGTAAAAATTTTATCAGTGTAAAAGGAAAAATTATACGATGCAAAAAAAACAGAAACCAAAATTACAAAAGTTGAAAAATTCAGATTCCATTCAAAAAAAAATATAAATAACTGATGAAAATGACTAGCCGCCCATTCCATTATATCAAAGATCTAGTCCTACTGTGATTAACATTAAAGTTTACTTGTAAAGTGAAAATGGGAATATTCGATCTTTTCTTACAACTAAAAGTTAGATAAAAAAAAATTCACTTCACAAATCAATTGCCATAATTTTAGTGATATTTTTAGTTTAATAATTTTATCCCGTCTCTTTTCATATTTTTTTCAACATGGAAAAATGTTGCTTGCAACACAAGTTAATGTTGCTGGACAATACTAGTTAATGTTGCTTTGTAACACAAGTTGGCAACGCAAGTAAATGTCAGGTTAAAAAATTAATAAACTTAACATCAAATAAAAAATGTACCAAAAAATAACAACAACAACGTCATTGTTATGTGTTTTATAATGGAAATGGATTTACGTATGACTTAAAGTATCTGGTTTGCAACGATTATTCATATATGTGTCCATTTATGTGAAGCATGGTTTTTCAATTTTTCGGACAGCTAAGCATGATCTATGTCTTTCAAGATTTCAAATTAAAAGATTTCCATTTCAATATATTGAAAAAAGGAAATTGCTCTGAAACGAATTGGAATTAATTTAATTTAAATTATTCTAAATGTTTTTTTTTTTTGTAAAACTCAAATTGAAAGGAAATCATTTAAAATAAATCTTCTTGCTTAAGATTTCCATTTGAATTTATTAAAAAAAGAAAATTACTTTAAAATGAAATAGAATTATTAATTTTAATTTATTCTATATGTTTTTTTTTTTCTTTTTTGAAATGGAAATCATTTAAAATATTGAAACGAAATCATTAAAAAAAAATATTCTTGCATAAGGTTTCCATTTGAATTAAAAAAGAAAATTATTTTAAAATGAAATAGAATTAATAATTTTAATTTATTCTAATTGTTTTTATTTTTTTTGTGATTTTTTTTTTTTAAACGGAAATCATTTAAAATATTTGTTCTTTCTAATTTTTTGTTAATCATCTATGTTTCATTTTCTTTATATTTATAAACATCTTATTTTAGTTTTATACATTTGTAAATATTTCATTGTATTATTTTGTTAATATATTTCTTTTCATTATGCTATACTGTCTATTTTCATGGCTGATATCAAAATTTTATCGACATTTTAATTCTACACCTTCCATCAATATCATCCACATCAATTCCATGAATCATCAAAATATATATGCCATCAAAAAAAATTAAAAAAAAAAATTAAATGATTGGAAATTGCAAAAAAAAAACTTAGATTTTGCTGCTAATTTCAATAAGAGCCGCAATTTTGCTGAATGCTTCAGTTATCAATTTCAATGCGCTGATGGCATATGCATAGCAGATTATAAGCTATGTAATGGTATAACCGATTGCTTGGACGGTTCGGATGAAATGAATTGTCCCATCAATTACGATGACACAAATTATGGTAAACAATAAAATTCCTTTGTTCCTTTCCCTAATCCCAATATATTTTTTTAAAGAAATAACCCATCTGCAAAGTCCCTTAAGGATCATAGAGTTAGCAAAGCACCAAAGTAACATGGTATTTGTATAGAGAGTTTTTTTATTTTTTTGTGAAAAACAACAAAATAAATGTTTTAATTGTATATTTTTATTATATTTATTATTTTATTTTCATTTGTTTTTGTTTTTTTCATACATCATTTATCCATCAACCTACATCTGCGTCAACATCATTACACATATAAATCATAATATTGCTAGACTTCGATACTGAAGATTCTCTTGATGAATGTAAACTCTATGAATTTGAGTGTGATTATTCGCGTTGCATTCCCATAGAGAAAAAATGTGATGGATATCCAGATTGTGATGATGAAACCGATGAAATCGATTGTCCACCATTTACAGGTAAAAATCCTTATAAGGATTTTTTTCGTTTTATATCCATATGCCCCAAGAATCCATACCCAAATTGCAAATTAACATTTGTTTTAATGTCCAAAGAGGAAATATTTTTATTACCTCAAATTTAATGTTTTGTAATTAATTGATAGATCTGATATATTCCAAAATTCTCTTCACAGATAATTGTCATGACAATGAATTTGAATGTGATAATAATTATTGTATATTACGTGGTCACCTATGTAACGGCATTCCGAATTGTAATGATGGCACTGATGAAAAGAATTGCACTTTCTGTCGGGATGGTGCCTATCTGTAAGAAGACAGTACTTATGAATTTATAAGATCTTTATTAGATTTTAAGAAATTTGCTTTAGAGAAGAATATATTTATTGGTTATCTACCAAAAAAAAAAGATATTCTATTAAAATCACAAAATAAATTCTTTTGTTGAAACTTTCATTAAATTCGTAGAGTCCGATCAATTGTTGTATGTTTTTAGATCTCTATTTAAACTAGGTGTTTGAAGTATCAATCAACCATTATATCCTGCAAGAGTGATCGGTTTACTCATACAAAAAAATATTATCTTAATTTTTCTTCAAAGAAATCCGATATTTTTTAGTGATAAATGTAATGGTTCTGGGAAATGAAACCTCAACTATAATATTCCTAATTACACAAAAAAATAAATATCACCAAAATATTTCGAATTAAAAAGTTAATTGAAGTTGAAAAAATTTTCAATTAAATTAATTAATTGATACAATTAACTTTTTAATCATGATAGAAACATTAAGTTAATTAAGTCAATGACTGAAAATTTTAAAATTTTTAATTAAAAAATTAATTGATACAATTAACTTTTTAATCAAATTCGAAAGACTAATTCAGTTAAAAAAGGTGCTGATTTTTTTTTTTTTAATTTTTAATTAAAAATGTATTTCAAACAATTATTTGTTAATCCAAATAAAAACTCTAAGCCAATTCAGAAGGTAATTAATAGTTACCTTTTTCAATTAATAAATTAATTGAGTTTTGCAATCAACATCAATTAAATTTTTAATTGAATCAATTAAAAAATTAATTGAAATTTGCTGAAAAAATCAATTAATTTTTTAATCAAGAATTTTTCTATGCCCAATTAAAACTGTGATTGATACTATCATTTTCGTGATTGAAGACATTTCAATTAAAAAATTAATTGGATCAATTAATTTGGTGATTGAATCAGAAAAAAAAAAAATTTTTGTGTGTATGTTTTATTTATTACAATAACTTCTCAAAAGCAAATTTCATACATCTAATAATTTAAATCGAATAATTCTCCAAGCCTCCCAGACTTTTTTTATGATTTTAATTATAATTTTTTTTATTTTTCAAATATCCCGTACCAACATCAAAACAAACATCATCATATTCATCATCATCATCACCAACAATCAACAAAACTCCAATCAAATGATCAACACAAAAAACACAATCACCCTTCCTCATACACAATACACGAATACATTTACAAATCAAAATCAACACCATAATCATCTGTTATCATTCACCTACAAATATATAATTTTTTGGGTGTAAAAATAAATTTTATTGTGTGTGTGGATATTAAATGCCCTATAAAGTTGTACAACGGGCGAATGTATAGTAGCCAATTTACATTGTAATGGTCATAATGATTGTGCTGATGGTAGTGATGAGCACAACTGTGGTAAGTTTTTGTTTAATCCCAATTTGTTGTATGTAGCTCTTAGAGAAAATGCTATATTAGATGTCCTTTTCGTTTTAGTTTTACTTTGTTTTGATATATAGATGTTTGCAGTAACTAATTTGTCCATATAAAAACCCCAAATGATTTTTTTATTTAAAATTTTAATTTTAACTTTATATGTTCTTTGAGAAAAAAAACAAAACAAAACTAAACTAAAACTTGGCAGCGATTTATTTCACAGGAGTTTGTGAAAGAGGGTTTTTCAAATGCAATAACACGTGTGTCAATTGGATATTAAGTTGTGATGGCAAAATTGATTGTGAGGATGGCATCGATGAACAGGGCTGTGATGGTAATAGTCAATTACAAATTTTGAAAAAATCGATGTGATTATAAATCTGAAACCCTAACAAAATTGTAGTAGCTAGAATTCTTCTTCGATTAATGATGTTCTAGTTTCTAGTACCCTTCCTTTCCTAATCCTTTCCTTATATGCTATTTTCCAATTCCAATAATCTTTTAAATATCCTCCTGTGTTTGTCATATCCTATGCTAAAATTTTTTGTTTTACAATTTATTTCATATGTTTCCATCAATCCATGTGTGTGTCTCACCATTTTTGTCACTATCACTTCACCCACTTCAACTTCACCTCACAATTCCACAAACAAAAAAAAAACATCCATATACCGCAGATCGAGGGATTCGTAACGATATCAATAATTTCCTATCCTGTCAATTGGACCAATTTACATGTCATAATTTTGAATGTATTAACAGCAGTTTAAAATGTGATGGTCGTCCGGACTGCTCCGATGCATCCGATGAGTCACCTATTTTATGTAATCTACAGGGTAAATTTTCAATATGTTCACTATGTACCTAAAATCTATATATAGAATTGCAATATACTTAAGTATTAAGTTATTTATTTTAAGGTAATTTTAAGAACATTTTAGGCCTATTACTGCAAACTATCAAAATTGTCCATGAGTGTGTATGTAACCTTTGAAACTTTAAATCAACAGCAAACATCCTTATAAGCATAAAAATAATCCTTAATCATTGCTATGCTTTTTTATTAATAATGAATTTCTTTCCTTTTTCCATGCTTTTTCTTCTATCTCCATAACCGTTTCCTCCTTATGTGTATCTGTTGTGTATATTCAAAAAACATAATCATACCAAAATCATATGCGTGCTTTTTGAATTAAATAAAAAATCGACAACAACAACAACAACACCATTACACAAACCACACCCAAATACCAAAAATTAAAAACAAACATCACCGAACACCCATGGTTATGGCTATTTTCTTGATTTCATCACAAATTAAATATCCATGCTACAGTAGCCTCTGTTCTAACACCTGATGACTGCGATAGTAATCAATTCTTCTGCGATGATGATTGCCATGACAAATCCATACGCTGTAATGGCAAATATGAATGTGCCGATCGCAGCGATGAAGTCGATTGTCACACTCCCTATCCTCCCCACCGTCCACCCACCTATCCTTGTCCCCAACATACCTGTTCCGATGGTAAATGTTATAGCGAAAGTGAACGCTGCGATGGCACTTCCCAATGTGACGATGGCGCCGATGAGCTTGATTGTAAGTTGAATTCATGCTATTTTCATGTACATTTTCTTATAAGTAAAACCAAACTGAATTTTTAATGCACTTTTCAAAAAAAAAAAATGCACATACAATTTGAATAAGGAATTTAATTGAAAAAATCCATTTAATTAAAAATGACAAACGTTAATGAAATCAGAAATTTAGAAAACATCAAAAAAAAAACGTAGATTGCATATAAAATTATATAAAAAAAGTTAATAGGGCGAAAAATTCGATCGGACAGATTATTACGTACCCTCCCTCCAAAATTTTAAAATGACTATAAATTTCTAGATTGGACAGTTTATGCCAGATCTTAAACCTAAGTGTAACATATATTGAACCAAATTACGGCCATTTTCATGTAGTTCCGTTAGGCTTTAACTCCCAGTTAACAGAAATTAAATTGCAAATATCTTCTCTCCGGTTAACTTTAACTGAAAAATTTTCGTCAGTTAAGTTCCTAACTGGCATATGGAATATATATGAGAGATGACAGCTTCGTCCATAATACGGTTTAAAAGTTGGTTAGTTAACGGAACACTAACGGAGCTTTATTAAAATGGGGGTTAGACATTTATATATTGGCTTAGTATTGGAGATAAAAATAAAATTAAACAGATCATATACATACTCTGGGATGTCCATGAGTATCCGATATGTCCTGTTTATACCATCCGCCGAAATCCTGCAATTAACTGTGTGAAATGAAGTGTGATTTTAACTCACATTCGGACGGACACATTTATGTCTGCTTAGATTTTCACCACGATCAAAGAAATGTACTTTATGGGGTCTCAGATCAATGTTTATCGAATTTCAGATGGATCAGCTACAGGCAATGTTACTGTTTTACCACTTAAGTGGTATCGTTGATACTTTTGTGGTAGTTGATTGTTGTGCCACAAAATTCCATATCTTTTAGAATTTTGTGCCACTTTTACAATTAAATGCCATAATTTATACAGTACTATTTTTTGTACATTTTGATCCCAAACCCCCGCTAAGATTACGAAAATGATCGATTTGTTAACTTATAATCGATTATAATATTTGTGAGCAATTTCACTTTTTAACATAATATTTTTGGCATACCGCCTTAAAATATGCAAAAAAAAATCTATATTAGACACAAAGAGTCAATTTCATGAATATTAAATTTCAATGAGTGGTTTTCAATGAAATGGAGATAAAATGTTTGCTAGGTTAGTGAGGATTTGTGTCACATTTTATGCCATTTTATTCAAAAGAGTGTGCTACAGTTTACGATTAGTGACACCTTTTGTGCCACTTTTTAGATAGTCTCAATGGTAAAAGCGCCTACAGGTAACTCAAGACCTGAATCTGTGCTTCGGTCCCTAAACTTCCAATCAAGTAAATCTTTGTTTGTGGTATCTGTTTGCTACGTTTGTCAAATTACTTTATTTTAGAACTGCATTTGATCGCCAGAAATTATGCAAGTATTTCAATGGGAGCTTTTAGAAGTTTACCCCTTATTCAGCCGATTACAAGGAGAAACCATGGGAGCTTTTAGCATATTCAGTCGATTACAAGAAAATGCCAGTACTAAAACAAAGAGACAATAAATGTTATTAAGAAGAAAATCTAACACTCCCAAAGGATATACGAGAACGAGTGACACTTTTTGTGCCACTTTTTATTAGGAATGATACATAATGTGATATTTTTTTTCAATATCTTAGAAGTACAACTGATGTAAGGTATAAAATATACACTGAAATTAAATTCATTTCTGAGGAATGAAATTTAAGACAAACGAGATTTTCTTTTGCTGCTAAAAAAATTTCTTTAAAAGGAAATAAACAAGATTAGTGGCACTCTTCCAACGCTTGTCGTATATTTGAGTTTATTTGCTCTTATTAAATATGTTCGTTCTGTCTAAAATTTCGTTCTGGAGGAAAGAATTTTTTCTTTAGGTGTAGTCACTCTGCCCGATATTAACTACTGTAAATTTACTGTTCATATTTTTTTATTTTTTTTTTCAATTATGAAACTTGTAAATTATATTAGGTTCCACACTAATAAATAATAGAATCCCTATCCCAGCAAAAAAATGGAAGTTGTTCCACAAGCACAACTTTTTAAAGCACTTCCAAAAGTGTCCTCCCAAAGATGTTCTTTATTTTAACTACAGAGGAAGTTTTTTTGAATTAAATTTTTTATAATACGCTCTTTTCATATTTTTAGTGAGTAATTTTAACATTTTTTGTTTCAAATGGGTTAAAACCAGAGTAAGAATTAATAAAATGGTATTTTTTTTTTTAATTTTGTCGAAAAAAATGCCAAATTCATTCTAGAAAGAGTGCGAATTTTTGAAGTTGAACGTTTCAGACAAGCGTTAGAATGCATTCAAAATCATAAAAAATTATAAAAATTATTTATTTGGCAAAATATTATAAAATTTTTTAAATCACATTCAAAACACTGAGTTCGAATGACACCTTAAGAAGTGTGAAAATTCAGTGCGAAATGGTAAACATCCGTCTTATGACTAGCCCATGTTAAATTCATCGCTTCTGCACCAATACCGGATCCAAAAAGAACTTCCATTATTTTTTAGACGACTTTTTTGCTGGGATGTTAAAACTTGTAAATTTAATATTTCTGATTTCATTAACGTTTTAGATTTTAATCTCTTCTAAAGAATTTCTTTATACTAAAAACCCTTTCTTTCATATTCTAAAGCACCACCAAAGAAAAGTTTCTTCATTGTACAATACACTTTCTTTCAATTTTTCTTTTTTCTATCCTTCCGAACACATCACTATGCAAAAACAAAAAAAAAAACAACAAAACAAATGTATGAAATTTTCCTATCTTTTTTCATTCCATCAAAACCAAAACAAAACAATCTTTTGTGAAATGCTTTTTACTAATTAAAAAAAAAAAATCTTACTAAAAAATCACCTCAAAAAATCCCAGGCATAAACTGTAAGGACGATGAATTTTTCTGTTTCGATCATAAATATTGCATAAATGCAACGCAACACTGTGATGGATATTATGATTGTAAAGATTTTTCAGATGAACAAAATTGCATTGGTTAATATCTTTTCTATCACCATAAGTAGTTAACAATATGTATATGTAAAACTTTATATTATTTACTTATTAAAAAATATTTTTAGATGAAAAAAAATATATATATTTATATGTAGATTTCTTTAGCCTTCTTCTTAAGTTTATATTTAATTTACTTTATATTTGATTTAAAATTTTTAATTTAAAGCATGTTTTTAGTGTTTAATGTTTGACAAAATAAAAAAAAATCAGCACATCTTTCATGTAGCCTCTTCAGCCTATTCCCATACCCCAACGAAATTATTCGTTATGATATTCTTTCTAATTTATTGTCCTTTGTATCCTTGTATCGAAATTAGGTTGTGCTGCTGATCAATTCCGTTGCCGTAATGGTGATTGTGTTTCGGGTTATGCTCATTGCAATGGTCACCGTGAGTGTATGGATGGTTCCGATGAGGATGATTGTACTGATCCTGCTTTGCCCACTCAACGTTGTTTGCCCTCACAATTCCGTTGTGACAATGGCCAATGTATTACAGCCTATGGTCGCTGTAATGGTTATGTGGATTGTGCCGATAGCTCTGATGAAAGATATTGCCGTAAGTATTTTTGTGTTTTTTTGTAGTAAGATTCTGGGAATCTGCATGAAAATAAGCTTTGGAATATTAGGCAACAAAAAGGGTGATTAAATAAAAAATTATGTATTTTTAAATTCAACGTGCTAATTGGTTTTGCCGTGCACTCGCGGTAACGTGAACTAATTAATACCAAGAGAGTTCACGTTAGCGAATTTCAGAACAAAACATAGCCATATTCGGGAGGTTTACTCGTTCTAGCGTAATAGTCTTTAATTTTTGTTATTAGTAATATTAAAAACTTAATTTAATTTCATTAAAAAATTAAAAACAAAAACAAGTAAGGAAAGTCTAAAGTCGGGCGGGGCCGACTATATTATACCCTGCACCACTTAGTAGATCTACATTTTCGATACCATATCACATTCGTCAAACGTGTTGGGGGCTATATATAAAGGTTTGTCCCAAATACATACATTTAAATATCACTCGATCTGGACAGAATTTGATAGACTTCTACAAAATCTATAGACTCAAAATTTATGTCGGCTAATGCACTAGGGTGGAACACAATGTTAGTAAAAAATTATACCCTGTACCACATTAGTGGTGAAGGGTATAAATATGGGAAACATTTAAATCTGAAGCAATTTTAAGGAAACTTCGCAAAAGTTTATTTATGATTTATTGCTCGATATATATGTATAGAAGTTTAGGAAAATTAGAGTCATTTTTACAACTTTTCGACTAAGCAGTGGCGATTTAACAAGGAAAATGTTGGTATTTTGACCATTTTTGTCGAAATCAGAAAAACATATATATGGGAGCTATATCTAAATGTGAACCGATGTCAACCAAATTTAGCACTCATAGCTACAATGCTAATTCTACTCCCTGTGCAAAATTTCAACTAAATTGGAGTTAAAAATTGGCCTCTGTGGTCATATGAGTGTAAATCGGGCGAAAGCTATATATGGGAGCTATATCTAAATCTGAACCGATTTGGCTGATATTTTGCAAGTTTTTCGAGACTCATAAAATATTCGGATGTACGGAATTTGAGGAAGATCGGTTGATATACACGCCAATTATGGCCAGATCGGTGAAAAATATATATGGCAGCTATATCTAAATCTGAACCGATTTTTTTCAAAATCAATAGGGATTGTCTTTGAGCCGAAACAGGACCCTATACCAAATTTTAGGACAATCGGACTAAAACTGCGAGCTGTACTTTGCACACAAAAATACATCAACAGACAGACAGACGGATAGACAGACAGACAGACATCGCTAAATCGACTCAGAATTTAATTCTAAGCCGATCCGTATACTAAAAGGTTGGTCTCTGATTACTCCTTCTTGGCGTTACATACAAATGCACAAACTTATTATACCCTGTACCACAGTAGTGGTGAAGGGTATAAAAACGAGATTAGAAAAATATCAGTGGGTATGGAATTATAAAGCAATTTAAATTAATAAGTAAAATTCACGAAAAAAGCCAAACTAGATTACTAAAAATTTCTCGTGTGTATTTGAAATTGTACTTGACATTGTGAATCTGCCTTTAAAGTAAAATCAGCGTTACGGAGTAGTTAGTGTATGAACAAGTTATGCGGTGTTCACGTTACCGCGAGTGCACTGTATTTGCTTGCTAAAGAAAATACTTAAACCTCTAAAAATACGAATCCTTCATGCATGCAATGAGCCAGAACGGTTTATTGATCAACCCAGTAAAAAAGTTCTCCCTAAGTCATTGTAATTAAAGTACACTTAAAAATTACCTTCTAGAGATGAGCTTAATTTTCACTTCAGAAGAAGTTATTTTGAGGCGATATTAAATACTTTGTTTTACGCAGTTTTCACAAATAAATTTAATTTTTCTAAATTTTCCAGTATGGTAAAATTATACGATGGAAATTTGTAATAAATATAGGCGATAACCTTAGTTGTTAGTACCTAACATTGTATCTCTTTTCATTATTTATTTTGATTATATATGATTTGATTATATATAATAAAATACATTTTCAATAAATATGTGAAATGTGTACCTATCCGTTTCTTGGCAGACATGGAATTTGCGATAAAATATTTGCAAGTATCATTTAAAATGTTTTTACACAGAGATAAAAGTGAAAGAAGTTAAAAATTTAATTTTTTTCATAATTTCTTAAAATTAAATCCGAAATACTGAAATAGCATCACATGGGAGGGACTAATACTTAAAGAGATGACTTCCGCCCTATGAAAAGCCCTTAGAAAATTCATTGCGTCTAAGTCAATTTTTCACCACTTTCGGATCACCAAGGGAAGGAATCTTGTTATTGCTTTTTTGCTGGAAATCTAAAGTGTACAGAATACTGTGTTATTTAGGACACGAAAGTCCAAAAAATTTGTAGTATACTGAATTGGACTATAATTTTAAATTTGAATGAATAATTCTGGTCATTGCATACATGAACTGTCCATACTTTTTAGTACAAAAAATTAGGGTATGAAATAAGTAAAAGTTTTTTTTTTTTACCAGTAACCTTATATATATTTTATATTATCATTTCTAATATCTATCTATCATATTCATTAATTTTATTTTTCATTTGTTGCCATTCATCATTTGCTTCATCTTCATAATATTATTATTGCAATTAAAACACCTTGTATACTAAGGCTATAATATCAAAGAATCGTACTATGATTTTGAAGGAACCCCAACCACAACAACGACTTCAAGTCGAGCGTGTGGTCCAAATATGTATCGCTGTGAAAATGGTCCTTGTATACAATCTTCACTGCGTTGCAATGGAGTTTTTGATTGTCCTCTTGATATAAGTGATGAATTAGATTGTGCACCCATGGACAATGAAATTGATAGTAAGTTTGCCGTGGAACATTGACAACTGTTGGTTAACTAATACCAAGCACAGGGTAAATGGGGTAAATGCAAAATGTAGGCCCCTGCAAAAGGTAGCACAGAAATTATTTAAAAAAAAATAAATGGATATCCTAAAACGTTATTTCTTTACCTTCGAATTATATAAAAGTTGGAAAAAATTAAAAATTCTAACACTTATTTTTTACCCAAAATCATAGATAAATACCAAGGACCCTTATAACCATGTTTTCTCATTAACATATCTGTTGTTTTAATACAAGAAATCGAATTTTGAAATTAGCAATGAAAACAATAAACTACTATTAATATTGCACATATCCCCATTTTTTGACATTCGGAATCACAAATCGTAAAATTTTTGATTGGCAATCATTTTTTAACTCTAAAATATATAAAAAAAATTGAAGAAAACTTCAAGCCTAGTTTTACCATAGAAATTCCTTCGATAAACAGTCAATAAATTGTTTTGCATATGGGCATTAAAATTTGGAAAAATACACCCAAAGAAAAAAAATACTTTCTTTGGGTGTATTTTTCCAATACAGAACGAAATTTAAGATATAACTTTACATTAAATTATTTTGTTTTAGGGCAAAGAAATCGAAATTTATAATAACGAGTATATCTTATTGTTTTTGATAAATTGATTTTAATAAATTTTTTACATCGAAAGACAACATTACATGTATAAAAATTCGTTCTTGAGAAAGAAAACTCTTATTTCAAGTATACAGTTCCGATCAATAAGGATCCGATCAATATATCCCGATTTTTTTTTTTATAAGAAAAAAAAATCGTGCAATATCCGATTTCGAATATAGTAATATAGGGGATAGTTATTGACATATCAATCACAATTCTTCGATACCTAAGAAAATTTACACTCCAAACTAACGTACAAAATTCATATATAATTTTTATAACATATTATTTTAAGCACTCTATCATCACTATTGCACAATTAATTTCTTGTTATTTTTTATTTTTCTTAATTTTCTAATAATAATAAAAGCTATACTAATATCATATAAAATATATTTTACATTATTTTTAATATCTTCTCAATTTTATTTCTCCCTCCAGCCGATTCCCCAGCGACAGCTGCTCCCCAATTGAACTTGAAGACCTATCCCGACAATCAAGTTATCAAAGAAAGTAAGTATTATAATAAAATATTAGGAATAACAGACTATATTTTTATATTACGTTTCTCCAAATTCCAACATCCTACATAAACAAAATTATGTTTATTTGGCTCCCTTTAAGATAGTTGGTGCTTTACATTTTTATTAAAATCCAATTCTTCATTTTCTTTACTATTTGCTTAAACCATTTTTATTCCTATGTAATTAAAAATAATCCAGGATATATAAGGGAGGGTAAGTGGATTTCGCGAAAAAAAAAAAAAGAATATGATATTATACACATAACCACAAAATAACGTGTGTACAGCAAAAAAGCACTTGATATGTTATCAATATATAAAATTAAATTTGAAAAAAAGAAAATAATAAACAGCAAAGAAAATGTATATATTTAAAAATAATATTACCAAATTTGAGAAACTTAAAAATTATTTAAATATGTCCATATGTTTGCAAAAATATATAGCATGAATTCCCAGTCCTCGTATTTCCTTAAGCATAATCACAAATCGTGCGATAAAATTAAAAAAATAATTGATACAATTAATTTTTGAAACAATTAAAGTTTTAATTGGATAGTTTTTAAAATTCAATTAAAATGTCAATTGGAAAAGTTGTAGAAATATTTTGTCTGTGTACATTCGTCCGCCTTCGCATCTATTCTACCAAAACTCAATCAACTGAAGTTGCCCAAATTTGTGATTACACGTATTGAAAAAAAAATATGTATTTACAACATTCTTGTTGTAAATGGGTAACTTTTCAATAATTTAATGAAATGCTACTAAGAATATAGTATCCTCGGAAAAACGCCCGAGTATCCAATTATTGATTATTTATATTAATATACACAGAAACATTTGATTTGTGTTTAATCACGAAATTAGTTGATTAATTAATTTTTAATTGACAACTCTTCAATAACAAAATTGACAGTATCAATCATAAACGTAAATGATAAAATTAAACAATTAATTGATACAATTAATTTTTGAAACAATTAAAGTTTTAATTGAATAGTTTTTAAAATTCAATTAAAATGTCAATTGGAAAAGTTGTAGAGATATTTTGTCTGTGTACATTCGTCCGCCTTCGCATCTATTCTACCAAAACTCAATCAACTGAAGATTGCCCAAATTTGTGATTACACGTATTAAAAAATATATATATATTTGCAAAATTCGTAAATTTTAAATACCAGAAAATAAACAAAAATATATTATATATATAGAAGAAAATTTGTACATTATATTATATTATATATTATAAAATATATAATAATATTTAATAGTGTAATATTTAATATCAGCGTTTGTTTTTATATAGCACCATATTTCTAGACTGTGTAAAATTTGAAATCCGAACCTACTTAATATTTAAATTTCCTCGAAAAATACCTCTGTTTTCAAGACTTTGAGCGGTTTAATCATTTTGTTTCTCAAGCTTTGAAAAAGGTCTATCAGAAGGTAACACTTTGTACCTTCCTGACTTGAATCTAGAGTAATCCGACCTTTGTATTGATAAAGACTTTTCTCATAAAAACCTAATCTGTCTTATTGGTATAAACTTGAAAATCAATCTTGCTCAGTGGACATATACATAATTGGGCTAACGATGTATGTTTGTTCTGTATCCCACTGAAGTGGAGAATGCTTATCAAACTGTCCGTCCATTCGTCTGTCTGTATGTCACTTTGGCAAATCAGTCACGACGATTCCGTATAACCTATTTTTTACAATAAACAAAAATTTTAAGTTTATCTAATAATCTCTAATTAAATGTTCAAAACCGAAATCTATCCGATATTAGGATGGAGTGTAAATACACTATAAAACAATACACAATAAATGTATAATCCTACTGCCTGGAATGTTGCATCGGTACTCTGACTTTTATTTAAACCTTTCTAATGCTAAATCATATTCGTCTCTCCCACTCCCCAAACAGGCCGTGAAGTCATTTTCCGATGCCGTGATGAAGGTATGCTACGTGCCAAGGTTAGATGGACCAGACCCGGTGGTCGTCCCTTGCCCATTGGTTCTCGCGACAAGGATGGTCGTTTGGAAATCCCCAATATTCGTGTTGAAGATTCAGGAACTTATATTTGCGAAGCTGTTGGCTATCCTCGTCATGTTTCTGGACAACAAGTTTCCGTGCAATTGACCGTTGAGAAATGTAAGTATATGACCAAATGAGTGGATGGGAATATCAAATGCCATCTTGTGGATTACAATTTCAATGCTATTCGTATTTCTTGTAAATCTAATGCATGCATGCAGCCTGGGGATCGAATAGATATTTTGTACCCTCAACTAAAATAAAATATGGCACAGTGCCTCACATAGACATGGAATTTTTTGGATTAGGTAATATTACAAACTTCACTTATTATCCTATTCCAAAACAACCCTATATTGGTAGCTTAGTATATACGTCAAAACTTTTAAACAAATTTCCTCTTCTATCTATTATGTCTATTCGTTGTGGGATTTTTCAAAATAAATAAATAAAAAAAAAAAACTCTAACGGTAAATACTTAGTTCTTCTTCTCTTAGAGTAGCACTTCTTAGATTGTGGAACGATGGTAGAAAAATTGATATTAATATTGGTTTACTTTTTTGCCTGCAGACAATCCTCGTGATGATCGTTTGCCTTCAGCCTGCTCTGCCGCTCAGGCTACTTGCATGAATGGTGAATGTATTGACAAGTCTCAGATTTGCGATGGCATTCCCCATTGCTCGGATGGTTCCGATGAACATAGCTGCTCCCAAGGTCGCAAGTGTCAACCCAATCAGTTTATGTGCCGCAATTCCAAGTGTGTTGATCGCGTGTGGCGTTGCGATGGTGAAAACGATTGCGGTGATAATTCCGATGAAGAAAGTTGTGATCCCGAGCCCAGTGGTGCCCCCTGTCGTTATGATGAATTCCAATGCCGTAGTGGTCATTGTATTCCCAAGTCCTTCCAATGTGATGATACCAATGATTGTCGTGATGGTTCTGATGAAATCGGTTGCAGTAAGTATCATATTCATTTTGTTCGTAGATGTATTTGCTAAGACTTTCATTGTATTCCCTCTTCCTCTCTTTAGTGGCTCCCGATAAGATTCGTGATCCTCCACCAACTCAAAACTTGAAAACTGGAGATTCCTTGAATTTGACTTGCGTTGGCGTTGGTACTCCTACCCCTGTTATTGTATGGCGTTTGAATTGGGGTCATGTTCCCGAGAAGTGCGTTTCCAAGAGCTACAGTGGTACTGGCACTTTATTCTGTCCCGATATGCAATTTGGAGATAGTGGCGCTTACTCCTGTGAAATTATTAACTCCAAAGGCAGCAAATTCACAACCGATACCATTGTCAGTGTTGATTCTGGCATCCCCGGTGGAGTATGCTCCTCAGGAAGTTTCAACTCAGGAGCTCATCGTCAAGAGGAATGTCTCAACTGCTTCTGCTTTGGCATTACGAAATCATGTAAATCGAGCAATCTCTTTATCAGCACCATTCAACCACCAATTACTTCACACCGTGTTGTCAACGTGGAACTTAGCCCCTACAGAAGCATTGTTATCAATGACGCTCCATCAAGTGGCATTATGAATCTCAGACATGGAGTTCAGTTCCGTGCCTCTGATGTCCAATATGGTGGATCCAGCTCTCCTTACTTGGCTCTACCTCAGGACTTTATGGGTAATCAACTGAAGTCATACGGTGGTTATGTTAAATACGATGTACGCTTCGATGCCTCTGGTCAACCCACACGCAATCCTGATGTGATTATGACTGGTAATGGCTTTACTTTGACCTACCGTTCCCGCAATGCTCCTCAACCTAACTTTGTCAACCATATGGAAATTCCATTGTCTGCCGGCAACTGGATGAAGCCTGATGGCCGTTCAGCTACTCGCGAAGAAATTATGATGATTCTCTCGAATGTCGATAATCTTTTGGTCCGTTTGAGCTATGTTGAGGCCACAGAGAGGGAAGTTGAAGTGACCAACATCATGATGAATACGGCTGGACCTCATGATCAAGGATTGGGACCTGCTAACTTGGTTGAACAGTGCTCTTGCCCTGTTGGATACTCGGGAGATTCCTGTGAATCATGTGCTCCAGGTTATGTACGCCAATCTGGAGGTGCTTGGTTGGGTCGTTGTGTACCCTTCAAACCTGAACTCTGCCCTACCGGAACTTATGGAGATCCTCGTCGTGGTATTCCATGCCGTGAATGTCCTTGTCCCCAAACTGGATCGAATAACTTTGCTTCGGGTTGCTCTTTGGGTCCCGACAATGAAGTTACCTGCAACTGTAATGAGGGCTATACTGGACGTCGTTGTGAAAGCTGTGCCCCTGGATACGAAGGCAATCCCTTGGCTCCTGGTGGTCGATGCTATCCAGTACCTGATGACAACTGCAATAGCGAAGGCACCTACTCTGTACTCCCCAACAACACTTGCGAATGCAAATCGTTGGTAAGTGGACCTCGTTGTGATACCTGTATGCCCGGCTCCTACCATTTGAACTCGTTCACCTACACTGGTTGTATTGAGTGCTTCTGCAGTGGTTTGCCCGTCAATTGTGGCAGCAGCTCATGGAATCGCGATCAAATTACCTCTTCCTTTGGACGCTCCCGGGCTCCCCATGGATTCACCCTCATTCGCAACTACAATACTGATGAACCTTCACCCGTTGATTTCGCATTGACCGATACCTCCTTGACATTCAGAGAATTGCCAACATCTGAGCCTTTGTACTGGAGCCTACCAGCACAATTTTTGGGTAACCAAATCACCGCCTATGGTGGCAAATTGAGTTACAACTTGAGCTACAATCCCATGCCAGGCGGTTTGATGTCCCGCAGTACCACCCCCGATGTTGTTATCAAGTCTGGTGAAGATTTGACCATCATCCATTACCGTCGAGGTGGATTCAATCCCAGCGAACCTAATTCATATTCCATTCCCATGATTGAAAGTGCTTGGCATCGTTCCGATGGCCAATCAGTAAACAGGCAACACTTGTTGATGGCCTTGTCCAAGATTGATGCTATCTACATTAAGGCTACCTACACTACCAGTACCAAGGACGGAACTTTGACCCATGTGTCAATGGATATAGCTACACCAAGCAGCTCTAGCGGTGTTCGTGCTTGGGAAGTTGAAGAATGTCGCTGTCCAATGGGATACGTTGGACCTTCCTGTGAACGTTGTGCACCAGGCTTCAAACGTAATCCTGAAGCTGGTCTCTACTTGGGATTGTGTGAACCCTGCGAGTGTAACGGTCACTCCACTCAATGTGATGGTGAAACCGGTGTTTGTCTGAACTGTGCCGACAACACAGAGGGAGAAATGTGTGAACGTTGTGCCTATGGCTTTACTGGAGATGCTACAGGTGGCACACCATACGACTGTCAACCTGGATCTGGACCCTACCCACAACCCCCACCACATCCCTATCCCCAACCTCATCCCCACCCCCAACCAAGACCGGAACCTGGAAATCAAACCACATGTTATCATTGTAATGAAGCAGGTACTGCCTCTTGCGGCGATGACTACTGCTACTGCAAACCCAATGCTCAAGGCTCACGTTGTGATCAATGTAGACCTGGAACCTATGGTTTATCTTCCAAAAATCCCGATGGCTGCGAAGAATGTTTCTGCTCACATAAATCTTCAACTTGCCGATCGGCTTCTCTCTACCGCCAATTGATACCCGTTGACTTCCTCAGCAACAAACCTTTGTACACCGACGAGGAAGGATTGGTCGCCGATACAGAAAATTTGAGTTTCGACATTGCAAGAAATGAGTACACCTACTCGTATACTTCATACACTCCTAAATACTGGAGCTTGAGAGGATCTGTTTTGGGTAATCAATTGTACTCGTATGGCGGAGAGCTTTCCTACCAACTCAATGTTGACTCATATGGACACTATGAACCTGGCAATGATGTCATTTTAATTGGTAATGGAATGAAACTCATTTGGTCTCGACCTGCATCGGAACAAGAAAATACCGAATACAGCATTCGTTTACATGAAGATGAAAACTGGCATACCATCCAACGTGGTGCCATGGAACGTGCCTCTCGTGTTGATTTTATGAATGTATTGTCCAATTTGGAACATATTTTGATCAGAGCTACACCCAAGATTCCCACAACACGTACTGCCATAAGTGATGTGATCTTAGAAAGTGCTGTTGAAACTCCACAACCCGGAGCCACTCATGCTGTAGATATTGAATTGTGTACTTGTCCACCTGGCTACACTGGATCCTCATGCGAATCCTGTGCCGCTATGCACTATCGCGACAACTATGGTAATTGTGTAGCCTGTCCTTGTCAAGAGGATACCACCAGCTCATGCAGTTTGGATGACCGTGGCTATGTAAAATGTCAGTGTATGTCCGGCTACACCGGAGATCGTTGTCAAAATCAAGGTAAGTTTGGCTGAAATGAGATTGGGGGGTGTATCGATCAAAAGGAATATCAACATAATATACTCCAACATTTTGGCATGATTCATTCTTTTCAACTTTTATTTTTATTCTTTTTTAATGGGAGAAATCCAATCCAATAGAGGTGTAAGGAAGTATGAGATGATTGAAATGCGTTTTTTTTATGAGAATCAGTTCTTAAATAACCCAAACTATCAGATGGTATACCAACATTTTCAAAATTTTGTGAAATGAGAGGAAAAATACTTAAAATGGAAGATCGAAAAAATTTTCATTTTAAATTTTATTTATTCATGTTTTCGACATTTCAGACGAAGAAAATCATTCGCTTGGGGTGTAGTAAAAATAAATTTAAAAAAATAAAATTTTCCTAATGAAATTCAATTATAATCATATTTAGGCTAATCGACGTTGCCAACATTGAAAATTTTACAATTGTCATCATGATTCTCAATTGTGACATGTTATTTGTTAGAATGGTCTAAACCATATAGCGAGGTAGTCCCTTCTAAGCCTAAATATACCGACTATATTCATTGCTTGCGACTAAAGCCTGATTTTTGTCAGAATTTAGTTTATCATGATCGGATATTATATCTGTTTGTAACTGGAAGTCGTTCTACTACCACTACTACCAAGGGCATCAAGATGCCTATGTGTGGTATTTAGCAGAAAAATTTGACTATAAAAATAAGCCAACAAAACTAATTCATCATCGGTTCACCCTGCTGATATTACCCATCTGTTTACCAATAGTAGGCGTGTAAATATAACCACAGCGATAGGTGAACACTTGTTTACGTGCATTTCTTATGGGAAGCCCAAAATCCGCTGTGGCTAGCGGCGTACCACCGAATTAAAATCTATTTCAATTCCTTGGCGGAAAATGGGATAGTGTTGACATCGCTTATGAAATTTTTGAAATCCTCCCCAGGCATTGTTATTGCCTGGCCACATGGAAATTCTTTTTTTTTTTTTTTTTTTTGAAAAAAAAAAAACTCAACATATAACAAGACATTACAAGTTTTTATTCAGCTTCGTTGTTTCATATTGAAAATTCATGCTATATTGACAAGAAAGACCGCAGAAAACAAGAAAAGAAGAAATTTCTGAAAATCCTTCCTGAGTTCTTCTTGAATTTAACTGATACCTATGGTGTTTTCTTTACTGGAGAAATTTTGCCATCAACCTAAAAAATGTTACCAATTTAGCGGGCAGAAAAGAATTCAAAGGAGCAAACAGGGCAATCGCAGCACTCTCGTTTTTCGGCAGTGGTGAACATGCCCGCAATTTGCATCTAGGCGTGGCATTATTTTCACAACTGGATTCGAAGCATTTTCGGACTTTTGCCCATTTTTTTTTTAGAAAAGAACCTCAAAAGGTCATATTCCAAACAAAAACTTCGTTTATCGACAACTTCGTTCCTCAGAAAACAAACTCTTTTTCAGTGTGGAAAGTAATGGTTTCCATGTTACGGATGATAGTGAAGGGTTATTTTCGAACTAATTAATGGAAGGACCAAAACCTTTTTAGGCATTTTTTTAATATTCCCATAATCCCTCTACTACAAAAAAAATATCTTAAAAATTTTACTTACCACTCATCACTTCCATGCATTCTTAACCATGTACAATATATACATATATATTTATACCATTCATCCCTCCTCCAATGAACTGAAAATACTGTAAACAGTGGGTCCAATTTATGAGACACCGCCAGAAATGATATGCGATCTACCCAAAGGATTCTGTTGTAATGGCTATAAATTTCACATAGAGCCCAATCAGACCATCTCACCCAATGAGACCCTATTGATATACAGAGGCAAAGAGTACATAGGAAATATAACCAAATTGCGTTATGGCTGCAAAGGTTCGCAAACTTTATCATTCAATACTTGAATTAATTTTTCTTCTTAGTATAGAACACACAAAAACCAAAATACCAATGTTTAACCGTTTTGAAATGGGTTAGTGTTTAGTATTGTTTTGATAAAGTCAAAAAACTTGGCATAATTCAAGCAAAAATTAAGGATTTCTGCTACAATACTTTTGTTGTTTGTTTTTTTGTAAATTGGTAGTGCATTCTATATCGTATATACTTTTTAGCCAATACCTGAGTAGTAGCTGTAATTTGTTATAATACAAACAAGCATACATTAAGAATACATACAAACACCTATGTCTAAAGATCTATCATTGGAAATCCTATTGTTTTTTAATGTCTGTCCTTTCGAACAAATTAATCCCCCCCCCCCCCCCCCCCAAAAAAAAAACAAAAACTGGATAATTAAAAAAATAATCCAACAAAACAAAAAAAATCTAAATACTCATTCTCATACTACTAAATGTGGAAATATAAAGACTTTTTTTCAAATTTCCCTAAAAACAAATACTTTGTAAAATAAACAATTTAGTATGATGACCAATTCTCAAACTCCTTCTCTCTGTGTGTCTTTAGCAAATAGTCGTCTATGTAAAAATTACCAAATAAGGGTAAAAATAAAACATTGTTTAGACCTAATTTTAACCTATGAGCTCTATGTTTTATGTTAATGTTGTTACAACAAAACAACTTTAAATGTATAGTTTTAGAGAAATATTTACTACATATGATATATTAGAGTATAGAAACAAGGAACTTAACCAAACAATACAATGACCTTTACTTTGTTTATTCTGTACAAAACAAAAAAACTGAACCAACTGGCATCATGTGGTTTTGAATAAAATAAAAAATTAAATCTACTAACTAACCTCCTTCTATGAAATACAAAAACAAAATTAATTTGTGTATAAAAATTTGGCCCAAAAAATTATAATAATCTTCGTAGTATTTGTTGTAGTTAGTTTGGAAAATGACCAACCAACTGGAAATCCCTTCCATCATTGAAATACAATACAAAACATATACATATGAATATATCATCAAAACCTCATTGTCACTAACCATTAAATAAATTTCGCATTTAAAATAATTCTATTAATATTTTTAAAAAATGTGTTCTCTTATATTTTCCTCACGAAATATTAAATGACTATAGATTATGAAACTGAACCAGCACCATCACCAACACCTGACGGCGGAAGCGATATGGAATACAAAACTCAAATAAAGGTCTCCATTGCACCACCAGAAATTACCATTGTTCCTGTAGGAGGTTCTCTAACTCTTTCATGTACTGGTTACATGGTATACACTGGCGTAAGTATATTATTTCATTTTTATCCGAATACCCTACTGAATCCCAGTAGGGATTTTTATCCGAATACCCTACTGAATCCCAGTAGGGCATCCCTATAGAGGTAGGTATATCAGCGTTGCCAGAATCTTCCCCCAAAAAAAGCTTAAAAAAGGCCAGAAAAAACGCTAAATATTTTTTCACCATTTGAAATATGTGGAAAATCTCATTCTGACAGCAAGGGTTAGATAAAAAAAAAACACAATTTTGTCTATATTTCAATAGAAACATGTGGACAATTAAAGGTTTAAAAAAAGTTAGATCTTGCGGGAAAAGTCAAATTGACAACACTGACTAGAAAACAGTATGATAATCTAAAATATGACTTATAACTAATTCAGTCCAGTCTTAAAAGTTTCTTAAAAAAATTTATCACGAAAAGAAAATCGCATATTAATTTGTCTTAAATTTCGTTGGGGAAATCCAAAATCCATCAATGATAGTATGAATTCGAAAAAAAATCTAGGTTAAATGTAAATATATTCTATTTCATTAACAATTACAAAAAAAAAATCATTAGAAAACTGTTTAATTTAAAATGGAAAAGGGTTTCATTTGATTTGAAAAGGTGAGGTGAAAATACTATATAAATATATATTATAATTTTTAAAATAATATATATGTATTTAAATGTTATCCCCTCATTCCAATGTTTTCGTTAAGAAATATGTGTTTATTCACACCGAATTTTTACAATTTTATTAAAACTTTTCTACTCATCAAAATACAAACATGTTGGCTAACATTACCAAATTGATTCTTCCTTGAATCCATTCAATCGCTTTATAATTTGTAGTTTGCAACATTCGTAGAATTGGCAACATCACTATGATTGTTGATCTTTTGATCTTTTCAATTTCCGGTTTGCATTAAGGATATAGAACGAGAATATCAATAAGCGTAAAGTTGTTTTAAAACAGGAGAACAGGAGAATTGTGAAATCACACTCACGATCTGGTTATTTACAAGAAATTCACATTGCCATCACAATCTTTAAAATTATCATTATTTTTATTTCACCTGTTTACAGAGCCCCGTCATTGTCAACTGGTATAAATTGGAAGGTAACATGCCTTTCAATTGGGACCAAGATAGCGGTGTTTTACGTCTATATGATTTGCAACTCTATGATTCCGGTACTTACATTTGCCAAGCCCGCAACAATCAAACGCAACGTGTATACGAGGATCAAATTACCATTACCATCACTGGTAAGTTATAGTTTTTTATTTTCAAAACTAAGTAGAAAACTAACAGCATTTATCCTTAAAAACCATGCTGCATTTTTTTAAATTAAAACAAAATTAAGGATATGCCAAAGAAATGTTGGCACGTTATGGTATGAACTACTACTGCCCTATTAAAGTACTTTTATTCCTTAGAAATTTTAAAAATTGTTTACAATTAAAATTAAACTTATATAAAATATCACTTGTCCTTTCAAACCCACAGAAAGTGCCCGACGCTCACCACCCCGTATTGAAAACTTACCCTCGTATCACACATTCCCTGAGTTTACTCCCAGCGAAATCAATTGTAACGCTGTTGGTAATCCAACTCCCGTTGTTACTTGGACTCGTGTCAATGGCCAAGTGTCCAGTGAAGTTCGCGTTGAAGGAGGCCGCTTGATATTCGAGAGACCACGTAAATCCGACGAAGGTAGCTATAGATGCCGTGCAGAAAACGGTGAAGGTTCTCCCGCCGAACAATATACCCAGGTTTATGTGGAAACCTCATCTGTACAACCCCCACCACCACCCCGCGAATTAGTTTACATTGAACCACCATCATTCTCTGGTGAATCTGGAGAACTTGTGCGTTTAACTTGCAACCCAATATCGAATATTGTTCTAAAATACGAATGGACTAAGGATGGTTATCCTATCTATCGCCAACACAATTTGATCATTAGTGGTAACACCTTGGAAATTCATGAATCATCGCCTCGTGACTCTGGCACTTACACTTGCATTGGTATTGATATACGTGGACGCCGCAACTATACTTCTGATGCTCATGTTATCATCGAAGATGGTGGAAGACAACCAATTGTTCCTCCACGTCCTGGAGTAGGGTATGTTTGAATCGATTTTGTGAGTGTTTTGAAAGTTTTGTTACATTGATCTTTAATCGCAGAACACCACCTGTGGTTCGTGCTCTATCCGAAGAGAATATGGTTGTTCAAGGACGCGACTTTTCAGTTACTTGTGAGGCCTCTGGTAACCCTCGTCCAACCATCAGATGGACCAAGGTTCATGAATCTTTGGGTGACAATGTCCATCAAAATGGCAATGTTTTGCGTATTACCTCTGCCCGTCCAGATAATCGTGGTATCTATTTGTGTATTGCCGAAAACGAGGCAGGCACTGATCAGACCAGCACCTTTATCGATATTGAACGTAAGTTGAAATGTTATGAGCAGAGATGGCATTAACAAATAGTTTTGGGAATTGTGTGAGGAAATACGGTAGCGGCCAAGGGATGTTCATAAAATGTTTGCTTTATAGGAAAAATTAAATTAAAAAATATCTAATATTCAAGTGTAAACGTTCCTTAATGTTGTGAAGTTCACAACCACTAAAGGGTGATACGGTCAAAATTTGGTCAATATAAACTTGACGTATTTCTTTCAATTTTGCATATAAAAAACCTGAACACCCCTCATTTTGAAGGTGTGTGTGTAGAATGTTGCTCCTATTTTGATTTTGGAATTCACTCTTCAGTTCAGCCGTCCAAGCAAGAAGAGCAGCGTATCAAAATTTTGCTCGCGTTGCGAAAATCCGAGCTACTCGCACGCAAAGCTGGCAAAATCGCTAAAAGTTGCCAAATCAACCGTTACAAATGTAATTAAAGTGTTTGGGGAACGTTTGTCGACAGCCAGGAAGTCTGGATCTGGGGGAAATCGAAAACCGGAGGCCGCTGAGACGACAAAGAGAGTTGCCGGTAGTTTCAAGCGAAACCCTAACCTCTCTCTCCGAGATGCCGCAAATAAGCTGGGTGTATCGTCTACAACCGTGCATCGAGCCAAAAAACGAGCCGGACTATCGACTTACAAGAAGGTAGTGACTCCAAATCGCGATGATAAACAAAATACGACGGCCAAAGCGCGATCCCGGAGGCTGTACACGACGATGCTGACGAAGTTTGACTGCGTGGTAATAGACGACGAAACCTACGTCAAAGCCGACTACAAGCAGCTTCCGGGACAGGAGTTTTATACGGCAAAAGGAAGGGGAAAGGTAGCAGATATTTTCAAGCACATAAAACTGTCAAAGTTCGCAAAGAAATATCTGGTTTGGCAAGCCATCTGTACCTGTGGCTTGAAAAGCAGCATTTTCATAGCTTCCGGGACTGTCAACCAAGAAATTTACGTGGAAGAGTGTTTGAATAAACGTCTGCTGCCTTTCCTGAAGAGACACGGTTGTTCCGTACTGTTTTGGCCGGATTTGGCATCTTGCCATTACGGTAAAAAGGCAATGGAGTGGTACGCCGCCAACAACGTGCAGGTGGTTCCAAAGGACAAGAACCCTCCCAACACGCCAGAGCTCCGCACAATTGAGAAATACTGGGCTATTGTCAAGCGGAACCTGAAGAAGACCAAAAAAACTGCTAAGGACGAGCAGCAGTTCAAGTCAAACTGGCTTTCTGCAGCGAAGAAGGTGGACAAGGTGGCTGTACAAAATCTGATGGCAGGTGTCAAGCGTGAGGCCCGGCAATTCGGATTTGGAAAAGCGAAAGCCTAACTGAATATTTTTCCTGAATTTTATACTAATTGAACTTGAAAAAGAAATTTAATTTGATTTTTTAAACAAACGATTTCACCGATTTACACGCGTTTTCCCTTGACCAAATTTTGACCGTATCACCCTTTAGCATCGTGATTAAGTAACACAGGCAGTGCCACACCTACAGCAACATTTTTTTTATTCTCTAAGTATAAAAATTTTTAATTTTCCTGGTAGTGTAGACTTAAAAACTATTGTAAAACTTAACTGGTTTACTGGGGTTCCGATTTATTTTGAATAAAAGAACGTATTACTTTTGACTTATTTGATTACATATGAAAATCAATGGCTTGTCTTAATTATGGACTACTAAAGAACTAAGCTCTTAAATGAAAGACGAAACATGCAGCATAATTATAAAATTTTGTAATACTCCATGTGAACATCCCTGTGGTAGCTCTGAGAACTAGAATCTCTTGACTTTTCTAAATGATTTAAAATCTTGATCATAAATTTTGTTATCCCTCCCTTCTTTTTCTGCTTGAAATATTTTTTTCTATTCAAACTCATAAAACCTTTTACTTAAATTAAAAAATTACAAATATAAATTTTTGAAAAAAAAAAACAATGCTAAAGTTTTCAAGAAAGGAGTTGGTAATAAGAACGTTCCGAACAATATGCTAGTTTTTCTACTAATTTGCACAACCATGATTATATCGTTGATTCCAGCTCGTGAAAGCCCCACTGTTGATGTTGATCCCAAAGAACCACAAGTCATTATGGTTGGCGGTCAAGGTATGCTTTACTGTACAGCTACCGGCATACCCTCACCACGAGTACAATGGACTCGTGTCGATGGTCAACCACTATCGCACAGACATCAAATGCAACACAGTGATCCTGGATACATTGTGTAAGTTTCCCAAAATATGCCCTAAGAATTATGCAATTTTTTATGAAAATGGTGTCTATTCCTATTCCAGTATTAATGAAGTTAGTTTGGCTGATGCCGGTGAATATAAATGCGAAGCTGAAAATGAAGTTGGCAAGGTTTCTTCAACTGTCAGCATTCGTGTAATTGAAGCTCCTGCCATTACCCTACAACCAAATAATGAGATTCTCAGTGTAACCGAAGGTGATGAAGTTAAAATTATTTGCTCTGCCACCGGAACTCCCAATCCCAGTGTTCGTTGGATTAAGGAAGGCGCAGATTCCTATGGTTTTAGTCATGCCGCCGAGCAATACAACGAAGCCGTTTTGGAAATCAACCGTGTTACAATGCAAGATGCCAAGATCTATAAATGTATTGCCTCTAATGAAGCTGGACCCGATGAACGCTATGTTGTCTTGGACGTTAAGCGTCGTCGTGGTGATGCCCCTGATGACAGCGATGTTGACAGACATCCTTATGCTCCTCCTCCCTATAATAGACCTCCACCACAACCTCAACCCAGACCATACTATCCTAGACCTCAACCCCAACCTCAACCTCAACCTAGGCCTGAAAATGTTTATGAAACCAAACTTGGTGATAATGTTACATTGACCTGTGAATTGGGTAAGTTTCTGGGGGTAACCCTTAAACGGTAGACGAGATCAATTCTTATTCTCTTCTGCAGGATCAGCCTTTGAAACCAGATGGGAACGTGTTGATGGCCGTCCTTTGCCCAGCAATTCCTACTTTGATCGCAATAGTTTGTTCATCCAACATGTTACCGAAAATAATGCAGGCAAATATCGTTGCAATGCTTTGGATGATCGTGGAGCCATTATTACATTCCATTTGGCCGAATTAGTCTACATACCTATACCCCATATTACCCTTCATCCTCAGATGCCAATGCATGTTAATGTGAACAGTGATGTTACCATTACATGTAACGTAGAGGGAGCTCAACCAATGTCCGTCTCCTGGCACACCGAAAATAATAGACCACTACCAAGGTAAGCGTAAAGAAGCCCCAAATTATTTACAGTACGTTATTAATGTCTTGTTATTAATAAAGTTCGGTAAGCATTGATGGACCCTATTTGAGATTCTATGACATTGCTCCAGGACATGCTGGCCGTTACTATTGTTCTGCCAGCAATCATTATGGCAATGCCACCGAAATGGCCGAAGTTATTGTAAACCGTGGCCAATCGTTCGATCTACAACCCCAAAGCAAACACTATCAATTGAATGAAGGTGAAACCGTACATATGCTATGCGATGTTGAGTCGAGATTGCCAATTCGTGGTGAAATTCATGTAAGTCGAAATTGAAATTTGTCTTATCTACAAGTATTCTTTCTCTTCAACGATAAATTTATTTGTGTAATCGTTTTACTGCATGCTCATGGATGGCAAAATCTTACGATACCAACTAAATAATTTAACATGAATTAATTCGGATGTCCTCCTTGCTCACAAGGCAAAAAAGGATCCATGAACATGCAGTAAATTAATACATTTGGCATGGTTTTACAATCCATAGTCGACTTTTTTAATTTCTAAAGGTTTCGGATCAGGAACACTACTGTATATTAGCTGTAAATTCTCCAATACTATAAATACGTTTCTTTCGAAAGGAGTGATTGCAAAAAAATATACTAAAATGAGTTGCACTCATTGAGTTCTTTATTTGCTTAAAAGCATTTTCTGTATTGAATTACTTCCCTTTTTTTTCAGTACACCTGGCGCCGTGAAGATAACCAACCATTACCCATCAATGCCATTACCCGCAACAATGAACTCGTCATCAACAGTGTGCGCAAACAGGATGAAGGACGTTACATATGTGAATCATATACTGCCAATGGCCCATCACCGCCATCCTATGCCGATTTGTTAGTCAAGAGTGAGTATCAAGACTATATGGCCAGATATCCAGGACATTATAGACGTCCAAGATATTAAAACCAAAGATTCAGATACCAAACAAAAAAATGAAAAATCGAAATTTATATTTAATCTACTACAAACAAAAATTTGAAGATAAAAAATCAAGAACAAATTTTTAAGGAATTTTAGTTTTACAAACACAAAAAACAAAGAAAATCTTTATAATTGGCATGTTTTAATTTTCAAATGAAATGAAAATCGAAATTTTCTACCCTTTTTAGAAAAAGAAACCACCACTGATTTTACTTATTCTTTTTTTTTTCTTAATAAGTGTATAATATGTAAAAAAAAAAACAAAAATACTTTTGAAATCAAAAATGAAAACTACCACACCTGTAAATAGCTTAACAACACCACCTCAAACTTCAGTTTGTAAATTAACATCATTGTTGTAAATTGTATTTTTTGTAAAAAGAAACGATATAATTTTCTATTATAAAACAACAACAACAAAGAGAATTAAAACGGAAATCGATAACACGGTGGCGGGTATAATTTTTCAGCTACTTTCTTTTATCATTTTGTTTTCTAATTCCTCTTTTTTTTGCATGCCAACAAAAAACTTATTTTTAGTTTTGTTTAATTAATTTTAAGTCTGATTGAGATTTTTAACAAGCCTTAAAATTTTTGTTAACCTTAAAAAAATATCGAAAATCCCTAAATGGCTGCCATTTTAATTTAACATTTAAGTCAAACAAACGTCCCAAATCAAAAATTTCCCCTATCCCCCTACAAAAAGAAAATATTAATAAATATATTTGATTTATTAACAATTTTTTATAAACAAAAAAATAACCCAGTTTTTAATTTGATTTTATTTAGTTTAATCATTTAAAAATTTTCCATCAGATACTACAAACAAAAAAGAATTGTTTATTGGTGAAGGTTTATTTGTAATTGCTATAACCGATGTTCTGGAACATAATTGGTTATGTTAGCCGATGTATAAAGATTTACAAAATCTTGGTTGTGGATTTATGTGGAAATTTTATAATTTCCCCTCAAGAAAAAAAGGATATATTGTTACCCCTATACTGTCTTCTTCTATGTTCCCCAATGGATGTTTAAATGTGCGATGTTGTATGTCCTTTGCTTTCAAGTTTTCTTTTTTTTACATTTTTGTTTTGTTTTTTTTTTCCTCTATTTTTCTCTTCCTACAACTTTATTTTATTTCTTCTTCTTTTTTCTATCTGTTTTTATTTTTTAAAATGTTATGTTGGAATATTTCTTTTAAACTAAGTAATATTTTTGTGCAATCGGTAATCGAAAACAAACAGTACAATGTATTACATGTTGTCTGTAATCGAAATCACATATCGATTTAACGTAATAAATCGAAATCATTTTTTTTACTAAATTTACAATAATTACTTTGCTTTCATTTTAAAATATTGATGTTTTTAGAACCAAAATGTTCTAGTTGCATATGTGACACGATCTTACACAGTAGTTTAAAAAAAAATTTAACAATTCTAACATAATATTTTTTCTATTATCTTCCTTTCTCTACTTCCTCACTATTTTCTCCTGGTTGTTTCTTTTTTATCTTTTTGAGTTTCTTCTATCTTTTTTTTCTTTTGTTTTGGTTTCCCATTTACCCCCGTCGTACATTCAAATACATACTGCTTTAAAATCATTCTGAAACCCTTCATCATTTTGACTTGGTTGAGGATAATTTCATTGACTTGAGTTATAAAAAAAAAAACTTCATTTTCATTTCGATTTAGTTTGTTTTCTTTCATAAATATTATTTATAATTTTTTTACAGTTTATCATTAGTAAAAGATTTTTTGGTAAGAATGGCGAAAGTTAAGTTGAATTTTATGATTTTTGTGTATGGTCTTTATATTAAAAAAAATATGTTTTTTCATTTTAATTTATTTTTACAATTTGAAAAGAAAAAACCTACATAGATTTGTTAAATGTTAGTAAATAATAAACAAAAGCATTGTCACTGGCTAAAATTTCCAATCTTTAAGAAAATTCACAATTACACTTAGTACTTCTTATAACGAAAAGAAAGGCATTTGGCTTAAAATTTAAATATGCTACAGAAATTGGAAATATAAAGCAAATGTTTTCCCTTTTTGTGTATATGAAGGTTTTTGTGGTTCCCATTTGAACTTTGTAGTATATTTGCTAGCACTGTATATGTAAATAATTTTGTTGTAATTTGTTGTCAAATTAATTGTATTTTGTTCAACAATAAGTTAAATCAGTTTTCGACAAATTATTTGATTACATTTTTATACCAAACCATTGACAAGCAGAAAAAAGAAAAAAAATATTTTTTTCTTATTATAATTATTTTTTTTTACTTTTATTTAATTATATATATAATGTTTATGAACTAAATAATTTTCTCTGATTTTCTTCTTTTTTACATATTCTCTTCTTTTGCATTATTTTATATTTTACCAAAAAAAAAATTAAACAAAAAAATTAACAAAAAACACAAATCATCATATCATCATTTTTTAACACAAAAACTTATATATCAAAAATTTAAATCCAAAATATTTTGAAATTTCCAAAAACAAAACAAACAATATATAATTTTTGTTTAAAAAAAAATTAAAGGAGGTCACAGCGTTAATGATATACCTTGCATGGTCCTCTATATCTGTACAGGTGTGTTATAAATTTTATTTTCTATTTTTTTCTTATCACATTTTTTTTAAATCTCAACTGCATACAATTGTTTTAGATTTTTATTAGCTATTTACAAATCATATAATTTTATTATATTTTTTTAGCCGTTTACACGCGTAGAATTTAGTATCGTTTTTTATCGTAATTAGCACCAGGATCTTAATCTCTAATTGTTCGTGTAGTTTTACATTGCGAAGTCCCTAGAAGAAAAAAACCTACCCGTATCCTAAAATTGAAATTCATTATTGTATATTTATAACACGTTGTGTTTGTCCCTAAGTGTTTTTGTTTCGTTTTTAAGTATTCTAATATAAATCACATTTTGTGTATAGTTTTGGTTTTAGTAAAATTTATCATAAATTCATTGAAATCATAGAAAAAGGAAAAACCCTATAGATTGTTTTAGTCAATCCCCTAAAATATATAATTACAGTATTTATTTTTTTAATAGTAAATAAATATATATATATGCCACAAATAGATATTCTCTTAAGTTAGGTTTTAAATTCGCTGTTCAAGTTGAACTGTTACGAATTGGCACACAGCCTTAATAGACTTATTAATGAATATCGGAAGAAAGATTCAAGCACTAAAGCCGAATATATAGACAATATTATTAGAGAGAGAGAGAGAGTTAGCAGCAGAAAATGGCACCTGTATATTTAGTTACTGAATATGGAAATCCATATATATGGAAATTCCTCACCAAATGTCTAAGTCCCCAACTAAAAACTTCGTGCCATCTACAAAAAATATCTCCAATTGGGATACTGGCAACACTGGGTTTGCCCAAATTTTTATAATGAGATCTTGCATCATTTTCTCATATCATCCGTAGAGAGAGAGAAAGTCATTCATAAAGCATGACTTCATTTTATACCTGATAATTAATTTTCGATCAAAAAATTATCGGAGTAGTGGCAACGTGATATATATTGGATATTATGATATAAAGGTTTCATATACTATACAACTTTCATACAATATTTTCAATTGCTTTTTTAGATTTTTTGTTTATTGATGAATTATCCAATGGTTTAACGCTTATCTATATAGTGAAGTGCCCAAGTGAAAATCACATCCTTTTGTTTCAATGTCTGATCATAAAACAATTGTTACATCTACCATAACCCAATGTCTTGACAATATCGAATTGATTGTTGGCCCTTTTGCGAGTAGTACAGATTTTTAGTCCATAGTAGATTGCCAGAATTTAAGCCCTTAGAATTTCTTTACTTGCGAATAACTCCTTTCCTCCTAATGTTCATCCAAAATTTCAATGTTAATAAACTTTATTTTCTTATTATTTCCTCTTTTGAAAACAAAACATACCGTCACATGATATGTAACTAAATTTTAAATAAAATTTACCCAACTCTATATAAAAACACACATCCACCCAAAAACTCAACTCAATATCATTATTGTGAATTGACCTAACCAACAAATAATGTGTCCATCACAACAATGTTTTCAAAATCGAACCCCAAAAGATTATAAGCCTTTGAGGATTATCAAAACCAAACCATTAACATCAGCCACAGCACCGGTCTCATTGCCACCACCACCACCACCAGCGATGACTGCAGCGGGACGATCATCGTATACCTGTCAGCCCAGTGATTTCAAATGTGTTTCACATCCACACACCTGTGTGGCCAAACATATGGTATGCGATGGTATTCACGATTGTACAGATCATTCGGATGAATTCAATTGTACACGCGATCAAACCTCGGCCTATAAACGTTGGAAGAAGCATTACTATCAACATGTAAATCCAGGACCAATGAGGAGAATCAAAAGAAAATATCCCTTAATGGCAAAAATAGTGCCAGCTCACCATGGATCTTCGAGACAAATGCTGCCACCCAAACCTCAATATGGAAGAGGCGTTTATGAATCAAAACAAAGAGCCGGTTGGTTTTAATTTCAATTTAGTTTTGATCCTATATACCACTACTACACTTACCTATCTACATACATACATACGAGTACCTATATATAGTTATATGTTTCAATTATGTTATTTGTGGCAACAACAAAATGAGTATTATTCTGTTTAGAAGTTGGAAAAAAGAGCAAAACAACAAACAATCAACACTCACTCACAAAAGCAACACCATGTTATTATTTTGTTTATCGATAATCATTTCTTCTTTTACTGCAAATTTAGTCAAACACCCAAAAAGTAGGTTGGGACAAGGCATTTTTCGTAAATTTATGGTAGTTAAGCATTCGTTGTTGAAAGGTCTCAATACGACTCAAAAAACGCCACAGAACAGCAACCATCACAAGAAACCGCACTAACAAGAGGGCAGAAAAATAAGAGTGCCAAAAAATCAAAGACCCAGAAAAACACCTATCACCAACAAAAAAATATCACCATCACCAATGCTTTTTTAGTTTTGTGTGAGAATGCTATAAAATACACCACTCAAACTGAATCGATCGATCTTAAAGGCTGATGCGATGCAATCCTGGCAATGTCTTAGAGATGGCACATAACCATATATATCACACACTCCCACTTAAAAGAAAAAAACAAATCGATAACACTAAGGTTATGTTACAAAAATGAACAAATTTAAATAACCACAAACAAAAAACGTTGATTAAATTATAGTATGAATGTTTCTTTGTAGAATAAATCTATATATGTTTTAGGGCTTAGTACGGCTTTTTAGGGTTTTATATTGAAAATATTCGTCAATTGCATAGAGAATATTCAGCAACAAGAAAAATTATCATCTATCACATCCATCCAATATTATAACCCCCACCTCAATCAAAATCACCCAACACTAATACCACTCAATCACTTTGCTTTTGTATTGTATTGTCTTCTTAAAACTTTTTTTGTTAAAGTTTTCTAACCCAAGTTTAGCATGTTTTGTTTTTATTAAACAACACTAATCTAACACAAAATTGTAAATGATATTGAAAATTTTCAACCAAAATTTTGTAAATAATAAAACTGCCTATTTTTTTTTTTGTATACACTTTAGCTAAATTTGTATAATTCCTAGATGAAGAAAACAAAAATACATTGTATATGGATAAACTGATTGCATTATCTGAAAATTTATGTCTCAATACCGAGTAAAAGTCCATGATATATCAACAATATGAAATCCTTAGATACACAGAAAAAAATTTTACGAAAATTTTTCCAGTTAAAATTTTAATTGAGTTTTAAAAAATATTCAATTAAAAGTTTAATTGGTCCAGCAATTTGTTTAATTAAAACAAAAATCAATCACACAAATTAATAGTATCAATTAATTTTTTAATTGGATCAATTAATTTTTTAATTGACTTTCAATTAATTTTTTAATTGATACTAACATTTCTGTGATTGAAGACATTTCAATTAAAAAATTAATTGGATAAATTAATTTCGTGATTGAATCAGAATTTTTTTTTTGTGTGTAGTAATAAGAGACTCCCAATATTAATTAAATATGTCTTTAAAATAAAGCCAAGCAAAAAATTTCATATATACAATGAAACTTTTCGTTATTGTAATAATTTTTTATTAGGCTAATGAAACATTTCGTTCTGCTTATGATTTGCTTTGAACAATGAAAATATTTAGTAAACACAATGAAACTTTTTGTTATAGTAATGATTTTTTTCTTAAATAGGTTAACGAAAAATATGATTCTACTAATAAACATTACAATTGTCCTAATTAAAACTTTAATTAAGGCAATGAAAACATTTTGTTCGCTCAATTTCGCCTGAGAATTTCTCACAATAGAAACGGAAGATTAATTCCTTGGTCGCACACACATACATCAAATTTGAGCCAATGTTTATACCCTGCTCCGCACTGTGGAACAGGGTATTATTTTTTCATAAATATAACAAAATTATTTCATTAAAACAATGAAAATGTTCATTAGTAGAATATAACGATAAAATTAAGCCAATGAAAATATTTCGTAAATACAATAAAACTTTTTGCAATGATTTTTTTTTATTAAGGCAACGAAACATTTCATTCTACTTATGAAACTTTCATTCATTTCATTCTATTATGAAAACTTTCATTATGGCAATGAAAAAAAATTCGTTGACTCAAATTTTCTTTGTGCGTTACGTAGTTCATCAACAAATTCCTCACAGTGGATACGATAGAATAATTCGTTAGCCGCACACTCAAAGGTTTTATTAAAATTGAGCCAATCAAAATTTTCATAAAAATAACGAAATTATTTGATTAAAGCAATTAAATTAATGGTACAATAACATAAAAAATTCATTAAAATAACGAAAAATTCATTGTATTTATGAAATAGTTTCGTTGGCACAATTATAATGACAAATATTTTGAATAATATAAATTATAATGACAAATATCATTAATATAAAGCAGTGCAACATCGAAACATAAAATCAGTTTGAAAAACATTTTCTTTAGATTTCACTGTTAAAGCCATTGCAATCAAAAGTTATGCATTTTTTTCTATATTACACCAATTTAGTATAACGTCAAATTACATTTCGAAAACTTTTAAGAATAGCGGAATGTCAGCGATTTTTCCCAAATAAATACTCTCCAAAATTAATGTCAATCAGTTTATTATATATACATATATTTGTTTTACGTATCTTGGAAATTATAAATTTTAAACAAATTCTCTAACATATTTGAAAAAGAAAAACCCTTAGATAATTGTGATTTTTGTAAAAATTTGTTTTGATCAGAAATTAGTACACTTGGTATTTGGTTAACTGTTGATGTGAAAATTGAAATTGAAAATCAATTTAAATTTTTATATGTTTCTAAATTTTTTTTTTGTAATTTTGTTTTATCCTTATCTACATTTTTATGTACAATTATTATTTGTGTAATTTTGTTTAGTTGTAATTGAAATTAGAAATCAGATTGATCATTGTTTGTTTGTCTTATTGCAATCGATATGAAACTGTCAAAAACAAAACAAAAATCAATTCGATATGTCTGATAATTATATTGCTAACATAATTTGTGTTTATTTTTATGTATTTTTCACCAATTTTTCGTACCAATCGAAAACATGGCTAAATTTTGTCAAAACGCACTACAAAATTTTATCGAAATTCACCATGACCGTTGTCCATGTGCTCTCATCTGTCTCTGTGTAATGCTGTTCATCAAATCGATTTAAAATTCCAAAACGAATTATTTTTCCAAAAATCTATGATCATCGTTCATCATCAATGGCCACTGGCTACGATTAAACCAATTTAAACCAAATGTTGCTGTATCCAACCGAAATCAATGAACAAAAATACAAACGGCGTCTAAAAATTGTCTAACGTTATTCGTTCTGTCGATTTGGCCCATAATTTGTTGTGAATTTCTAACTGCGTTGTATCCTGTATTAATTTACATACAATCACATACACACGCACATATATCCTCTACAAAACACCCACCCAAACACCCCTCTTTACGCCTATACCTTACATTCTACACGCACACATACACACACACGTGCACTCAAATACACTACGGCTATTGAATTTCCTTAAATTGGCATTACGAAAAAATCGCAAAAACAAAAACGATAAATATGTAACAGGCGTAAGACATATGCCCCCATCCTATTATCCACCACCTGCAATCTATCACCCTTCGACAACACCACGTCCCCGTGATTACAGTTTGAAATTGGATCAGCAACATTCAAATCTGCGAGTTGGTGAATCAACGGAAGTTGAGTGTTATTCATCCGATAACAGTTACACCGATGTCGTTTGGGAAAGAGCCGATGGCAAGCCATTGCCACTACATATCAAGGTAAGAGTGTGAAAAATGATTTGAAACCTGAAATTCAAAAGTAACACCTTCCCTGTTGAACAAGTAAAGTAATTTTTATCGAAAAATAATAAAATGATATTGAGAAACCGGTTCTTAAAGTGTTAAAAATAAAAATGTTGGATTAATTTTCTCAATGTTTTCAAAATTCCTATTCATCCTAGCAAATTGGCAATCGTTTGATCATCAACCATGTTACACCCGCCGATGCCGGAAATTATCTCTGCAAGTGCAAGACTGACAAGGGAGATCTTTATACCACCAGCTACGAATTAGCCATTGAAGCGAATGCTCATGAATGGAAGCATCCCAAAATCGAACATGCCGATGTTGGATCTAAAGTGAAATTGCACTGTAATGCCGAACAAAGTCACATGTCCCCCAGTTATAGATGGTCTCGTCAATATGGACAAATGCAAATGGGCACTGATATTTTGAGTGTAAGTAGCTGCTAAAATGTATTTCGTTATATGAAATTTAATTAAAAGGAAAGAAATAGGAATTACACCAGAGAACATTTTACAATATGCAAAATCATTTCTACATCTTTAGCCCTAGACAGCTAACCTTCTTCTCCTTCTCTTCCAGTAGAGTTAGCTTTTTAAGGTTAGAACATTTAGTTGTTGCCCACAACTTTTTGACAATCTTTGTTACCGATAAGCGGCTCAGAGCGAAGAAAATTTAGCCCTCGAGTACACAAATCCCAGCAAAAAATGGGGCACAATTTCAGCAGGATTGTAAGGGAGAGAGGCAGTACCAACTGCTTACAAAACAACCGAATCAGCGCTCATTTTTGTAGGCGATGTCCCGGTTTATAGCAGCTTCAACATAGCGCTGATATAATTGCTCATTTCAATAACAATATTGCTCAGAAGTGGGCAATATTGTTATTGGTATGAAGGAAAACAGCACTACCTATCGCGCATCTATACTGCATGAATTGGTTGCAATAACGTAAACGAATGATGATAAACTTGTTTGATTACTCGTTTACGTTATTGCCGCCGATACATACAGTGTGGATGCACTGCCTACTTTATTGTATACCAAAAAGCGCAACTAAATTTTACTGCTGAAATATTTTTTGCTGGGATGTGTGTCGGCTCCGTCGTCAAGTCAACCTCCTGAAAACTTATGCCAGCCTCCGATGACAGATGGGCAGTTCCGATTCGACGACAATTTATGCAACAATACAACAAAACCAAAAAGGCTAGCTTTCACCAGTAAAACCAGATCAGCTGTATTCTCTGTTTCTGATGCTCAGAAATAAGTCTTCAGACTTATCCTTACATTCATTCATTATTGTACTCTAATTGAATATCTCTACGAATATAATCCTCACATCGATCTATATCATTCCCAACAGGACACTCTCTCTTTGGAAAATGTACAAGCCAATGATGCTGGTACATACGTGTGCACCGCCACCACACCCAATGGAGATTCCATAGACTATCCCACCATTTTAGTTGTGACTGGTGCCATTCCTCAATTCCATCAAGATCCCATCAGCTATATGTCATTCCCCACACTACGCGATTCCTATGTGAAATTCAATTTCGATATAACATTTAGACCCGAAAAAGGTAACGGTCTACTCTTATTCAATGGCCAAAAGAGAGGCAATGGAGATTATATTTCCCTTTCGTTGAATGATAATTATCCTGAGTTCCGTTTCGATTTGGATGGCAAGACCATGATCGTAAGAGGCGAACAAGCCCTAGACCTGAATGAATGGCACACCATTCGGGTACATCGTTTCAGACGCGATGGATACATGCAAGTTGATGGTGAACACCCCATTGCCTTCCCTACCTTATCGGCTTCCTCTTCTTTGGATCTGGCAGAGGACTTGTATTTGGGTGGCGTTCCCAGTTGGGATATTCTTCCAGAAGATGCTATTGGAGAAGAGTCCGGATTTGTAGGTTGCATTAGCCGTCTGACTTTGCAAGATAGCATTATTGAGTTGATGAAGGAAGCTAAAATGAAAGAAGGTATTTCTGCCTGCAAACCTTGCGATTCCCAACCATGCTCCAACAACGGCATTTGCATGGAAAGCCAAACTGAAATGGCCTACACTTGCATCTGTCAACAAGGTTGGACGGGTCGTCATTGTGCTGTAGAGGGTACCCAATGTACACCTGGAATTTGTGGAACGGGTCGTTGTGAAAATACCGAAACAGGCATGGAATGTTTGTGTCCCTTGAACAAAACTGGAGATCGTTGTCAGTACATTGAACATTTGAATGAAAATAGTTTGGCCTTTAAGACCAACAGCTTTGCTGCCTATGGGTGAGTTATCGAAAATAATTAGACAGATATACAAAATTTATTGTCCATTTGTTTTTTTTGTTCAGAACTCCTCGTGCCTCCAAGTTGAATATTAAATTCCAGGTTAGACCTAACACCCTTGAGGATGCTGTCTTATTGTATGCCGCCGAATCACGTTTACCTAGTGGAGATTATGTAGCTGTAGTATTGCGCAACAAACATGTCGAGTTAATCATTAACACTGGAGCCAGATTGAAACCAGTTGTGGTTCGCTCTCTACATCCCTTGCCCGCCAACAAATGGACTGAAATTGAAATCGCTCGTCGCTTCGGTGAAGGTATTCTACGAGTAGGCTCTGATCCTGAACAGAAGGCTAAGGCTTCAGGAGCTGCCAGAACATTGTACATTAAGACTCCAATGTACATTGGTGGTTATGATCATGAGAAGATTACCTTGAACCGTGATGTGAATATTACCCAAGGCTTTGATGGTTGTATATCGAGTGTGAGTAGGAATTGTGTTAATATTTTTAGAGGGATAATTTTAGGGGGTTAATTACCAGGCATTTCACCTTAGATGTTTAAGACATCACAAAATTATGGATCAATGATTAATCATAGATTCAGAATTCCTCTTGTACAAGGATTGATCCAATCTGATATCTCTAACTTTTAAAATCCTAATCTTTTTATATGTTTTCCTCCACATAGCTCTACGAAGGCCAGAAACATTTGAATTTAATTGCCGATATCCAAGATGCTGCGAATATTCAAAATTGTGGTGAAATCAATGAAATCGATCAAAACGAAACTTTTGACAACGAACACGCCAATAACATCGAAAAGAATGCTTGCTCCACAGATCCTTGTGAGAATGGAGGAACATGCATTGTAGAAAACGAAGAAGCTATGTGTTTGTGCAGCATTGGTTTTGCTGGCAAACATTGCGAAGATCGTAAGATTGGAACACACCTTCACTATAGTGAAATATTAAAATCTTTCTTTCTTATTTAGATATTTCCCTGCAGTTTGATGCCAATTTCCATGGCAATGGTTATTTGGAATTGAACCGTACACAATTCGATGAAGCTGTAGAACAAAAATTCTCTAGTGCTGCCATGGTCTTCTCCACAACGGCACCCGATGGCTTGCTGTTATGGTGGGGCCAACCCAAGGGCGAAGCATACACAGGTCAAGACTTTATGGCCTTGGCCATTGTAGATGGTATTGCTGAATTCGCTTTCCGCTTGAATGGTGAAGAAGCTGTTATACGCAACCCCGATAAGAGAGTCGATGATGGCCTAAGGCACATCTTGCTCATCAAACGTACCGATAATACAGCAATTTTGGAATTGGATCATATATTGTATGCCGATGAAATCCAAGATACTGGCAAACAAACAATGAGCCTACCAGGCCATGTATTCATAGGTAAGATAATCACAGTAGAATATCGATTTCTGAAATTTGTAAAACGAACATGGGAATTCTCTTGCTTTATCCCTAGGTGGGGCACCTAATTTGGAATCATTCACCGGAGGTCGTTATAAGCATCACTTTAACGGTTGCGTACGAGTTGTTGAAGGTGAAACTAGCGGTATCATAGAAGTAGGCAAAGTAGCAATAAGCGGTAACAATGTTGACACTTGTCCCACGTAAGTATACAAACAGAATTTCTCTTACCAGTCTCAAATAATTTAAAAAAAATAAGCTAACTTATATTTCCTCTAACATGCTGCCTATGGCCTTTAGTAAATGGATACCCTCCAGTTTAGTAAAACATGAATTAACCTTAAGTGAATTTCGTTTTGATCCTAGTATGTTTGATGATATTGATCAACCACCTCCGGTACACATTATATATCCCCATCCTCCATTTACGCCCATGTATGCCAGAGGTTGCTTGAACTATAACAATTTCCTACTAACATTATGGCCTATACCATATGGCTTTCATATATTGGTTACCATTTTGGTAGCAAGATTATTAGAATCCTATATTTTAAGTAAAGGAAATTTTGTATTATTTTTAAAAATTATTTTGAAATCATAAAATAACCAAAAAAACAAACGAAATAATAATGATCTCATTTAGTCAATTTGTCAAAACTTGGGTGAATATTACAAAGTAATATTATACGATATATCGCAAAAAGTACCACATACATTTACAAATCTATTATAGTCTCATTCATATTGTAACTTAAGCATTTGTATGATAATCGATATTTTATAAAAATATTTTATATATGTAGGACAACAATTGTATATCATATTATGCATATAAGTGCGCTTAAAGCACTACTAAGAATTGATAGGAAAATGCTTTTACTACATTTATAGTTTATTAAATGATTGTTAAAACGTTGCTATATTTTTGTTGACCAACCCCCTACCCCATGAGATGATTTGTATTGATACATAACAAAGCCCGTTTAATTTATTTATATTAAAAGATCTGAAGATGCTAAGGAAAATATATTTAATTTGGTTAAAACGTAACAATTCAACCTTAAGAAAATTATCGCTTCAACCAAATGGTACTAATCTAAAGGCCCATAAACCTCCAGAAATCGAGTTTTGAAATTCGTCACTCATCCGTTGGAAAAGCAGATACCGACACTATAATTGTTAGATGTTAGATGCATTTTGAGTAAAGTTAGAGAAATAAAAAAACTGTCGTTGAGCCAATTGTGACAAGCACAGGCTGCACTAGGATCCTTGAGAATCTAGTATTGAGAAATGATTGTGATTTGTCTCATATGTGATTACCCAGCAAAGCCTAGAAAGTAAAAACGCCTAACTAAGAACATTTAGACCATACACCCATCAATACTGTATGCTTGGGAATAATGACTTACTTTAGAATAATGATTCATGAAAATCTTGGGACTTCTATTAGTGACGGGAGATGATCGATATGCAAGTTAGATCAGCGGTACCATGTATTGTTTATAAAATCCCTCAAATGTCTTTCAAATGAGAATACAGTATGTAGTGGTCCTCAGGATTATAAGCACGGCTTAAGTCATTGGCTGACTTTTGCTTAGTTTATGGAAAAGGGTTCACAATGTAACACATCGAAGTAATATATGTAATCTCGAAATCTGAACCGATCTACCGATGTCCATCCGTAATTCTGTTGAAATCTCACCTGCTTCCGAACGAAACAATGTAAGTCGAATCGTATTGCAAATGGGCCATATTGTACCACTTTTAAGTATAGCCCCCAAATAAACTGATGCGCATATTAGACTTACGGAGCCTCTTGCCGTCGTACACGATGTTCCGTTTGAAATTTGGTACGTGATGTTAGTATATGCCTTCTAACAACCCTTTCAAAATTGTTCCATTTCGGTCCATAATTACATACATATAGCCCCCCATATAATCAAACCCCCAGGATACAAATTCGAAAGTCTCATGAAGTACAAATTTCACCCCATCCGGACGGCCTATAATTACTATAAAAAAATTGGTTCATTTCGGATCATAATTATTTATAGATTTGAATTCCGGAGTCTCTTGGAAGAGCATTTTTGTCCAATCCGGTTGAAATTTGGTACGCGATGTTAGTATACGCTTTCTAACAATCATGTCATATAGCTTCCATTTCATCCCAAGTCGTAGAGGTTTGGCCTAATAATGGGAAAATCGGATTATAATTATTTACAGACTCCTCTATAGAAACCTACAACCAAAGAAATTTGTTAGTAGGGACAGCAGAAAAGTCTGCTGAAAAAGGGACAGCAGTCGGTGTTTGCTGAAATAGCAAACATTTCCTGCTATTTTTGAAGCTCGATTACACTAAAACGTGTTTTATTTTGGCTAAAACGAAAAAAATGTCAACTTAGGAGCTATCCTAACATAATTGAAACAATATTTTATGAATATCTATAGTATTTGACCAAAAATCTGAATATTTATCGAAGTGAGGCATAACAGCAAACAAAATGTTTGCTGATCGTATTTAGGAGCTTGTACACTGTTAGAAAAATATGTTTTTCATATGTTCCGATATAAACAAAATGTGTTTCGGGCACAATTTTTAAACACAATATATTTAAGTGCAAACATGTAATGTTCCTAAACTAACACAGAATGTTTGGGACACATATGTTAATATGTTAGAATATATTATGTTTGGGGCATGAATGTTTCATAAAAATAATATGCGTGAATGTAAACATATATAAATTTACAAATTTCGAGTAAACATATATATGTTGTGATACTTTATTCAGAGAGCGACAGAGAGAGAGTTAGTATAGAGAAAGAAATAGAGATGGAAACCGGGAGGGTTGAATAAAAAGATATCAACATAACACAGCGAGAGAATGAAATGAGAGCAATTTCTGTGAAACCGCTTGTATGTTGTTTCGGAAAACTGTTTTATAATATGGCCAAAAATTTGGTATGCTTAAGTCTAAATATTATTTAATTTGAATAGTAGATTGAGTATTCGGAATAAAGAGAATAGAGGGAATGAACATAATCTTCTTTGGGGAATTATTCCAAGCATATACTATTTTTGGACTCAAAATGCTTCCAAACATATAATATGCTCACATAAAACAAACATATTAATGTTTCGGCGGTATCCAATAATATGTGTGCTTCCTGCAAAATATGTTTGGAACATATGTTAGAGAAGCGATTTTTTTTGAGGGTGTAAGTATATTACAATGCAAAATATACCAAAACTACTTTTGGTTCATAAATATGCTTTGGGGAAACATTTATAACCTAAAAATTTTATAAATTGTTGTTCATTTGGCCCTGAAGTACAAAAATATAACAGCAGGCATCGACTTCTGTTTTTAGCAGACTTTTTTCTATGAGTGTATCAAGAACTAAAGAGGTTGTATAACGCAATCCATCGTGGAGAGTATATAAGATTGAGCCTGTCCGAACTTTCTTCACTTATAATATATTATATTTTATTTATTTATTATATTATATTTAATACGTACTTCCCATCAAAATTAAAAGTTCCTTAGAATTTTAACCATTTACTGTTAAAAATTATTCTGGGAAGTTGCATCACAATGGTTCCTTACACAATGACATTTCATTTCTTCGAAAAATTCCATTGTTGTTATTGGTGGATTTTATATTCTGGTAGTAATAGTTTTCCAAAAGCACATTTACCACAGTACAGACTATTATACATTCAGTATAGATGGGAAATTATTTATTTCACCCAAAAAAAGGATCAATGCAGACAATTTTCGTCATTTTAGCATACAGACTGCTTTAAATTTTTTACCTCACTATTGACTATTATCCATTCAGTATAAATCGGAAATTATTTATTACATCCAAAAATGAATCAATACGAAAGTCATCGTTTTAATTTCGCCAAATCGTTTAATTATTAATGTTGATAAGAAATGCTTCAAAGTATTAGCTTAAATTAAAAAAAAAAAAAAACTAATGTTATTATTTTGTATAGGCTTATAAAACTATAAGTATAAAATAAATATACGTTAATATTATTAAGTACTAAACAAAAGTATACTATTATTTATAATGAATAGGAATATATCCATAATATAAAAAATAGAAATATAGCATATTATAAAGCGCTGTGAAATAAATCAATAATTGATATTATAGCCTATTAAATGTATTATATAAATAATCAAACCTAGTAAAAAGCACATGAAGGTTATTTCTTTATTTTTTTATTTTAAAAACATTTATCTAAGTTTATCTAAGTTGTTTTGTATTTTATTTTTTATTTTGATAATTAATTTTGTTTTTATTTTTCTTTAGTGCGGATGAGGATGTTGATTTTGATGGTACCGAGCCCCCAGTCGTTTAATAGTTTTTAGTTAAAAACACAACTATATATACATGAAAACAAAAATATCTCTTAAAACAAACTTTATGAAAAATCCCAGCACTTTCGCCAAACACATCAACAACCATACAAACTCGAAGTCAAAAATCAATTTTAAAACTTCACTAATTTAGTTGTCTTTTTTATATAAAGAAAAAAACCAAACAAAAACTAAATAAAAATTTTATATAATAAGCCAAAACTAACATAATGAAAAAGTAATATAATTTTAAACAAAAAAAAAACGAATCCAAATGTGTCATATATATTTTAACAATAATAAAAAACTGAGGAATAACAAATTAACTAAGAACCCTCTTCGAAGATATACCAAAAGAAATCTGACCACACTAAATCAATGCAATGAAAAATGCAATTTTCTAACTCGCCCTTTACAAACCCCACCTTCTGGTAAGAACAACCTATCTAACATAAAATAATTAACATGAAAATACCAAATATAAATAAAGGGCATTTTGGAATTACTTGATACTGAGAAGTCGTAATCTCAATGCCGTATGAAACCTTTTGAATTTTCTCAAAATTCCTTTTCCCAAAAATCTGCCTTTTTATACTCGAATAAATAGATTTTTATTTGTGTATAACAATTCCATTATTCGCTTAATTGTGTTCTTCTTTTTTTATTAAATATAATTAAATTTAATGTTATTAAGAATTTTTTTTAATATATGTAAAACAAAATACTAATTTAATTTTACAAATAATATGTTCTTTTATTTTTGTAAATGATTATCACAAAACAAAAAAAACACAGAATATAAATATAAACAATTTTAAAAACGGTATGTAATTAATAAGAAAGAATCCCCAAAACCAATTGTAATAACAAATCTCTTGATAAAAAATCTATTGTAAAAAGTTTGTTAAGTGAGAAAATAAAAGAAGCCAAATTATTACAAAATATAAAAATACGACTTTTCATGTTAATTTTAAATGATAATTTAGGTATGTATCAATAATTTAGGTATATATGTAGTCATAAAAATAGGAAAGAGAATTTACGGTTAGGGGTGGTACTAAGTAACTAGGATGGCAGGCAAAGGTCGGATAAAAATGATTGAGACGCTGGTGTATAACCAACGGGAAAATTTTAGATGTGTCAGAAATTTGTTTGAGCCAAACTACAAGAGACAGTCGTATGAAAATTTGCCCAAAGGATGTTTCAAAAGACAAGTCATAGGTATGGTTCCCATGTGAAACCACACAATTCCCCAATCTATATCTATAAAACCATTTTTTGGATTCCGGGTGGGATTTTATACTTCTTGTGCAAAGGCCGGTATTAATTTGATACTATCTCGCTCAATTAGTATTTTTTTTCAAAGTTAAGGTGAGTGCTATGTTCGAATTTTTCATATATTATATATTAATTAATTAAAAAAGTAACCGTGAAAACAAACTGGTTTTCAGTTTGAAAACTGAACATAGTACTCAGCTTTACCCAGCAAAAAAGCGTCGCCAACAAAGTAGTGAAAATGTTCTTTTTGGATCTGGGAGAAAAATCCGGTGAAAAATTTGCGAAGAAGCGATGAATTTAACATGGGTTTGTCATAGGACGGATGTCCACCATTTCAATAGCAGGTGAACTGAATTTGCACCACTTCTTAAGGTGTGATCCAATTTCAGTGATTTGGATGAGAATTAAGAAATGTTGTGATATTTTGACAAATAAATAATTTTTAATTTTTTTTATGATTTTTAATGCACTATAACGCGTGTCTTGAATGTTTAAAATCAACGATTTTCAAAAATTCGCAATTTTTCTAGAAAGTATTTAGCATTTTTTTTCGGCAAAATTTTAATAATTTGTGGCATTTTATTAATTCTTAATCTACTTCTAACGCATTTGAAACAAACAAAATTTAAATTTCATATTAAAAATATGAAAAAAAAACAGTTAAAATAAAAAACATCTTTGGGAGGACATTTTTGGAAGTGCTTTTAAAGTTGTGCCTTTGGAAGAACTTCCAATTTTTTTTGCTGGGTACTTTTAATAATTAATTTTAAAGAATGTGATATTTTTCAACTGTTGAAAATTTGCATCAAAACGATATAATTTTATTTTGCTTTTAAAGACTTATATTTGATTTTAGCGACTAACTCGAACTTAATACATTCAAAAATTTTTGTTTGTCATAATAGCAAAACAGTTTTTGTTTGCTGAAAAAGGGAAAACAGTAACATGTAGTGGTTTCAGCAAACATCTGTTAGTTGAAACGGTGGGAGCCACCGTGGTGCAATGGTTAGCATGCCCGCCTTGCATACACAAGGTCGTGGGTTCGATTCCTTCTTCGACCGAACACCAAAAAGTTTTTCAGCGGTGGATTATCCCACATCAGTAATGCTGGTGACATTTCTAAGGGTTTCAAAGCTTCTCTAAGTGGTTTCACTGCAATGTGGAACACGCCGTTCGGACTCGGCTATAAAAAGGAGGTCCCTTGTCATTGAGCTTAACATGGAATCGGGTAGCACTCAGTGATAAGAGAGAAGTTCACCAATGTGGTATCACAATGGACTGAATAGTCTAAGTGAGCCTGATACCTTGGGGTGCCACCTAACCTAACCTAACCTAGTTGAAACGGTAAACAGTTTTTTCTCCTGAATTAGCAACCAAATACTGCTGAGTTAGCAAACGTGTTTGCTTTTGTCAAACATTTCTGCTGAAATTGCAAACTACATCAATTGAAATAGCTGAACTTTTTTCTACTACAACAACTATAAATGCCAGTTGTACTAGCAATGAAATTGCTTTTGCTTATTAATGGTATACTTTCGGCTTTATTATGTACGATATATTTATCTTACTTATTTATTTTTACTTTTTCTAAATCATTGATATTTTCTTCGGAATTTGTTATCTGAGCTTGAGCAAAAAATCTGTTAAAACAGCAGTTTTTGTCTGCTAAAAGCAGCACTCAGTGTTTGCTATTAACAGCAGTCTTTTTTCTACGAGTGTACCCACCTAAGGCTTTATGGAATCTCATGAAATTAAATTACGTATAAGTGACCAATTACGGATAAGTTTTCCAAAAATATCAGACAGCAGAAAATACTTTCGGCTTTATTATGAAATATACATCCAATTTATTTATCTCGCCTATTTATTTTTATTTTTTTCTAAATGTATATTTTCTTTAGAATTTGTTATCCGAGATTTAGCAAAAAATCTGCTAAAACAGCAGTTTTTTGTCTGCTAAAAACAGCACTAAGTATTTGCTATTAACAGCGGTCTTTTTTCTACGAATGTACCCACCTTAAAGCTTTATGGAATCTCATGAAATTAAATTACGGTTAAGTGACCAATTACGGATAAGTTTTCCAAAAATGTGTCTATTAAACCCAAAGAAATTTCTTAGTCTGTTTGCTGAAACAGCAAAAATTGTCTTTTAAGCTTGGCTGAAAGACACAAAGAAGTAATCTGGGGGCTATCCTAACACAAGAAAAAATTATTATTAAGATTATGTTTTGTTCTTGGTCAAAAATCTGAATATTTGTCAAAATGTTTGCCGATCGCATTTAGGGGCATTTAAGGTTCTTAAAATGCAAGAATATATTAAAAACTATTTTTGGTTCTTGAATATACTATGGGTAACAAATATGACAATTTGTTGTTTGCTACACTCATAAAAAAGTCTGCTAAAAACAGCAGTTGATGTTTGCTGTTATATTTTTGTACATCAGGGTCTAACGAACAACAAATTTGAAAAATTGTAGGTTATACATTTTTCCCCAAAGCATATTTAAGAACCAAAAGTAGTTTTTGGTATACTGTAATATTACAAAACAGCAGACAATGTTTGATATTTCAGCAAACAGTAACTGCTTTCCCTTTTTCAGCAGACTTTTTGCTGTTTTAGCAGACTTTTCTACTTTTTCTACTAACAAATTTCTTTGGGTGCAGACCTTGAGCCAATTGCAGTTTTTGCAGACTTTTCTCTATGAGTGTATGAATACTGATGCAACATGCCTCCTATATTTTTATAAACTCAGAATTACCATCCCAATGCTCTAGAATTGTCGGATCCGAACTACATGAAATATAGGGGAATTGGTTTAGGTTTAGAGATTTAGCTCCCCTAATTTTAGATATATTTTGAAACTCAGCCTTGAAAGCGAAATGCAAATGATTCAAGCCATGAGGTTGTACATAATTTGTTTATGTGTTTTTAAGATTTGTATATACCTATATTTGTCATTTCTAAAACTTAAAAAAATTCTGTTGAAAAGGGGATACAGTCAATATTTGCTAAAATAACAGCCTTTTTCTGATGTTTCTTAAAAGCGGTTGGCCAAAAACACAATAACTAATGTGGATGCTAATGTACAACTATAATAGCAAATATATTACTACAATCATGGAAAAAGTGTGCTAAAACAGCAGTCGGCCAATATTCTTCAAATCCGATAAATGCAGCCATTTTTTTTTGGCCGTTATGTCTTAATTTGAGAAAAAAATTATAAGACATGTTTCTAATACTTTCTTTTAATTACCCAACTAAGTCATATTTAATTATAACTATTTCATCAAACATTGAATGTTTGTGGGGAGGGGGGGGCTTTTCTAAAGATCATCTTTAAAAGAGCCCCATCTATCTACTACAAGAACCTCAATCTATAATGCAGGAAAAACGACAATTTTTAAATTAGTTTTATATTTTCTTTGTTTGAATTTTATTTGGTTTTTATTCTATTGTACTATAGAACGGGTTTAGTTTTATTCTTTGTATACAATAATTTCTTAAACTAATACTCAAGATTAAAGGACTTTGATTTTTGTTAAATTAAATTTAATAAATGCAATGGACTTTGTAAAATTGCTTTAAGGGGAAAATCAAGGTGCTCAAAATGAAGCAATCATAAGAACATTTGTATATTTAAAAAATAAAAAAAATGATTTTTATTTACTTTAGCGTTACTTATACAAATGGAAGACCTTAGATTAAATTACGCAGTCCCTCAAATCCCCCCTCCCTACTATAAGGCAACATTTCATCGTTGGCAATCACATTTTACTTCATGGTAGGCATAGCCACAGCAGCTTGGGTATGGGTTACATCAGTCTCACGCCACAATTGTGTCACTGTCTTGGTTTGAGTGTAGAATTTAACACCTTGTTTGCCATAGAAGTGATGGTCGCCGCGGAAAGAGCCACGGGTACCAGTGAAAGAGAACATGGGTAGGGGAACGGGGATTGGAACATTGACACCAACTTGACCGACATCGATTTCGTTGACGAATTTACGGGCAGTGGCTCCGTTGGTGGTGAAAATGGCGGTACCATTGCCATAGGGGTTGTTATTGATCATTTGGATGGCATCATCGATTGTGTCGGCATTGAGGATGATCAAGACGGGGCCAAAGATTTCTTCCTTGTAGCAGGTCATATCGGGGGTGACTTCGGACAAAATGGTGGGACCAACAAAGTAACCATCTTCGAAGCCCTTTACCTTGTGGGAACGGCCGTCCAAAATGAGCTTGGCTCCTTGCTTGACACCAGATTCAACTAATTCATGGATACGTTGTTTGGATTGGGAACTGATAACGGGACCTACATCGGTACCGGGAACGTGGCCGGCATTAACCTTCAATTTCTTGGCGCGCTCAACCAAATCGGGAATCCATTTTTGGGCTTCACCTACGAATACAGCGGTGGACAGGGCCATGCAGCGCTGTCCAGCAGCACCGAATGCAGCGCCAGCCAACTGATTCAATGTGTTTTCCTTATTAGCGTCAGCCATGATAACACCATGATTCTTTGCACCCATGTTACTTTGTACACGCTTGCCGTTCTTACCGGCACGTTCGTAGATATATTTACCAGCCTGATCGGAACCGACAAACGAAACGGCCTTGATTTCAGGAGCATCACAGATGAAGTTGACAGCGTCATGTTGGCCGTGGATAACATTAACAACACCAGGAGGACAACCGGCTTCGTTGAGCAATTCCATCAACATCATGGTGGAGCCGGGGACACGTTCAGAGGGTTTCAATAACATGGTGTTACCGCAGGTAATAGCAACAGGGAACATCCACAAAGGAATCATGGCAGGGAAATTGAAGGGAGCAATACCGGCAACAACACCGAGAGGCAATACCAAAGAGTATGTGTCCATGTCACGGGCAACATTGGCAACAGTTTCACCCATTTGCAAAGAGGGAATGCTACAGCAATGTTCGACAACCTCTGTTTGGAAAAGAATCACATACAAGTCAAAAATAATACTTCTAAATTCGAGTTTCATTCAAAAACTTACGGAGACCACGCAAAACATCACCTTCAGCATCAGCCAAAGTCTTACCCTGCTCCTTAGTAATGTTCTTGGCCAATTCACCCATATTTTCCTTGATCAAGGCTTGCAATTTGAACATAACTTGTTGGCGGGACAAAATCGAAGTATTAGACCAGGACTTAAAGGCCTTCTTGTTGGATTCCAGGGCGGCTTGCATCTCATCCTTGGTGCACTTTGGTACACGAGAAATTACCTGATTGGTGGCGGGATCGTGTAAATCGATCCATTCGCTGGTCTTGGAATCTACGAATTTACCATCAATGAACATTTTGGTGGTGGGAGCGGCCGAAGAGTAGGCACGCTTGGCCAAAAGGCGGGCCTGCAGGGTGGAATATTTAACAATTAACATGAAATGACTTGTGAATGAGTTCATAATTAAAATATTCATCGAGTTCAATGTTAAATTAGTGAATATGATAAAAAAAAAAAAAACAGTTCAACGTGCTAAATTATAATGGCTTTCGCCATTCGGTCTCAATGGTATACTCATTGTGACGATTTAATGCAGATTTAATTACATATACTACGAGTAGACAATACGTAGAACAAGAATTTAAAATAAAAAAATATTGATTTCGCTTTCTTTGGTGTATGGAAAATGTATATATGGTAAAAATAATATACATATCTTCACCTACAGAAATTTACCAATATAATATTATTTGCTACGGGTACATAGTAGTAGCTTGCGGAATTTAAGGCTAACGAAAATTTCATTAGCATTAATGGGAAGGAAAATTTTTGCAAGGGATGTATAGTTTTTATTTTATAATACATCTTTACTGGCTGGCTTATTTTAAGGCTTTTTACTAATAATAACATGTTTATACAACAATATTTGCAATATATAAAAAGGGTAAACAGCATTCTTTCTATTCTGACCAAGTCCTCAAAAATAATTTTGCTACGATTCCAAATAGACGCTAATGGTGTTGGCAACACTGTTTGCTTCTCAGTATGATTTAATGCAGAAAGCTCTCAGTCAATGATTTCGTTTGTTTTTCTGGTTTCTCTTGCTGAGAGACCAAATTGATAACGATGTTAAAATTAAACTTGAAATCCCTCACCAAAAATAATAGAAATCAATGGCACGTCTAATGGATACCAAAATCAGAAGTAAATTGGAATAGGAAAGATAGGCGCGTGTATGCCTCTGTCTATAATTTAAATTTATTTGCGAGTATTGACGTATGTGTGGCGCAGTACATTTTACTGTTGCTTGCAAAAGTATTTGAATTAATAAAAAGTACTATATTGGCATCAGGAATCAATAGAGGGCTAAAATAAAATAAATTACAATATTATTCTTTTGTCTATTACCACCTTGAGTCGAACTTGAAAAAGATCTTTGAATACATGAATATAATGAGGCCCTATTTAGTATTATTGGGCTAGTACTTGCAAGTATTTGTAAACCTCTGATGTTGAACATATTAAAAAGGCAAAAAAAGTCGTTCATAACTTTTATATAAAACCTGATTTTTATTCTTATAGAATATACTTTACATTCCACTTTGTTGTAAAGTATATTCTATAAGAATAAAAATCGTTTTACTAAAATTTCGTTCTGTAGGAAGGTATTTTTCTTTGTGCGTAGTAAAATTTTCGCGATTACTTGCCTTTAATAATTGATTTAAAACATAATCTCGTTGAAATGAAATGGTTCTATTTTATTCTGCTTTTACAGATTTATTTATGATTTAAACGACTGTATAGTCGTCATAGAAAAAAGTATACTAAAAACAGCAGTCGACGTCTGCTGTTATATTTTTGTACTTCAGGGCCAAATGAACAACAATTTATAAAATTTTTAGGTTATAAATTTTTTTACAATCAGCAAACATTTTGTTTGCTGTTATGTCTCAATTCGATAAATATTCAGAGTTTTGGTCAAATACTATAGATGTTCATAAAATATTGTTTTAATTATGTTAGGATAGCTCCTAAGTTGACATTTTTATTTGTTTTAGCCAAAATAAAACATGTTTTAGTGTAATCGAGCTTAAAAAATAGCTGGAAATGTTACCTATATCAGCAAACAGTGACTGCTTTTTCAGCAGACTTTCTGCTGTTTTACCAGACTTTTCTGCTGTTCCTACTAACAAATTTCTTTGGATGTAGGTAAGTACTATGTTCGCCTTTCGAGTTGACATTTTCGCGGTTACTTTATTAAAACAGTTCAATATGTTATAAAGCAGATAAATTAACTCAATTGATGCCCAGTTTCTTGTTCCTCTAAATTCCATTACAAGTAATTGTTTCATGTTATAATAAGTTAGCTAATCCATTCTTCTGTTATATTTTATCCTGACAATAAAATGATTAAATGTTAATAGAAAATTGAGAAACTTGCCATTGAATATTAATTCACATTTCTCTATATTACTATCTAGTTCTATGTCTACCAGAATGATAAGATAACTCCATTTTAAAACCAATTCAGCATTAAAATATCACCAACATTACAGGAGAGCCGCTACTGAAAGATTTTAGTGTTGGAGACAGTTAGAGCACAAGCTTATGAGCATCTGGACACCCGAGGGACTAGAAGTTGCCAACCGTTTTCATTAAGTACTAGTTTAAAAAAAATCTTGATTTGATATCTGACAAGATGGTATGTTTCTTTATGCAGAACAAACTCTATAGTTGGACTGAAATGTTTAAAATGATGATAAACACCAAAAATAAATTCACTAATAGAAGTTTAAATAAATTATAGGAACACTAAATCAATGGTGTGACTTATTCATTGCTTTTGACACATACTTTTAAGAGAGAGTGTGAAACTATGGTCAACCAAATTACAACAATTTTGTTCAATGAAGGTCAATTTAGCTTTTGTCAACAAACGTGTTCGTATATGTACATTTCTCAACGTAAATATGCGGGAAAAATACTTTACACAAATAAAAAAAAACAAAAATCCATTGAATAAATTACGCAAATAGATACGACGTAAGAATAACATACGTACATAGATGTACATACATATATACCATTGTGCCATGCCTGCTGTTAATAGATGAATGCATTTGTGAGTGTATAGATCTAGAATGTTTATGCCACGCCATAAAGAAGGAAATGTGCAGTCGTAGTATCTGCACAAATGATTTATTTAAATTTGAGATTTTTCATAGGAAAAATAATTCAGAAATTTACGGAAGTGAGAAAGGCGTCCTTCTAGAGTTTCCAGCCTTTGAAACAATTAACGTTTACTAAGGACGTTGCCAACCTATGAAAATTGGAACAATTTCAAGGATCCTCATGTATAAACGTTCACCATAAAGGCTGTAAAAGTGCTTTATCTTAATCAAAAACTACAGGCACAAACAAAATTACCACCCGCACAATAAACTTTTAACGCACAATTGTTATATAATCACGATAAAATCAATACAGCCCCAATTTTTTTAACTTTCATACTTTCGCAATATGAAAATAACACGAGAAAGCATAATTCAGCCAGTTGCCATGTGGGGTCCTAGGGACAGGTAACAAACAAAATCTGTATTTCTACTATGTTATCGCATTATCAGCAGAAATTTTAAGTGGTTTATTTAATATACGAATTGTTTTATCAGTAAACACACCACTATTGAGAAGTTCAGCCTTCTTTATGTTAATGTAGCACAGAACCGAAAATAAAGATAACCAAAAGCGAGTTGGCCATACACCTGACTCGAATTTTAGATAAAGCTAGAGATCTTCGGTAGCCATAAACGAACAAAACCACTCGTAGAAATAATATTACGTAACATTTTTTTTTTGAATTCCGATAAAAAGAAAATATATAATTTTCCATAAGATTTCCGCATTTCAATTCTTTTCACAAACACTTGATTCTATATTTTTTGTATTGCACATGTAATGAGCTTGCTATAGATGCTTGTATTGCATATCTACTACGTATCAAGTAAAATAAAAATCTTCCTTTTGTTGTTTTTGTATAGTTTTCTCTCACCTCAGCACCAATCAAACGTAGCATCGACATAATATTTTTGTGTGATTTCTGTGTTAAGTTACAACAAGAAGACGAGAGCGCCACTAAACCAAACCAGCCGGTGGTTTCACTAGAACTAAAATGTGCTGGCAATTTTATGCTCTCGTATACTTTCTATTCAATTTCTACTTGATATATGGTGTGACTTGTTGTTTTTATTTATTCGTTTTAATTCCTCTATCTTTCATTATTGCTATTGTTTCGCTTTCGTTTCACATTATAATAATTTTCGTTAGAAGGGAGCCTAGCGGAATGAGCGCATGTTGTTGTTGTTGTTGTGTTACCCATAGAAAACAGTTGAGTGTGGGGGCTTGTTCGTGGAGCGAAACCAAATGTGAGAGTATATTATGCTCTCTGTTTTGAATTCGTAAACAAGCCCCCATCAATATATTGATACCACGTGTATGTGTATTTAAATATTATGTTGCCACACCGAAATGTTAAACAAAAACACATTTATATGAACTTTTTATAAAATGTGTACACCTATAGAAACAAGCCTGCAATAATAGAAAATCAAATCGCAAAACAAAAATATATATACTCATGATGAAATAACGAGGTATCGCCTCCCAAAACAGTTGAGTAAAATTTTTTTATTTAATATTTGACGGATTTATTCTCCAAATTTTTTATTATTTTAAATTTATAATAAAGTTTACCAAAAATATTGAAAAAGCAGTGAATAAAGGTAATGGGCAAAACACTATTCTCCACATTTTATTTCAGCATAAATATACAAACTTATGAATAATTCGGGTAGGACGGTTAACAGAGAAGACAAATTTTGCTTTTGTGGAACTGACACTACTTCCTTAATTGTACGAATATGATCTTATTTATGGGAAATTTGGGAAATTTTGGGTCAAACACAAGAAATATTCTTAGCATATTTTTTTCATTTATATTTTTAAAAATAGAAATCAAAACAAGATGAAAAATATCGTGTGCATCGCGTCAACTTATCTACTTTGAAATTAATTTTTTTAACAAAAACAAACTTCTCAATGCGAAAATCATAATAGCAACTATTTATTTGTCATCGACGGCATGCATAAGTACTACTTATTAAGTAGTTTGCAGTTCCTACGTTAGATTCCTAACTTAATTCATTCAAAGACGTAACAGGCAAATGATTTTCGCTCGAAAACTGAACATAGTACCCACCTTTAATTAAACATTTTTGATATTGTTATCAGCTATATTTTATAAACAAATTAAATAACAAAATATTTATTTCGCAATAGCTGATTGTATTCATTTGTTATCAGATTAAACTTAATGTTTCAAATGTTCACTAGGTGGCGTTCGTGTATTTGTTTCCGAAAGCTTGTGGTCACAAACATAATTGAATTTACAACTGTGTTTACTTACACTCAAAAACAAATAGAAAATGTGTTGAATAATAGCAAAAAGAGCAAATAGAAAAAGTTAAGACCTCAGATAGTTGTTTTATAATAAATGGTTTAACAAATTAAGTCTTGCATGATGCAAGCTTCCGGTTGGATCCAACGAAATTAATTGAAACTGTATCAATCTTGGAAAAGATAGTATCAATCACCAACGCTCATTAAAACATTAATTGAATCAGTTAAATGTTTAATGTATATATTTTCTTTAATTGGAAAAATATTGGTCGCCTTTCTATTATTTTTATTGTATAACAATGTAACGTTTATATTGCTAGAACAGTCTTAAAAATTGAGAAACCGTTTGACGTTCAATACCACTTATATATCATAGTTCCTGTAACAATATGGTATGGAGTTGAACTCTTTTCGATTCCATCTATTATGATTTGAAACTGAGTGGAATTCAGACGTTGGGATTTCCCATCGGTATACTGTTGAATTTCAAATGACAGTTATCGTTCTCTTCAGTTGAAGAGCATATAAAGTCAGAGCGGACTACAAGTCCTTTCACGCAATTACATCTATTATGATTTGAAACTGAGTGGAATTCAGACGTTGGGATTTCCCATCGGTATACTGTTGAATTTCAAATGACAGTTATCGTTCTCTTCAGTTGAATGGGGGTTAGTTTAAGAGCATATAAAGTCAGAGCGGACTACAAGTCCTTTCACGCAATTACAACGTGGAATTGCCAACCGTAATTTTAATCCAATTGGGAAACAGCTCTCGAAGTCTATTTTCTCTTCACTTAAAAAAGGAAATTTTAAGAGTATTTAAAGGATGTACTACAGGTCCTTTCTATTGATTTTCCACAGCACAATAGAAGAGATTGGAGAAGACACAATTGACAGTTCTTTTGCGGAAAATGACAAAATAAGCAACAAAAAGAAAAACAGCAAAAAGTTTTGCAAAGAGTAGACACAGAATTGAAATAAAAATAAAAAGAACACTTCCACAGTTTTGTTTTTTTGGAAAAAATAATTAAAAAATATTGTGAGATTTTCATTTAAAAGAGATAAACACTGCGTAGTTGTACCAAACTAGATTTTAGTTAAGAAAATATATTAGTGTGTAATTTTGTCCTTTATTAGAAAATTTCATAAAGGCCATTTTAAAGCAAAAATGTTTTATCGTTAAATATTTAATAGAACGTGTTTTGTGTTCTAGTTTCAAAATCAAGAAAACAATCAGTGTTTGTTTGCATGCAAAAACTTATACAATTTTATGGTATCAGCCTAGATTTATGCAAATTTTTGGTGTTTTCAAAATCTGTTCAAGGATTTTTCCCACCTACCCCACTCGTTTCCTTTCATATGTGTGTGGTGTTTTTTTAATCAAAACGAGGAAATACAACATTGTACAGGACAGCGAGTGAACCGAGGAAAATTTCAATCACGCACAACGTCCGCATCCCGTTGTCGTCCTCGTCATTGCCGTCTGCAAAGTTTTTGCTTGTCCCCTCCTTACCACTAAGTTTCAAGCTAATCATATCGCTCATGTAAAAAGTACATTTCGCTTTACGGTCATTATTAAATCAATATTCAACTCTTTAAACACGAATCGTTGAATCAAAAGGTTGCTAAGCGATACCTCGCAGTCGATACTTTAAAGTTTAACTGTTTCTCCGGTGGACGAGAAAACTTATGAAGTGTTGGAAATTCTAGGGACCCTACCGTCGTCATCGCTGCCGTTCATCCCATCTCGAACTATGTATAAAACCATAAGGCACGGAGAAAATAGCTTACAATATACTATACTACCGCAAAATGATGATTTTCGCCTTGAGGGCAAAATCAAATCGTCGGGCAGCTCGAAAAAATGCAAAAATAAGCGGCCTCGAAGAAGATCCTTCTTCGCATATTTGGGTTTACTATTTGTCTGTACCGTGATAATAGGAGCTGTTTTGGTGCCATTTTTAGTATCGGCAGAATGCCTGCCAAATCCAGCAGAATGGTTTTTGAAAACCAAGGCTGCTTTCACAAAATCGCCAAGTACATCAACTATTGGCGCTGAACATCCCCATTCAGGGCACTCTATTTCAACCCACGCTGGCAATGCGTTGGCCAATTCCATGTTGAACAAAGGAAATGTATTGACTTTGAACAAGGCAAACGTGGGCAAACCAGTGAAAATCATCAACAAAGATGGTGTTGAAAAGATTATCCTCAAAGTTAATAAAACGTCCATATCCAGCAATACTGCAACCGATGAGAAAATATCGAATCAACCTGTTATCAACAGTGGCAATTCTGCCAAGGTTCCAGCCGAAACGGAAGTGGTGGAGAAAATAACAATTCATGATTTAAATGAAGTGAAAAATATCATAACAACTATGGCAACAGAAATAGAACCGGAGAAGGTAACCCAAAAACAAATTCCAGCTACATCAGTAATGGAAGCTGTGGTCGCAGTATCCACTTCAGCTACTTTGACGATTCCCCTATTGAATCGTACACTGTCTTCAGCTGCTTTGCCTAACGTACCACGAGCTTCTTTGCAATCTCCACTAAATCCCAACTCAAACAACTCATCTTTGGCAGGTTCTTCCTCCTCTACGCAACCCACAATAACCACACGAATAATGCAGGTACCTTTACTAAAATCCACAGCTAAGAAACCGGCAATGCCACCAGTTCTAGTCAAAAATCTATCGCCACCCATACAACCTACTTCAGAGACCAATAGCAACTTAAATGATATCATACCCTCGAATACGGCAAACATTGGTGCTGGTGGGAACAAAGCTGCTGTGGGTCCAAATGGAAAAGAACCAGCTACCAATAATAATGATTGGATTCACACTCATTGGCCCTATATCGATCCATCTACCTATTTTCAATGGAATGTAAGTCGTAGTCTGTTTTTCAATTGTGCAAATATCAAAATTGTTGCCTTTCCTGTTTTTTTCCTTATTAATCAATCCTATCGTTTTTTTTCTTTCTATTCCTTATGTTTACACTTTCTACATCACACCTAAGGGCTATAAAACTGAGGATAGCGTTTTATTGCCAGCCCTTTTGGGATTCGCTCTAATTGGTGTCATTCTAATCATAACAGTTTGTTTGGTGGCACGCAACAAAAGGACTATTGTCTCTTCCGTAAGGAAACGCAATCGTAATGTAAGTAACCATATATCATAGCATTATTAAGTGTCACTAATGAAAGACGTTGATAAAAAACGGATATTAATAGAAAATACTATTGAACTGAAAGTTTTTCGTGAAAGCAAGAGGAAGAAAAGCTATATTTTCCATAGAAAGGTTTATAAAACAAATTACTGAAGGATTATCAAACATTTTGCTAAAAAATTGTACTGCTTCCTATGGAAGAAATTTTTCATTTTCTATAGAAATATTTAATAAAAAGTTATATTTTCAGAAAAGTCTTTCAAAGATATCGAATTTTCTATAAAAAAATATTATTTGACCAAACCCATTGTCTAACTTTTTTCCAACAACCTTTTCGACATATCTCGATAACGTTTTTGGAAACTTTGATGTTTGTCAAATATATGCCTAATGTTAAACAATGTTTATAAACAATTTTGGAATGTTAACCCTCTAATGCCCAAGACCGCCTTTAGGCGGGCTTCATTTAATAAGGAAGCTTTTAGTAAAACACACCTTAAGACAACAAAAATGGGCAAAATAAAAAGAAAACTTATTTGAAACTATTCAAGAGGCTTTGCAGCATATGCTGACTTATCGTATACATTTTTCTTGCTTAGTTCTCTTGTTTTTGTGTCGTTTACATTGAACATTTAATCAGCCGGCAAAAAATTGGGACATTAGAGGATTAATTAATTATTTTGTTATAGAAAAGTTTAACCCCCATTTTCATGAAACTCCGTTAGTGCTATGTTACCTAACCAACTTTTAAACCGTTCTATATGTCGGTTAGAAACTTAGCTGCTCAAAATTTTTCAGTTAAAGATAACCGGAGAAATTTTTTTTTCATTTTTCTTTCTGTTAACTGGCAGTTAAAGCCTAACGGAGCTACATGAAAATGGCCGTAAGTTAGATAATTTTGTACAGAATTTTGTTCAATCAGTCCATTGTGATTGAACCCATTACTCTTTGCATGCAATGTGGGCATGTTAACCATAGTACCCTATCCAATTACTTGCGGATATAAGTAGATATATGCTATATAACGGTATATAACATTTAATACAATATAACATTTTTCTAAATTGCTGAATATTAAATATATTTTTTGGTGTGATTCACCTAAGCTTGAGATTAAATCCGTGACCCCAAACCACAGTGTTGCCAGGTTGCGGGTTTTCCCCCCAAATTTAGAAGTTTTTTACACGTTTAGGGGATTTTTGGGGGTAACATTTATTTGGGGGGATTTTTGGGGTAAAAAATTATTTTAGACCCTATAAAGTGGAGTAATTCTCAACAAAATTTGGAACAATTCTGGCATGAATTTTGAAAAAAAAAAAATGGGGGAAGTCAACCCATGATCTTAAGTACAAGCAAGTAAGCAATTACATTCCGTTTTAAACGCATCTGTTGAAGGGGCATTTTTAATAATTGATACAATTAAAAACAAATTAAGAAATGGTATTGTAACATTAAATTATTGGTCTCATAATTTCACGCCTACATTTTTGGCGAATAATGTATATATTTACCGAACTTTAATTTTGGTTTATTTTTTATTTCTATTATTTGTACTTTATAATCCATTGTTTAAATTAATTTGATTTGAAAGATTTATAAATTGAATTATATTGTTTTGTCTGCTCTTTAAATTGATATACATTTTGTATTATTATACCCATAGAAAAATTACTTTCCTCAGGAAAGTAATTCGGGTTTGTTTGTCCTCCTCAGGACAAATAAACCCGAATTTGTGAAAAGTGGTATAATGATGTTATCTACTGATTTTTATTTACTTCAAAAGAAATTTTATTCTTCAGAAAAAACATTTTCAGTATATATATATTTGTGTTAAATTTAATTTGTAAAGTGTATCACTGCAGGATTTTTTTAACGAAATTTGGGACACCTTTTTGACTTATTAACATTCTTAAATTTTTTGGGGGTTTTTGAAAAAAGTCTAGACCAATTTAAGGGTTTTTTTTCTTAAGATTTGGGGGGAAGAATCAAAAATCACCTGGCAACACTGCCAAACCATTCCACTACCATTTGTTGTAAATACTAACAATTGGATATTATCATATTTACCCTGCCAACATTTTTTGAATTTGGGGGCGCTTCTGAGAATCCCCACTACGTCGAAAACAATCATATACGATATCAAAAACTCGTCGGAAAAGCGCCGTCACTATTGAGAAGTTGTACCACGCCAAGTTACTACAAAAAGGTTTCGCATGAGTGCAATTATTAGGTGCCTTTATAGATCAATTTAGAACGACGCCAAAAAGAGACTCTCCAAACAATCAGAAAAAGCACATTTTAAGATAGTGGTAAAAGAATCATTGTGGTCGAGTAAAACACGTTTGTTTAGATATTTCCCTGCCAGCATTTCAACGTTCCGTTTCATCCTCATCGCTATCACAGACTCGTAAGTGACACTGCACTTTCCATGGAATAAAGTGATAGTTTTTCAAATATTTTTCCAGACACGCTGCCTCCATTGGGAATAAAAGCACTGGCTGATAGACGCTACAACATGTAACTTGCAACTTGTAACTCAACATCAATCTTTTATTAATGCATAAAAATATGTTAAATTTGATGTGATAGTCGTATAAATGTTATATTTATGAGAATTTATAAATGTTTAATAAAATTAATAATCATCTAAACAATCGGGTTTTACTTGACCACAATGATTCTTTTACAACTATCTTAAAATTCACTTTTTCTGATTGTTTAAAGGGGCTCTTATTGGCGTCGTTCTAAATTTATTAAAAAGGGCACCTAATAATTGCACTCATGCGATACTTTTTTGTAGTAACTTGGCGTGGTACAACTTCTCAATAGTGACGGCGCTTTTCCGAGGAGTTTTGGATATCGTATACGACTGTTTTCGACGTAGTGGGGATTCTCAGAAGCGCCCCCAAATTCAAAATTGGCAGGGTTATTTATTTGATTAATCACACGGATGAAAAAGACTGTTTTTCATATGTTTGGCTATAAACTTTATATGTTTGGAACACAAATTTTTAAACACAATATTTTTGAGTGCAAGCATATAATGTTCATAAACTAGCATAACATGTTTGGGACATATATGTTAATATGTTAGAACTTATTATGTTTGGGACATAAAATGTTTGTAAATATAATATGCTTGGATGCAAACATATATTAATTTAGAAATAGCCTATAAACATATATGTGTTTAGTAGCTTGGAGCGCTATTTAAAAGGGAGCGATATTGAATTAAGTTGGTGGTTGTTGCTTGTTATTACAAAATTAACATTTTATTTTTCCTTGGGCAATTGATCAGCTACTTCTTTGATCCTTACAAACTGTGTGGTCCGCTGTTCGAATCCCCGTCCGGCAAAAGGTAAAATTAAATTAAAAAAAATCATAAAATTGAATAATTTCTTCTAAAGGGTGATTCTTTTGAGGTTAGGATTTTCATGCATTAGTATTTGACAGATCACGTGGGATTTCAGACATGGTGTCAAAGAGAAAGATGCTCAGTATGCTTTGACATTTCATCATGAATAGACTTACTAACGAGCAACGCTTGCAAATCATTGAATTTTATTACCAAAATCAGTGGCAGAAAATCCGCTTTTTTATCGACAAATTTTGTTCAGCGATGAGGCTCATTTCTGGTTGAATGGCTACGTAAATAAGCAAAATTGCCGCATTTGGAGTGAAGAGCAACCAGAAGCCGTTCAAGAACTGCCCATGCATCCCGAAAAATGCACTGTTTGGTGTGGTTTGTACGCTGGTGGAATCATTGGACCGTATTTTTTCAAAGATGCTGTTGGACGCAACGTTACGGTGAATGGCGATCGCTATCGTTCGATGCTAACAAACTTTTTGTTGCCAAAAATGGAAGAACTGAACTTGGTTGACATGTGGTTTCAACAAGATGGCGCTACATGCCACACAGCTCGCGATTCTATGGCCATTTTGAGGGAAAACTTCGGAGAACAATTCATCTCAAGAAATGGACCGGTAAGTTGGCCACCAAGATCATGCGATTTGACGCCTTTAGACTATTTTTTGTGGGGCTACGTCAAGTCTAAAGTCTACAGAAATAAGCCAGCAACTATTCCAGCTTTGGAAGACAACATTTCCGAAGAAATTCGGGCTATTCCGGCCGAAATGCTCGAAAAAGTTGCCCAAAATTGGACTTTCCGAATGGACCACCTAAGACGCAGCCGCGGTCAACATTTAAATGAAATTATCTTCAAAAAGTAAATGTCATGGACCAATCTAACGTTTCAAATAAAGAACCGATGAGATTTTGCAAATTTTATGCGTTTTTTTTTTTTTTAAAGTTATCAAGCTCTTAACAAATCACCCTTTACAATGTTTGTATTACAGAAAAAGGTGCTAAGAACTAATATACAATTAGGCAGAAACAAAATTTTGAGCATTCAGGTCGAAAACCTATGTTGTTAGCACCTATATTACCTGTTTATTTTCATAATTCATTATGATTGTAAATATATAAATAAATAAATAAAATTTTGAGCACAATATTGTTTGGGAGAATTTTTTTAAGCATATAATATTTTTGGGTGCAAAATGCTTCCAAACATATTATATGTTCACATAATAACATATTGTTTTTTGGAAGACAACATTATTGAATTTGGATGCAAAAATACAAAATGTTTGGAACTTAGACTACCCAAACATATATTGTTTAGACCAATATGCTTTCAAACATATTATATATTGGAAGAGATCAAACATATAAATGTTTGGGCAATACCCAAAATTGTATATGCTTGAAGCAAAATATGTTTGGGAGTATATGTTACAGAAGCGATTTTTGGTGAGGGTGTATATACCAGACATTGGACCCAGAGGACTCAACCCCAACCAAACCCCGTTGTGGAATCCCCCGACTCCCACGTCCGTAACTCAATGTCATATATATACCCTCCCTCTAGTCCGCTCCCAGACACCCTAAAGTCCTAAAAATGATTATATTTATTTATTATTTATTTTATGCTGGGCATAATACAGTAACTGGGATATAGGGCCTCCCATTGGTGGGTCATGTGATATATATCACAGTGGGAGATAGGGACGTAATAGGTAGGCTGGCGGGATAAATGTGGAGTAAGCACATGTAGATCATTTTATCGTATATAGTTTATGATGGCATGTGACCACACCTACAACAGTGATGGATACTTTCCTTACGAAAGCTCTGTGTAAAATTAATAACAAAATAATTCTCTCGCCATTGGCGTTTAATTTCCTTAGAAAACCGTTCAATTTTAACAAACTCTAAATTACAAAAAATGTTATTCGCAACTAATGGTCAGTGAGATAGTTTCTAATAAGGATTTTGTAGAACCCAGTGACAAATTAATATGGCTTTGTTAATTATCCTCCTCGTGATTGTTAGTTAGTGTCTCTTCTGCTAATAATATCCCAAAAAGTTGTTTGGGATTTACCGCCTTGAATTGAGTGTAAGAACAATATTCAACAACGGCATCTATTTTTAGTTTACTACAGTCGAAACACGACCTCTTCAAATTTCTATCTTTGTCTCGTATGTGTTGGCAACTTTCAGTCTGCCAAGAGAATTTCTCTTTTTCGTGTTGTCCGCCATTGGCAACACTTGTGCTGCGTGGCATTTTCTCAAACAAACAAATAAATTTGACGTGTTTGACACGACGGAAAGAAAACGATAGCAGTTTCAACGTAACAGATACTATAAGCATACTGGAATCGTTAGTGCAGCGGAGTGGATAGAAGAAATTAAAAACTTATTTTAGCAGAATTGCATTTACTTACCAGTTGAGGAGCTGCAGTTTTATTCACTCACGATGGCTATAAAACCAATTAATTTGGGACGTAAGAACACAAATAAAAACCCACCCATTTTAAGCCATGAATTTGTTATACAAAATCATGCCGACATCATCTCATGTGTGGCAATGGTTTTCGTATTGGGTTTGATGGATGAATCGACATCGCCTTTTGCCAGCGCCTTCATTTCTTTGCACCACAATGTTAGTGGTGCAGAGCCAACACGTGAACAACCTATGGGAAAGCCATTCACTTATATGGCCGGAATTAAAGATTACTGTGCTGTGTTCTTCTACACCCTCACATGCATCATAATGCATGCTATCATTCAGGAGTTTATTTTGGACAAAATCTCCCGCAAGTTACACCTGTCCAAGTTCAAGTTGTCACTCTTCAATGAAAGTGGCCAGCTTGTTGTGTTCTATGTGATGTCGTTCTTATGGGGAGCTAACGTGATTCTGAAGGAGGGATACTTTAGCAAATTCTCGCTGTTGTGGGACGATTATCCCAATCACCCCATGTCATTCCTGCACAAATTCTACTTCATCATCCAACTGGCCTACTATTTACACATGCTGCCTGAATTATACTTCCAAAAGGTGAAGAAGGAAGACCAACAGCCCAAGATTATACATTCCATTTGCGGTTTCTCCATTATTTGTTTGGCCTATACTTTCGGTTTCCAACGCATTGCCTTGGTCATCTTGACGCTGCACTATTTGTCCGCCACCTTTGCCCATATCTTCCAACTGATTGGTGTTTTCGACCGTGATGAGAAAATGGCCAGCGTACGCATTGTCAACAACAGTGTTTTCGTTTTTGTACGTTTCACCTCTATGGTTATAGGTGTCTTGGCTTTGTACTATGGAGTCATTGCCAATTCCTCAAGCAAATTGAGAGGTTATATGGGTCTCTTTGCTCTCTTGGGATTACAGTGTTATTTCATATTCTCCTTCATTACGGAACAATTGAAGGCCAAACGTGAAGCTAAACAACAAAGTAAACCAGCTCCATCACAAAAGAAGAAAACTCCCAAAGAAAAGACGAAACGTAGCAAGCGTGAATCTGATTTGCCTGAAGCCGATCAATCTCCCAGCGCACCAATTAATAAGGTTAAAACCAAGTAAGCAATAAGCCGGACACTAGTTATACGCAACCTATTTTAGAATCAAGGCCTAATAAAGTGTGTGGAAGGTGGCAATTGGCCTATGAAAACATCTTTGGTTTTAGCAGCAGCCTTCATGGCAAAAATTATTAAATACTTGATTGTCAAAAGATGATGCTCTCCACCACTACTATCAATTTTGCTCAAACACTAGCTAGCGATTGATCAACTATCCAATCCCTCCCACTCGGCCCTGCAATGCTTCAACTGTGCCGATTTTTTGTGCACATAGTCTAATAACTATTCTAATGTAATAAAAATTCCTCAATTTGAAGGAATGAAATTGGTAGCCTTGCTACTACAGGTCTGTTGATTCCTTCAAATGCATTTAAGGCAAATTTTGATTTCATTTTTTATATACATACCGAACGAGAAAGCAAGGAATAGCTAACTACTATACACAGTTGAGAAACAAATTTTTATTTTTAATATGTAAATTGTTAAACTATTTTTAAATAAAAAAGAAAAACTTCCAAAACATTCTCACATCAACACGTACATGCTCACACAAAAACTTTAATTTATATACAATGAACGAAACACAACAAAAGAATATAAATCAAAACTATTGTATTTTTAAATTAAAACTATTGTAAAAACGTACATTCTGTTAGAAGAAGCTAATTTTGATGTTTTGAGTGACAAAAAGCAGTTATTTTTTATAACAATTTTTCCGTTTTATTTTTTGTTTCATTTTATTATTTTTGTTTGAATAAAGTCCATAATATATATATTTTTATATAAAAATAAATACGAAATATTTTCTTTTTTTTTAATATATCTTTGTTGGGATATATTATGGAATGATTTTCCTACGAGTTTAACTAGGCTGATAATTATTTTAAAATAAAATATTTTTTATATATAAAATCCATAACCTGTAGTTTTACTTTTAAAAAAGAGAAATTGCCGCAGGCATTCATAAAATGCTCATATGCCAAGGTCATATGCTTCGCTAGTATTTTCTACCTAGTTATGCGAAGATGTTGATAGATACCGGTTTTTTTTGGTTGTTTTGATGCTACATAAAGGCTACGTCGACAAATAATAACAATGGACCTTAAAAGTGATCATATTTACTTTCATCTTTCAATACATAGACGTCCCTATTACAATTTAAACGAGGGTTGTTTAAAAATTTTCTCAATCTTTTGTTTGCTATATTTCAGGATATTGAGACTGGAGCTGAGGATAATACCACCTTATTAACCAACACAAATTTATCCGATGAAGATTAAAGATGTATCCATTCATACTATATTGATGTTAGAAAATATGAAGATTAAAAACAAATTATTTAAACTTTTGATTTTTATACAAGCAAAAAACAAAACAACAGGAATACAAATTTCAATTTTTAGATTTTCCAAACGACCATTATACTAAATTCGCTTATAATTCACTGTCTTAAAGACACGAATAAATAGTGGAGGTGCACGGACGAAATGGAATAGTTCATGTAAACCTCTCTCCGACATGAAGATCTTCATGTATTAAAAACAAGATTTGTCGACTTATTCAATATTTCGTTATATGAAATCAAAAAAGGCGTAACTTAGATAGCAAACATATTACAGGAGAAGCAAAAAGCTTCCTTGCGCTTGCAGTTACGGCTTTTATAATTTTGGTAATAAAATTGTCATTTTAGTCGTATGACTTTAAAACTTAGCGATTTGCCAATGGAGTCAATGCAAACTAGCAAATGTTTACTGATAAAGCGCCTCATGGAAAGTCAAAACCAAATTTTTATGTAATATTCAAATTCGACTAATTGATTTTTGATTGAAAGGAGAAATTTCATTGAATAAGCTTCACAATATATATAGAACCATTTCTAGCAAACTTCAGTACCTCATCATTCCTGGTGTTTAATATTTTTTTCAGAAATTTACAGATAATTCCGCCGTATACTTCAAAGTTATTTACAAAGAGATCACTTAATTTGTAATCCATGCATTAAAAAATATTATTCAAAAAACTATATACAAATTTATCATTGAAAAGTAATAAAGAACGCTTATTTATATAAAAAAACAAAAACAGCTCATATTAAGCAAAAAGTATAAAACAAGCAGCATTAAAAACAGAAAAAACAATGTATTACAATGTCTAAGGAATTATTTTATAAAAAGTAAAAAAGAAGAAATTTTAGTTTTAAACACTTAAAACCCACTGAAGCAAATTTATGTTTTAAATTCCATTTTTTTTATTAAATTTAACTAATACGTTTTTATTTATTATATAAAAAACAAAGACTGTTTGTTAAAAAAACTAAAACAATTAACAAGTAATAATAAAAATTTAATCAAGTTGTCTCTTTTTTATAAAGCGAAAAAAATAAATGTTAAGTTAAAAAAATTGGCAATTTAAGAATTTACTCTAATTTTATATACAATAGTTTTACATATAAAAACAGAATGATAAAGCAAAATATATAAAAAAGCTTAATATCACTTATATCCACACAAAAACCAAACAAATCAAGCTGCAAACTATGGAAAGAACTATTGAAGCCTCATGGCAAAAAAAAAGAAAACAATACCACCCATGTTAAAATAAATAACACATTAAAACCAAGAAGATTTACTTTAAATTCAACATAAGAAACTCTTGAACAATCCTTAAAGTATTTTTTATCAAATATAAAACAGTTTGTTTTCCAAATGAGTATTGGCAAAATAAAAAACTCATTAATGTGTAGTTATTGTAGATTATGGTGATAGTATTTATTTTCTTTCTCCCCGTAAAAAAACAACACACATCAAATCCACATTACCTAGACAAACTTTGTAAAAAAACATTTCAAACCCTCTAGGAGAGGCATTTTTGAACATCTACAACCTAATCCTTAACAAAATGAAAACTATGAAATATCTGAAAAAATATGTATTTTAAACTATTTTTGTAAAAGTGTGATTGTTGTAGCAAAATAAAACAGAGTAAAGTAGTTAGTGTTGTGAGAAAATCCCCCTCCCCAACAAAAAAGTGTAACTAATCAAATCATTTTGTGGTAACCATGTTTAATTGGAGCTAGTGAACTGTAATTAGAAGTATTGCAAATCCTAACTGTAAAGAATCATATAGAGGAAAAGAAAAAACCAAAATCTACATATTTTTGTTCTAATTCTAATGAAATTGGTATACCAAAGTTCATATAAGTCTATGGTAGGCACCTTTAGTTAAGAGAATTGATTCATAATTTGTAATGGATGTATTAATGTAGAAATAAATTCAGAGATTCACAACTTTTGGAGTAATCATGTTGAAAGACATCGCTTATATATATGCCCCAGAATCTGTCCAAAAACTATTTCTGTTTTAACAGCTCATTATGCGCTTAGGATTATGAGTCTGAATAACTACCACATAACAGAAGATTTGTATGTTTGGAATTTTCATTTATCAAAGTTACTATCTGTTCCCATGGAAACCAAAATGGAAACACAGACTTCTCTTAACATAGTGTTCTATCCTTATTAATTCATATTTGATCGGTATTAATTAACATTTGTTTCCGAAGATTTTTGTAAAGAATTTTATAAAATTTTACCGCAGCTATATTAAAAAAATTATGCCATATTTTAGACCTCAAGCTGATAAGTCATTAATTGAATTTCTTAAAAAAAGAATAAGAAAACCAAAAATGAATCCATATGAATTAAAAGCAAATGTCCAAAAAAACCAACGCTTAAAAACATATTTAAAGAAAATGCACAAAATAAACCATAAAAGTATATATGAAGAAAATATTTGAAAACAAAGCCTTTTTATTTTGACGTTTATATTAAAGGCAAATACTTTGAAATGAATTGAAGTTATCGACTATTGAATTGAGTAACTCTACAAATGTTTTAGTCTGCTGTTACACCAAGAGGAATTCGCAACACAAATGCTTAATATATAACTTTTCCTATTATTTTACAACAGCTTCAAGAATTAATTTTTTGTTTCGGCCAATTTTTAGCAAATACCATTGAAATTAACTTGTAGCAACCGGGACATCTTTTCCTTTTTTTTGTCAAATCATGTATAACACCTCTGTATGTCGAACGAGCTCTATCGATCGACTGAAATGGAGACAAACAGCTAAATTTATAACCAAAAATCTGTGCATTTCAGTCGATCGACAGAACTCGCTCGACATACAGAAACAGGCTGTAAGAATGATGCAAGTCATTGATAGCGTAACATTTTGTTACTGTAAATTTATTCATTAAAAATGTAACAGCCAGAACAAGGTGGATACTGAGTTCAGTTTCAACAAAACTCCGAATTAAATACAAAAATATCTATGAAGCCGATTCCATTTGTTATCAAGTCTTGTGAAATTATATATGGAAACGATTTAAGGCAGTGATGGCGAAATATTTAATATTTCTAAATTATTTGATTCGAAAAAGTAACATGAAAACAAGCTCGTTTTCAGATTGAAAACTTAACTATAATTGGTGTTCGACCGTCCCACCTTATGCGCCGTCCAGATAATAAGTTTATCCGGACGACAGTGCTCGTGTCGAACATATCCCAGATATTGGTCACACTATATGTTAAGTCCGAAGGCATAATCGATACTGCTGCATGTTTATGCGATCGATAACACATTTTTCGATTATTTAGTCATCGCCGACAATTCGTATCGATAGGGCACACTGTAAGATTCTTTACAAACCCAGACATTCCATCCAGAAAAACTTATAATCTGGAAGTCACATAAAACAGCATTTTCCAATATCATTCCATCGTTTTCATTGGTAGAGTTGGCAACTCTACACAGCGTTGTCCATAAGTGTATGGTGTATGATGGTAAACGTCATTTCAGAAAAACATCTGGGTACAACTTTAGGAAAAAGCGATCCAAATGGGAAATCGCTCTCCCCGCATAGGTCTGACTCTGCTTCTATCATACTTCCTAGGGAATATGATTGAGCATTGGCAAGACGTATTCAGTAATTCGGTGAGGGGTGACGATGGAACGCTTTTAAATTGGATTAAATGTCAAACACTAGTGGTAAACAAAAATATTTTTGTAAAATTTAGAGATAACCACGAAAAGGCTCTGTAGTTTTTAAATCCAAACCAGAATGGGTTTTCCACGTATCATAAGTAAAAACAACAAAATATACACAAAATTGGGCGATTTCTGTTTGTCTGGCGATGGCAATCAGTTTTGGATTCTATGTCATGTATGCCAGGAGGAGTTACAGACACAGGACAAATTTTGGAAGCATATACAGGATGAACACAATTTCATGCATGGCATGAGACAAGTGAGTTGGTATTGAAAGTGAAAATTTGCCCCAAGAGACCCCTTAGGAGCTACATTTTTAACGCGCCATTTTTGCCTTTGTGCTACTTCTCGTTTCAGGAGCAGACACGAGCAGCCCAAGCATATATGGAAGCGGCGGAAGCTGCTTCAATGATGCCGTTGCCCTTGTTTCGCAAGATGAGTGTAAATGAACAGCAAAGAGAGGACAGCATGAGCCAAGAAGATGAAGATATGCAAAAGGAACCAAAAGACTATACAGAAATGCGAGCCCACGATGATCCCAACCAATCAGTTGCCATTGATATCAAGCTAGAGCCACAATTAAGCCATCAAGGCCAACATCAGCAACACCAGCATCAACAGCAACAGCAACAACAACAAGAGCAGCAAGATCAAATGCAACAACAACAACAGCAGCAGCAACAGACCCAACAAATAGAAATAAGCACACCATTGATGTATCAAATTCCCCACGTACATGCCCCGCCAGTAAGTGCATATGCCGCCTTAGTACAAGCCCCCAATTTGAATTCATTAAATATGTCGGTAGCCGCAGCAGCGGCTGCTTCCCAAGTGCCAACTTCTATGGCCGCTTTGATGCCCATCAAAGATGAAATGGTCCACAAAGAGTCGGCCAACAATAGTACCACGGCCAGTGCCAGTAGTGCCATGTCATCGGAAGATGGCGAACGTTGGTATATATGTGACTTTGAGAATTGCGGATTGAAATTTAAATACCAGTCCCGCCTAGAGTTGCATCGAAGTGTTCATAGCAAAGAAAGACGGTTCTCTTGTGAGATATGTGGTGCCAGTTTCAAACAGTCCTGTAATTTATCAACACACCGCAAGAAGAAACATGCCCTTAAGGGTACCGCTAAAATGACATTAGTACCGCCGCATCGTTTTTGAAATCCATTTTTGAATTTTTTACAGTTTCCTTTTTATTTTTGAGAATGAAATGGCAAAAACAAATGGAGAAATCCCAATACAAAAAATAAACCCACCACTTGGTTCCAAGAGTAAACAGAAAATCCCCAAACATAGAGCAACATTTTATAAGTCTATCCTACTTTCTATATCCTCCTACTTATACTAAGAACCAAGGCTCAATTTTTATTTTGTTATCGATTTTTCTCCTAATCTATTTTCAAGAAATTATTTAAAACTTAAGCTGATTAATTATAAATGTAGTGGCCAATTGATAATCAACAAATCATAAAATTAAAAAAAAAATTATTTGAACAAAATATTTTCGAAAAATGTAGCCTTAAGTTTTTTTTTTTTTTATTTTTTAACGTTCTGACTCTACTGTTCTCGTTTGTAGTTTGGCAAAGCTTAGAAAAAATCCTCAATACAAAGCATATTTTGGTCAAACGAGCGCTATTGTAAAATTAGTTTTCCATTCATTTTTTACTACAGCACTTTTAATTTTAAATGGTGAACATTCATTGGGTGAATGTTCTATATAAATATATTTTACTTAGGACACCAATAAGAAGAACATAAATAAATATCAAAAGAGAGAATTTCTTTTGATTTTCGACCGCCTTATTTCTTTTGAAACTCTTTAGAGTTAAGAAAATATAATTTGATTGATATAATTTGTTTTATTTTAAAAGCTAAATGCGTAGGATTTTGCTTCGAAGAAATCCTTTTCTTTTTAATTTAAATTTGTAAAGAAATTGTTTACTGATTTATATATAAAACAATTTTGACTATAATTTTCTTTTTACCATTTTAGTTGTGCAATTGTAATAGCCTTATTATATTTTTTTGTTTATTTCGTATGTCTTCTATAAAAAATATTGTTTTATCATTTAGATTTAATTATGTGCAATTAATTATAGAAACAAAATACAAATTATATAATAAAACAAAACAACAAATAAGATTTTAAGTAAATAAAGTTAGTATAAAATTCCAATCCGATCGTATTTTCTAAAGCATATTGGGAACCATGAAAATGTTAAAGCCTGTGGGCGCATTTAAAGGAAAACAACTGTTGCTATCCGCTTATTTCATAATTTTTATATAAATTTTATTGAGAAGTCCTATGCAGACATATCCATTACTTGACTTTTTGTTGTCTTCAAATTCCACTAATAGACTTTGACTTTTTTTTATAAAATCTATGCACCAATATTGCCTTTTGCTGGCAGCCAAAAAGTTAGTAGAGTTTTAAATTCGTATAAATTCCGTTTGAACTACAAATTAAAAATGATAACTATTATGAGTTTAAAATAAAATAAAATGTCAGTACGAAGATCTAACCAGCAGGTATTTTGAATTGCGAACGAAATTTGTTTTCAGTGTAGGAGTTGGTTAAATATAAAGTGAATAACTTGTTATAATTTTATAAATGTAACACGTCGAATAGGTATAATTTTATAGTCACTGCTATAATTTATAATCACGTTTTTTGGAGAGTTTTGAGAGGGACATAAACACGATGGTTGTTGTCAAGGATACAAGGCGAAAAAGGATACAAGGTGGTGAAAAAGTTGACAATGGGAAAACGGATAAGTTCCAAGGAGCATTTTTACGATACTGGAAGGACAAAACAAGCGAAAAAATATATCATACTTTCTGATAGTCATTTCTATTTTATGTACATTTCATATATTACCAAAGTATATAAGAAATATGATAAGTCTGAACATATAAATTTATATTAGTTAATGTAAATTTATTTATTTATAACTAATATTAAAAGTAATTACAAAATTAGTAAAAACAAAATATATAAAGCATTGACAAATGAGGCCATCAGCTAAAACTAATTTTACTTAAATTTTTAAACTCAGTAGATTTATTTAAATTGTTTGTGTTTTGAATTTCGTACAGCGCTAATAATAATTTTCAACTCCGTTTTTTTTTTTCAAAGTATGAAACGACAAAAAAAAATATGCATATATTATTTTTAATAAATTTTGTTTGACAAAAAGTATATCACTTGTATCATGTTGCTCTTATTGTTAGAAGTTAAAATTTTCTATACTTTCTTTCAGGGTGGTTTCTCTTTTTATGTTTGTCTGACAACTATATTTACTTCTTAAGAGATTAACCAAATGCTTTTTATTTGAGAGTAGAATCACCAAAGGACTTTTTGTATTGAATAGGAAGACGACCAGTTAAAATTAAAGTCTGGTTCTATTGAAACCAGAGTTTGTATTTAATTCAAAGATTTCAAATCTAAGTTATCTTAAAGACCAGGAATGTTTTCCTTAAATTAAAGGAAATTCGCCAACCATCAAATTCACTCGAATTTATTGGAGGAAGAAAATTTCACTCGTCTTTTGCTTTTTTAATTCCAATATAATTACATCAAAGAATTTTGTCCCTTATATTGTGTCTTAAATGTATATTACATAATCTTACATATTGGGGTCAATATTTTTATACTACCAAAATGTCCGGTTGATTCTTATATAGATAATGATTTTCTCAATTTTTTGATTTTTGATTTTTGATTTTCCTATAGCCCCATCACTCTCAAAAGTAGTATGGTCCTCCCTATTTAAAATGGGTAATTTCACCTTATAGATTCATATCTAATTCTTTTGAACATACACTTGATGTCCATCAAAATAACAATAACCTGTTCTTTATCGATTTAAAATTTTATTTGCTATGGCCAAAATAGATTTTTTTTTTATTTTTCTGCTCAAACATAGTAATCGAATTGAACATTTTCAATATATCCTCTTCTTGAACAATAAGAATCCCTGGGGTGTATCTAAAGAAGAAAACAATAGCATTGGCTTGCAGCGACATGAATAGAATTTCAATTTAAACTATAAAAGTTTTCATCACCTGGTTTTCACGTTTTGGTTTTATATGGAAACTATGGCAAACCAATGAAACTTCAAGTCGTAGAAAGGAAGGACCCTCATTTGCGGTGTAAAAACAAAGTTATGACTATTCATACACCCACCCACACACACGGACACTCATACAGTCGCATTCATATTTAGGAACACTTGATAAAAAAATAAAAAAACATAATGGACATTGATGTCGTTGACATATCCGCTATTCCTTTCATAAAATGTGGGTTAGTAAACACTCAATGGGGATAAGAGAGAGGGAGTAGGTTGTGTCCGGGTGTGAATGAATGCTGTATTGTCCTTAGGGAATGGAACACTCAAAGAAATAAAGAGCAATCAATGTAATTATTTGGTGCAATTTATTGGCTCATAATGACAATGCTAAATGCAACAATTTTGAATTTATAAAAGTAGACACATTGGAGAAAGGCTGTAATCGAGTGGATCGCACGTAATTAAGTACAAACTGTCAATACACTTTTATATTGAATATTTGTGCCCAGCATGGCATTACCTAATCCAAATTTAGTTTGCGTTAGGTTAGATACAGTGGCAGCTTGATATTTCAGGCTTACTTAGACTAAGCAGTCTATTGCACTTCAGTGGTGCACCTCTCTTCGATCACTGTGTGTTGTCCAATTCTATGTTTAGCTCAATGATTGTGGTGAAACCACTTAGAGAAGCTTTGAAAAACTCAGAAATGTCACTAGCATTACTAAGAGGGGAAAATCCACGGCTGAAAATTTTTGCAGTCGGTCGAAGCTGGGGGTTGAAGCCACGGCCTATGTATGCAAGGGGGGCATTGCAGCACGGTGGCTCCCCCAAATTTATATCTACCGATTATGTATGAGATCTATAAATAAATCAGAATATTTGGTCATAGAAAGTACAGGAATTTATTTTATTATACTTCTTGAGATCATAGTTTTATATCAGCTTTTCTTACTAAATTATATATTTTGTTTGCTGCATTTACTAACATTTTCTTGGGTGTAACATATACATTTTCCTATAAATAGCCACATATTTTGCCGGTCTGTTACCTCAAAGTACCATCACTTTATTATTATACACTAGGGATTACAAGAGCACTATTTAATAGTTATAAAACTATTAGTTGTGGAAATTGTAATGCATTGCTTGTCCAAGGATAGGAGATGTTTTGGAATCTATTCAGTATGACTTCCTCACGTACATGTTGGTGACATTTTATCCATGTTGTAAAGCAACAAGGGAATATTGAACCATTGTTGGTTGGGGAAGATATAATGTTTGCCAAAACTATTGGACCAATGTTTTAAGTAAATCGGAAAGAAAGAATAAGGAGAAGACGTTTTCACTTAAAAAAGTAGCTTTTTGTTATAAAATCGTGATTTTTTGACCAATACAAAAAGTTAGCTACAAGATTTTCAAAATAGAATGCATTAAAAAATTAGCATACAAATGTCTAGTATGTTTTGTAATTTGAATCAATTAAATTCAATACTTTTCAAATTGAAAAATACTCCAAAAGCACTAAATGAAAACGCCAGAAAGCACCAAGTTGGTGTTTTTTTTTTGTTTGAAAATGCACTAAAAAGGCAATTTGGTGCTTTTTGGGAATCCAAAACAACTAAATTTGGTGCTAAAAGCAGTTCACTGAGGGATATAACAATATTTCTAACAACATCAGATAAAAGGGTAGAGAGGGTCCAAATCTCTTTCAGTTCGAACAACAAACACGGAAATGAGTAATTCTTAGTGGTACTTATATTCGCACAATTAAAAGGCATCGAACTGCCAGCACTCTTCACTGTCTTTCATACAACATGTGAAGTACAATCCGAAAAAAAAAACAAATAAATCCTCCCCCCTTAATAAATACAGTGTCTTAATCAATAAAACAAGTCTAGTTCGTTTTATTGATAAACAAAAATCAAACGAAAATCATATACATATGTATGCGTGTTCGGTAATCACAGCAAAAACAAAATCAACAACAAAAAGTTAAGATATCGTTCCCACTTGAAAAAAATAAAACACAACCCCTACAATATAAAACTAACACTGTATGCGTACCACCATCGTTGCTGGATACAACTACTTAGGTGAAGTGGGAGAGGGATCCAATTCTCCGCTCGAAACTCTCTCCCTCTCTTTCTTAAATGAGATAAATATTCCTTTCCACAAATATACATTCACAAAAAGCTATTATACAAACTTCTAGAACCTCTCTCTGTATTTCGGCAAGTTTTGGAGAGTTTCTAAATTATAAATGCAAATGTATTACCAATCAAATAACCTTTCTTATATATTTACAGATGTGTAATGTGAACAATTAATATTCAAATAAGTTAAAATAAATAAAAGACTTACCCAAATGTTTACTCAAGGGCTATCACGTGTGCAATATTTATTATTATGTTATTTTATTTCTTCCCACTGGAATCGTATGTAATGAGTTCTTTGTAAAATATACAATGGCTATTACCGTTTAATATCCCGCTCTTGTTTATCTTTACCACTATTCTTATTTATAAATATTTGTATTTAAACACAACAACAACAACAACAATATTAGCTAAACAACAAAAACCACATCATTTTCTTTTTCACTTAAACTGAAAACATTGAAATACATTAAATCTGAATTTTTCCTCAATAACAATATCCCTTTTGGCACTCAAACTTAAAAAAATATAAAACATTTCACCGATCGCTAACGCACGAGTAAACCGAGCAATGCAAAAAACCGTACTGACAATGCAATTACATTTTTCGTTATTGGATACCACGAAAAACCCACACCATACATATTAAAAATAGTGAGAGAGAGAGAGGCGACACATTAGCTATTGTTGCAAATATGCCTTTTCTCCAAACATCCCTTCCCAAAATGGCGATTGTGACCACTTGCTCTCTTTACTTTGCAGATTGGCTATTTCATGGTATCCACTATCGAAAAATTCTTTGCATCGTCAGTTGCGTTTTTTACATTGCGATATTCGGTTTACTCGTGCCATGGTGATCGGACAAAGTTTTTCATATTTGAGTTTAAGTGTCAAAAGGGATATTGTCATTGAGGAAAAATTCGTTATCAAATGCAATTTTCAAACTATCGTAATGTGTTTTTTTGTCGAAAGAGTGGGAGAGAGAGTTTCCGTGTGTATTATTTCCATTGGATGAGATTGTGATCCCCTTTCCCTCTTCTCTATTTTTGTTATGTCCTACAACGATTGTGGCACACACACACTGTTAGTTTTATATTGCATGTTTTTGCTATACATGCGTAATTACATACATACATACATACACAAATATGATTTTCGCTTAAAACAAGTGTGGTACTTATATTCGCACAATTAAAAGGCATCGAACTCTCAACACTCTTCACTGTCTTTCATACCAAAGACAATAAACTTGGGGAAGATAGGAAATTGGCTTGCGTCATACCAAATGTTGCATTTACCATGTTAGTTCCATACATGTTTGTAATTTTTTATTTGTTTTTCGTTTTTATTTTTTAAATGAAAAACGTAATTTTCTTAATGAAACAATGTTAAATTTTAGGCAACAACAAAAAATTACATTTTCCCCTTTAAGGAAATTTATTTCGTGCACTTAATTTCTTTTTATTTGTATTTTAATGCTATGTCAATACTTGCCGTATACGCATTTGGTTCGAGTATGAAACTAACACGGTAAATGGTTTGATCTCCTCTGTAGCCAATTTGCTATCTTCCTAGAGTTTATTGTCTTTGTTTCATACAACATGTGAAGTACAATCCGACAAAAAAACAAATAAATCCTCTCCCCCTTAATAACTACATTGTCTTAATGAACTAGACTTGTTTTATTGATAAACAAAAATCAAACGAAAATCATATATATGTATGCGTTTTCGGTAATCACAGCAAAAACAAAATCACCAACAAAAAGCTAAGATGTCGTTCCCACTTGAAAAAATAAAACACAACCCCTACAATATAAAACTAACAGTATATGTGTACCACCATCGTTGCTGGATACAACTACTTAGGTGAAGTGGGAGAGGGATCCAAATCTCCGCTCGAAACTCTCTCCCTCTCTTTCTTAAATGAGATAAATATTCCTTTCCACAAATATACATTCACAAAAAGCTATTGTACAAACTTCTAGAATCTCTCTCTGTATTTCGACAAGAAAGTTTTGGAGAGTTTCTAAATTATAAATGCAAAGGTATTACCAATCAAATAACCTTATGTATTTACAGATGTGTAATGTGAACAATTAATTCAAATAAGTTAAAATAAATAAAAGACTTACCCAAATGTTTACTCAAAGGCTATCACGTGTGCAATATTTATTATTATGTTATTTTATTTCTTCCCACTGGAATCGTGTGTAATGAGTTCTTTGTAAAATATACAATGGCTATTACCGTTTAATATCCCGCTGTTGTATATCTTTACCACTATTCTTATTTATAAATAATTGTATTTAAACACAACAACAACAATATTAGATAAACAACAAAAACCACATCATTTTTTTCACTTAAACTCAAAACATTAAAATGCATTAAATCTGAATTTTTCCTCAATAACAATATCCCTTTTGGCACTCAAACTTAAAAAATATAAAACATTTCACCGATCGCTAACGCACGAGTAAACCGAGCAATGCAAAAAACCGTACTGACAATGCAATTACATTTTTCGTTATTGGATACCACGAAAAACCCACACCATACATATTAAAAATAGTGAGAGAGAGAGGCGACACATTAGCTATTGCTGCAAATATGCCTTTTCTCCAAACATCCCTTCCCAAAATGGCGATTGTGACCACTTGCTCTCTTTACTTTGCAGATTGGCTATTTCATGGTATCCACTATCGAAAAATTCTTTGCATCGTCAGTTGCGTTTTTTACATTGCGATATTCGGTTTACTCGTGCCGTGGTGATCGGACAAAGTTTTTCATATTTGAGTTTAAGTGTCAAAAGGGATATAGTTATTGAGGAAAAATTCGTTATCAAATGCAATTTTCAATTAATCGTAATGTGTGTTTTTTTTTGTCGAAAGAGTTTCCGTGTGTATTGTATCCATTGGATAAGATTGTGATCCCCTTTCCATCTTCTCTATTTTTGATATGTCGTACAACGATTGTGGCACACACACACTGTTAGTTTTATATTGCATGTTTTTGCTATACATGCGTAATTACATACATACATACACAAATATGATTTTCGCTTAAAACAAGTCTAGTACATTGTGGATAATTTAAGAAACTGTACTCGCTAAGGTGGAAAAGTGTTTTTGTTTTTATTTTTATCGGATTTTGTTCCTTGAAAGGCAGTGACTTAAATGTGCGAATGTATTTTCCAAGTATATTAGCGTCGGATGTTATTCGTTGGTATACATACTTACTATTAGAAATTGCTCAAGTATGTTTTTGATTATTTACCATTGGTGAACGGCTATAGTGATTGCATTGAGCAGACATTTGGGTAAGTCTTTGATTTATTTTAATTTGTTTTATTTGAATTAATTTACATGTGTGTCTTTTTTTTAATACTCTGACTTTGTACCGCTTTTTTACTGTTCTATGAAACTCACTTCATTAAATGCCGTTGTGGTACTATTTATGCATATTGTTTTTATTGTTATTCAAAATGATTGTCCAACTAAAAACTAAAACAAATTCTTCTAAACTAAACAAATCCTTCTATTCCAATTTGTAAAAGAGGCCATTTAATTTATAATACTTTTGCATATAACTTATAAACACACCCAAACTATCTTGTCATAGATAACCTTCAAAACAATAACTAACATAACTCTGTATATTGTCAAGTGAGGGAGAGATAGAGGGATTTTCCATGTTTATTGATTGCTCGGACCCCCCTTCGCTTTTACCTGTTGTTGTTATATACACCAACAATTTAGTTGATGCTGTTAGTTGTGCGGAGAGTGGAAGTTGGTACAAACGCAATTGGGGGAGAAAAACATTTCTTTCATTTAGCTAGCTCTGTTGCAAATTATATTTTTATTAAAAATATCTAAAAATTTATATTTTTATGAGACATCTAAAAAGTTAAAACAGGTTATTGTTTAATTTTAATTGTTTCTGCAAATAGAATTTACAAGCTCTCCAAAACTTACTTGTCGAGAATAAGAGAGAGAGAGAGCGAGAGAGAGAGAGAGTTTCCGTGTTTATTATTTTAACTGAGGAGATTCGGATCCCCTTTCCCTCTTCTGTAATGCAGTTTTTCCAACTCCCGAATGGCAAAAAGCACCAAAAATAATACAGCAAAAATTCAATGTACTACTAAAAAAAAAAAAACAAAACTTCCAAATATTATAGAACTTTTGGGCATTGATTTGATTTGAAGCCTTTTTAATTTTATGAAATTATGAACCTCTGGCCAAGTGCACTGCTTTATAATTGTTAATGCTTTCTTTACTTTCATTCAATTTATTTTGATCCGTAATGACTTTTAAATTTCAAAATATGTTTTTTCAAGGATAAACAAAATTTTTCGACATTGAAATGGGAAATATTAATATTTGGAGGAGTTTATTTCTTATTCAATTATGATACAAACGTTTTTAATTACATCTTTAGACTTCGATTCCCCGTCCGGCAAAATCTAAAACTTTAAAAATTTATAAAATCGAATAATTTATTCTACATTATTGGTATTGGTATAACAGAAAAAATTGTTCAAGAACTAATATAACTTCGTTAAAGGGAGAAAGAGGAAAGGGATAAAGGTAAAGTGTAAAGAAAGTTAGTCTTTATGAAATTGTTTTCACATCAATGTTTATCACAAAAATCATATTCTTTTCTTCCAAACTGATTTCCTTACAGCGAAAAGCAAATGGTAAACGGTGTTTGTTTGTCTAAAATTTCCTTTGCGAAGAACGAATTATTTTTTTGTGTGTACGGTTGTTATAAATTCAGTTTATTAATCTAAACTTAAAGAAAGAGTATTAAAATCAGTAACCCTTTAACCTAGAATTTAAGATTCAAACATTGTTTTATATTGTTCGAAATAATGACAAGAAACTCCAAATGTATTCACCCATTCACAAAAGAGTTACCTTACCATTGCCATCATACGAACGAGCCTCCTTTTTATGGGGTTTTCGAACCATCATTATTTGCGTCCAGACACGCTTTGGCAATTACAACGTAAAGAAAGTTTTGTAACTGTATGTATGTGGTAGTGTGTATGAGCCGCGATGTGGCTTTTAACGAGCATCGCATAAATTATAGGACAATATAATGAAGAAACAAGGTAAAAATCCACCATGATATGTTGTCTCATTTGCCAAGTATTGTAATTACAAAAAAAAAATAAAAAAAATATCAAATTTCAAAATTTTGGCAAAATATGAATGTAGTAAAAAATTTATTAATACACTTTCTTGACATTTAGATATACCAAAATTTTAGTAGACCAACAATGTTTCCTTTTCTTGATGAATACTAATTTCAAACAAATACTTTAAGTTTTTTTGTTTAATTCAGGAACCCACGAGAAAGAATATGATTATCTCAAATATGCTTCAAGAGCAAAACGATATTTTTCGACGGGGAACATGAAACATGTTTGTCGCAACCAAATTGTTTTCCTCTTTTAATCGTTTAATAAATGTAATTTTGTTTTGAAAAAACTGTTCTTAACACTTTTTGCTCTCCAGACAGTGATTGTGGTATGTGGTATTATCGTTTTTTTATTCGCAAATTCTTAGCGAATGGTACACCCATTCAAGGGAAATGAACTGAAAGCAAACACAACAAAAGAGACGGGTAGAGGAAAAGTGAACGGATTTAAAAATCCTTCTCACATCAAGCATATACTCTCACACTCACTTCTGTTTACCGGTTCATTTGCCTTCATAATGAGGTTGAAAAACCATTTACAATACCCTATGGAAGAGCAAGTTTTACAACGAGAAAGGAACAAATCTGAAGTAGTGATGTTAAATGTCAATTTCTAAAAATAAAATCCAAAAGATAATAACGAAAGAAATCTCTTGTAAATTTCATATTTATCCTTTTCTAAATAATTTTCACCTTTTAATTTTTCTTCGTATCTCATGGAAACCATTCATACATATAAAAGAAAGTCGGAGTCATGAGTGCAAGAAGATAAGAGATAAGCAATTCCAAGGATTCTGCAATGTCAAACTGCAAAGTGTATTTGTATTCATTCAAATGTGACCACATGTGTGCGTATGTTTGTGTAAATAAATTAGACTTTGAATGTGTGCATATATGTATGGGGACAGTCTGAGTGTAAATTGGAATGAAATTCATTTTCAATTTGGAAATGATGCACACCCCAACATGATTTAAATTAATTAGAATAATGGTACATAACAATAACCGACAAAATCAATACATTGGCTTGGAAAGGTTAGCTTAACCACGATGCATGATGTTAACCGTAGATAAAATACAAACCTCAAAAATCTTCTGAAAAGCTCATATTACCATTTAAAGGTGGGTATTAAGTTCGAGTTTAGCCGCTAAAATCGTCATGTTTTCACGATTACTTTTCTTTAATAATCCATTTTAAGGAATACAAACTTTGTGAAAATTTGCTTTGGGCTATCCCTTATCAAGTTATAATAAAATCAGCAAAAAATATGTATAATTTTATGCCTTTTTTTACTGATTTAGTTTTCACTTTAGTGAAAAAATGACGATTTTAGCGGCTAAACTCAAACTTAATACCCACCTTTAAACAAACAACATATTTTGTTAAACTCAAGATCTCGTTTATAAGCTCGGATTTTATTGGTAATTTTACACCAAAAAAAAAATGAACCCACCATGGAAGAAAATGTAGGTTTATTTTAGGAAATTTTAACTAAAATAGTTTTCTAATCGCAACATGTTACAAGTAAGTTTACAGTTTTTGTCAAATTGAAGAAAATTTATTAAAAATAATTAATTTTTTCGGGTGTTTAAGAAAATTTCATATGTTGAAAGAAAAAATTGGATTTAAAAATTGTTAAAATGTCTTTAGCGCTGTATGAAGTTCAAGACAGGTACAATTTTAGTAAAATTTACTCATTAGAGAGACTTATGAACACAATTTAAGCAAACCTCTGCCATTTTAGTAAAATATGAACTAATTTATTTTTTAGTAAAATTGTGCACTATATTTGTATACAACTTTTTTTCTTGTTTTTAGTTCACGTCATTAAAGTTATTTTCAAATATTTGAACATTTGCTCATATTGTGCAAAATCTAACTAAAATCAACTAATCTTCTTTATTTTAGATAAAGTTCAGTTGGCTTTAGCGCCTCCTTTTTTGGGTGTAAGAAACTAAAATACGATTTTTTCGAATCCAGGCATTACAACAACAGAAACAACTGTGTATACACAATTACATGTTGTCAAAGAAATATAGACATATTGCGATGTAATCGCAATAACCATCCATATTTTGTAGATAGACAACCACCACCCAGGAATGTTGGGGTCGATCTCCAACTTCTAAAGCGCAAGATCCAGCGTTACAAAAGAGAACGTCTAGATCAGAAGACATACCAGACAGGTCTGAACAGAATTTCATTTAATTCTGCTTTCGAAGACAGTTCACTGCACTTAGCAGCGGGGTAAATTGCTCTTCCTGATCTAAGATCAGGCAAGTGCAACCGGCTCAATTCCTGTGATCAAGGGCTACATGAGACTAGTCACTCTCTCGTTTGTCCAGCCAAACCTACCTGACTAACCATCATATCCGTGGAGCAAGGTTAGCATGCCCGCCTTACACAAGGTCGTGGGTTCGATTCCTGCTTCGACCGAACACCAAAAAGTTTTTCAGCGGTGGATTATCCCACCTCAGTAATGCTGGTGACATTTCTGAGGGTTTCAAAGCTTCTCTAAGTGGTTTCACTGCAATATGGAACGCCGTTCGGACTCGGCTATAAAAAGGAGGTCCCTTGTCATTGAGCTTAACATGGAATCGGGCAGCACTCAGTGATAAGAGAGAGGTTCACAAATGTGGTATCACAATGGACTGAATAGTCTAAGTGAGCCTGATACATCGGGCTGCCACCTAACCTAACCTAACCACCATATCGCGCTGGATGCATAACACTTTAGTAGCAGAGTTTCTCGAAAAGCTGGAGCATAAAGATACACCCTCAAAAAAAATCGCTTCTTTAACATATGTTCCAAACATATTTTGCAGGAAGCACATATATTATTGGATACTGCCGAAATATTAATATGTTTGTTTTATGTGAACATATTATATGTTTGGAAGCATTTTGAGCCCAAAAAATTATATGCTTGGAAGAATTTTCCCCAAAGAAGATTGTGATCATTCCCTCAAATAATTTTCACTTCCACGAAATTTTTAGTTCTTGGCACCTTTTTCTGTAATACAAATAATGTTGAAGAAATTATTCAATTTTATAACTTTTTTTTTTAATTTCGCCTGGGCGGAGAATCGAACCGAGGCCCATACAGTTTGTAAGCCAACACACTATCCACTGGGCTACGTAGTAGTTATAGTCACCAGTAGACAATTATCGTTACAAGTTACATTTATATAGCATACTTTGCAGCGCCCACGAGCCCATGCAAACATAACATTATTTAAAAGAAACATACATTTGTTGGCCACGTGGAGCAGTGGTTAGCATGTCTGCCTTGCATGCAAAGGGTCGTGGGTTCAATTCCTGCTCCGACCGAACCAATTTTGTTTTTGCAATTTAGTCATTTATACTATATTAAATTTTTATAATGAAACTTCGAAATGTGGGTTATTAAAAATTTACAGTCCCCACATACATAAAATTCTCCTCTCAAGGTGAAAACACATGCTGTTTTTTTTCAAATCTCTATGCTCTTGGTTCCGAATGTCTCATTCTAATATTCAAATTAAATAATATTTAGACTTAAGCATATAAAATTTTTGGCCTTATCATAAATCAGTTTTCCGAAACAACATACAACCATTTCACAGAAATTGTAAACATATATATGTTTGCTCGAAATTTGTAAATTTATATATGTTTACATTCACACATATTATTTTTATGAAACATTCATACCCCAAACATAATATATTTTAACATATTAACATATGTGTCCCAAACATTTAGTGTTAGTTTAGGAACATTACATGTTGGCACTTAAATATATTGTGTTTAAAAATTGTGTCCGAAACACATTTTGTTTATATCGGAACATATGAAAAACATATTTTTCTAACAGTGTAGGGGACATTTGGTGATTGTCTTAGAATTTCGCGTAACCGATTAATAATAATTATTAAAAAAAATAAAGTTGTGGCTATGATAAAATCTATCCATGAAATTTTCTTGTTTATTCGGAGATACGCTTAAAAAAATATATATAAAATCAATTTAATTTAATATGGTTCTTGCATTAAATAAAGTTCTTCACGTTTCATGCTGATTTTGTGTAATTTTGTTTAACTTTACACACTTTAGTAACTCTCCAACAAAGAAATAAAACATCTCAAAGACCATCAACACTTCTCAATGCCCTTAGTTAAAGTACTCAGAGTTTTATTCTTTTCAACGCCCAAGGTGTTGATATAGTGTTAGGATACTAATTTTAATGATACTTTTTACACTTATTTCACATCACTTTTTATATCAGTGAAGCATACTGTGAAGAAAAAACATAAGAAGAGGAAGAAATAAGAGGGATATAAAACGAACTGTGGGAGAATGAAAAAATTAAATTCAAAAAAGTCTTTAAAAATACAGCTAAGAAGAATTATGTAAACCACAGAAAAACTTTGCGTATATTTCTCCATTGATCATTTGAACGAATCAAGTGATTTTAGGGGTTTCCTTTATCTCCATAAACATAATAGTAGATCTCTCTTAATAAAAAATCTCCTTGCTTTTGGAAGATATTTGAACAATTGACGAATATCTTTATATATTCTATTCTTTTTATGTATTTAAGATTATTTAAGATTATGAAATGATAAAATTATATGCAGTAAAGTGGACGATTGTACTGGTACTCCCAACATATACGTATTATTAATTCATCATATATTTAAATACTTCATTTTAAAACGAATATTATTATTAAATATTTACAAATAATCTATCAATAGACAATAGATTTTAATTATTATTAATTGATATATAATTTATGAAAGCAAATATCATCCTTTAAATATTTAAATATTTTTAAATAGACATCCTTGCTAAATATTTTATAAAAGCTTCAATTAAAATTTAAATGTCATAAAGAATTCTGTTATCGAAAGAAATACCAATAATTTAATATATTAAAAGGAATAAACACACCAGAGTATAATGTTATTGTATTATGATGTATAGATTGATTTTCTCTTTCGATTATTTCTATGATCCATTAACATTTTTAATTAATTTCCCACAATAATTGGTTTGGTTTTACTCAATCTCCTCATTTTTCATGTGCACTCAATAGTATCAATTTATAATTGCTTGTGGCTTTGTGCCTAGGGTAAATATCTATAATAATTTAAGTAGCTGAATATTGTATGAATAATGTGTATAGTATTTACATTTATATATTAGAGAGGGTTGATGATTTTTGATCTTTAATTAAGATACGTATATAAGCTTTCTATAATAAAGGAAGCCAGATTTATCGTTTTATAAAAAAGTTACTAAATTTGAGGAATCTCGGTTTTAATTGGGTTTTTGTTAATTTTTATGAATGTGTTGTTATCAGTGAATAAGAATTTCTGGTTCAGTTGTATATTCTTATACCGCGAGCAGAAATCAGTATTAGTAAAATTCCATGCCTTATTCTAGTTACATAACTATTTCTAACTGCTTAATGTTTAGCAGTTTTTTTGTGAAACAAGTAAATTTTATTATTTTACACAGAAATTTAACATTTTTACTTTAGTTTCGAAGGAACATTTTTCTGGGTGTATAACATTTCTATATTATTGGTCAAAATTTATATGTTTGCAACAAAAGTGTATATGTTTTATAAATACTATACCTTGCGCCAAAATTTCCAAAATTATTGTGTATTTCTTCGTGGACATGTCAGCAAATCTTTACACACTCAATAAAGTAACAGGTTGGCTGATAAGTCCCCGGTCTAACAAAGAAAAACACATTTTTTTTATCAAAATTCGTTTTTATTATTCAACATAATTCCCTTCGAGAGCGATACAACGATTATAACGACCTTCCAATGTTTTGATACCATTTTGGTAGTACTCCTTCGGTTTTGCCTCAAATTAGGCCTCAGTTTCGGCGATCACCTCTTCATTGCAGCCAAATATTTTCCCTGCATCCTTTTGAGGTCTGAGAACAAGAAAAAGTCGCTGGAGGCCAGATCTGGAGAATACGGTGGGTGTAGAAGCAATTCGAAGCCGAATTCATGAATTTTTGCCATCGTTGTGGCACGGTGCGTTGTCTTGGTGGAACAACACTTTGTTCTTCTTCATATGGGGCCGTTTTGCCGCGATTTTGTTCTTCAAACGCTCCAATAACGCTATATAATAGTCACTGTTGATGGTTTTTCCCTTCTCAAGATAATCGATAAAAATTATTCCATGCGCATCCCAAAAAACAGAGGCCATTACTTTGCCAGCGGACTTTTGAGTCTTTCCAAGCTTCGGAGACGGTTCACCGGTCGCTGTCCACTCACCCGACTGTCGATTGGACTCAGGAGTGTAGTGATGGAGCCATGTTTCATCCATTGTCACATATCGACGGAAAAACTCGGGTGTATTACGAGTTAACAGCTGCAAACACCGCTCAGAATCATCAACACGTTGTTGTTTTTGGTCAAATGTGAGCTCGCGCGGCACCCATTTTGCACAGAGCTTCCGCATATCCAAATATTGATGAATGATATGACCAACACGTTCCTTTGATATCGTTAAGGCCTCTGCTATCTCGATCAACTTCATTTTACGGCCATTCAAAATCATTTTGTGGATTTTTTTATGTTTTCGTCGGTAACCACTACTTTCGGGCGTCCACTGCGTTCACCGTCCTCCGTGCTCATTTCACCACGCTTGAATTTTGCATACCAATCAATTATTGTTGATTTCCCTGGGGCAGAGTCCGGAAACTCATTATCAAGCCAATTTTTTGCTTCCACCGTATTCTTTTCCTTCAGAAAACAGTGTTTTATCAAAACATGAAATTCCTTTTTTTCCATTTTTTTCACAATAACAAAAGTTGCTTCACAAAAGACGCTCTATCTCACAAACTAATTGACTTACAGACGTCAAATTTTGACAAGAATCATTTGAAGGTTGGTACTATATAAAAATAATATGCATTTAATACTAGCAACGCCATCTATGTGTCAGACCGGGGACTTATCAGCCAACCTGCTATCTCTCATTGGCATACCCGCCTTAATAATTATGAATATATTTATAGTTTGTAATGGTTTTCAATTGATAGGTAAACTATTTAATATGAATATTAAATGTGGAAACCGAGAAAAAATTGATTAAAATCAAACATTTGAAATATTTAAATTTCCATAATAGTGGGGAGAAATATGTAACTACTTAAAAGAATTTCCTGTCAGACGAAAATCATATACAGTACGAGGGCAGTTCGGAAACTTCTTAGCCTAGCACAAAAAGCGCGGTATAAACAGAAAAAAGTTAAGTGTTTTGGAAACTTCCATCTCTGTTATGAACACATGTTAAATTTTGTTTCGCATCCGCAAAAGACGCATCCGCAATTTTTTTACTATCGAAAAATTAGAAATGCGTGCTGTGCGAAATTAATACCTTTAATAAAAAGAGATAAATAATTATATACTCATCCATTGAACGTACACATAATATGGTTTAGGGTAGCTCATATGCCCAGGTGGTCGTTTAATTACAATCACTTATACGCCACTAGGTCACAAAAAATATATATAATCGTTTATCCACTTTTATGTCTCTCTTACAACATAATGAACATATGCCATTTTTATCATTATATAACAGCTTTAGTGTTCATATTACCATGGCACATTTAATTAGTCATTGTTGTTGTGTTAATTTGTACAAATATATCATCTCTTAATACCATTATAATTGAAACATAAACTGTAATAATTATGGTAAGGTTTAAATGCCACCGCATGAATGAATTTGGATAAACAAATTTATAAATTTATTATAGATAAGTAGTTTGGGAGAAATAGAATAAATATTTGCCCAATGCATTATAAAGAGGAATGTTTGTAGTTTTGGTTAGGTAACATTTCAACCCATTTCCGTTAGCCCTTTTTCATTATCTATACTCATTTCCTGTCCCTAAAGCTCTGGGTATCCTTAAATACCAACTAAATATTCTGGCAAAGTTACAAAACTATGCATTAATTCCATGCAATTATAAATCATGGCACAAGACTCTTGTAATTTTTGGCTTTTGAATTTCAAGAAGTAATTTACAGGGTTGCATGTTACATAGCACTGGGCTGTAGTTTTGCATTGACTTCTAATGGATGGTACACAAAGCATAGCTAAGTAGCAACTAATGCTTTTAAAATTCCGTTTGTATTCAAGCGTTTGTGTCCACTTTTGGACTTTGCTCTATTCGTGCTGCTTCTCCTCGAAAGAAGATTTAAGTAGATAACAGAAAATTTTGAAATGAAGTTGATTTAAGAGGATTTAGTATGGTATCTATTATTTCTATTAGCGATGGCGGATTTGTATACGTTTTTGTTAATGACCTATAGCGCTTTTGGAGAGTTTTTCATTTACTTTTGACCACTTAAGACGAATCGAATCGAATATTTGAAAATAAAAATGTTGTTTGAAAACGTATTTCAAATACAACAATTTTTGTCAATTATTAACACTTATACGCCATGGCGTTCGCCATTAGATAAATGTACACGGATATGAAGTTTTGAGGTATACACTCAAAAAAAAAATTTTTTTTTCTGATTCAATCACGAAATTAATTGATCCAATTAATTTTTAATTGAAATGTCTTCAATCACAGAAATGATAGTATCAATTAAAAAATTAATTGAAGGCCAATTAAAAAGTTAATTGATCCAATTAAAAAATTAATTGATACTATTATTTTTGTGATTGATTTTTGTTTCAATTAAAAAATTTGTTGAATCAATTAAATTTTTAATTGAATATTTTTTAAAACTCAATTAAAATTTTAATTGGAAAAATTTTCGTTAAATCAATTAAAAATTTAATTGATTTAACAAACTTTTTAATTGAAACAAAAATCAATCACAAAAATTAATAGTATCAATTAATTTTGTAATTGGATAATTTAATTTTTTAATTGGATCAATTAATTTTTTAATTGATACTAACATTTCTGTGATTGAAGACATTTCAAATTAAACAAGTATAAACGGCCGTAAGTTCGGCCAGGCCGAATCTTATGTACCCTCCACCATGGATTGCTTAGAAACTTCTACGAAAGACTGTTATACACAATCGAATTACTAGGGTTGTGGTATCTTAAATCGTTTTCTAAATTGTGAGTTAGTCCACACGTGGTATATAAAGGGTGATTCTTTTGAGGTTAGGATTTTCATGCATTAGTATTTGACAGATCACGTGGGATTTCAGACATGGTGTCAAAGAGAAAGATGCTCAGTATGCTTTGACATTTCATCATGAATAGACTTACGATCTGCCACAACGTCGAATTTTCAGTGAATGGGCCCTAGAAAAGTTGGCAGAAAATCCGCTTTTTTATCGACAAATTTTGTTCAGCGATGAGGCTCATTTCTGGTTGAATGGCTACGTAAATAAGCAAAATTGCCGCATTTGGAGTGAAGAGCAACCAGAAGCCGTTCAAGAACTGCCCATGCATCCCGAAAAATGCACTGTTTGGTGTGGTTTGTACGCTGGTGGAATCATTGGACCGTATTTTTTCAAAGATGCTGTTGGACGCAACGTTACGGTGAATGGCGATCGCTATCGTTCGATGCTAACAAACTTTTTGTTGCCAAAAATGGAAGAACTGAACTTGGTTGACATGTGGTTTCAACAAGATGGCGCTACATGCCACACAGCTCGCGATTCTATGGCCATTTTGAGGGAAAACTTCGGAGAACAATTCATCTCAAGAAATGGACCGGTAAGTTGGCCACCAAGATCATGCGATTTGACGCCTTTAGACTATTTTTTGTGGGGCTACGTCAAGTCTAAAGTCTACAGAAATAAGCCAGCAACTATTCCAGCTTTGGAAGACAACATTTCCGAAGAAATTCGGGCTATTCCGGCCGAAATGCTCGAAAAAGTTGCCCAAAATTGGACTTTCCGAATGGACCACCTAAGACGCAGCCGCGGTCAACATTTAAATGAAATTATCTTCAAAAAGTAAATGTCATGGACCAATCTAACGTTTCAAATAAAGAACCGATGAGATTTTGCAAATTTTATGCGTTTTTTAAAAAAAAAAAGTTATCAAGCTCTTAACAAATCACCCTTTATTAGACAAACAGGTATGTAAGTCTACAAATAATTACGAATCGATATGGACTTTTGCACGGTACGTAGGGAGCCAGAATTGAAATATGGGGGTCGCTTATATGGGGGCTATATACAATTATGAACTTGATATGGACCAATTTTTGTTTGATTGGGGATCGATTTATCTGAGGGCTATATATAACTATAGACCGATATGAACCTAGTTAGGCATGGTTGTTAACGGCCATATGCTAGCACAATGTACCAAATTTCAACTGACTCGGATGAAACTTGCTCCTCCAAGAGGCTCCAAAACCAAATCTCGGGATCGGTTTATATGGGGGCTATATATGATTATGGACTGATATGGACCACTTTTGGCATGGTGGTTAAATATCATATACTACCACCACGTACCAAATTTCAACCAGATCGGATGAATTTTGCTTCTCCATAAGGCACCGGAGGTCAAATCTGGGGATCGGTTTATATGGGGGCTATATATAATTATGGACTGATATGAACCAATTCATGCATGGTTGTTAGATACCATATACTAACATCATGTACCAAATTTCAACCGAATCCGATGAATTTTGCTCTTCCAAGGGGCTCCGGAGGTCAAATCTGGGGATCGGTTTATATGGGGGCTATATATAATTATGGACCGATGTGAACCAATTTTTGCATGGTTGTTAGAGACCATAAACTAACACCATGTACCAAATTTCAGCCGGATCGGATGAAATTTGCTTCTCTTAGAGCTTCCGCAAGCCAAATCGGGGGATCGGTTTATATGGGGGCTATATATAATTACAATTTTTGCATAGTTGTTAGAGACCATATACTAACACCATGTACCAAATTTCAGCCGGATCGGATGAAATTTTCTTCTCTTAGAGGCTCCGCAAGCCAAATCTGGGGATCGGTTTATATGGGGGCTATATATAATTATGGACCGGTGTGGACCAATTTTTGCATGGTTGATAAAGACCATATACTTACACAATGTACCAAATTTCAGCCGGATCTGATGAAATTTGCTTCTCTTAGAGGCTCCGAAATCCAAATCCGGGGGATCGGTTTATATGGGGGCTATATATAATTATGGACCGATGTGGACCAATTTTTGCATGGTTGTTAGAGACCATATACTAACACCATGTACCAAATTTCAGCCGGATCGGATGAAATTTGCTTCTCTTAGAGGCCTCGCCAGCCAAATTTGGGGGTCCGTTTATATGGGGGCTATACGTAAAAGTGGACCGATATGGCCCATTTGCAATACCATCCGACCTACATCAATAACAACTACTTGTGCCAAGTTTCAAGTCGATAGCTTGTTTCGTTCGGAAGTTAGCGTGATTTCAACAGACGGACGGACGGACGGACGGACATGCTCAGATCGACTCAGAATTTCACCACGACCCAGAATATATATACTTTATGGGGTCTTAGAGCAATATTTCGATGTGTTACAAACGGAATGACAAAGTTAATATACCCCCCATCCTATGGTGGAGGGTATAAAAATTAATTGGATCTATTAATTTCGTGATTGAATCTGATTTTTGTGTGTGTGTATGGTACCTCGAGAAGTGGAGTCTATCGAATTGAAATTGTTTCGGTGTTTGATAGTAAATCAGCCTCGGGACGATTTCATGAATTTTCCGAAGATCGTATATAAATTTCGATTTATTTATTGCGTAAAATAAGACAATAGACTAAATTGACTTAGAGTCCTTAGAGAGTCAATAGCTTAAAGCCACACTTATTAAAAACCACAAAAACCAAAATGTACTAAATGAATATATCCTTTTTGTATTTTCTTTCAAAAAAGTTTACTTAATAAATGACAATAAATGATGTCAGCCCAAAAGTATGCTGTGAAAAATTTGCTTTGGTAGATGAAACCTTAATATAGACATACCAGACTAGATAAACATGCCACTAACCAGTTATTTTTAGAACTTACACACATTAAAGATGATGATATGAAATTACTTACTGTGGTTTCATGTAAACACAATATTTTTCCATTAAAAACAATAGAATTGTGGCTGAGATTTTGCCACATACTATGCTATGGTTTATGTGTGAGGGGAAAAGTTTGTTTTTCAAATTCACTGAACTGATGCGAATGCCTAAAATCTCAGGGCTCAGCAAAGTTCTACTTATATTGGGTCATTTATAAATGGTCATAACATTCATTTGGCATTTTTATGCTCGCTTGACGGAAATGTTTATGTGTATATACTCCTATAGTGTATCTGATGTTCTTGTTCCGCTAGACCTCCAGAGAATGGTGATGATTTTTCATGCTGTTACTTTTCAGCCACATAAATGAGAAATGCCAAAGGAAACATTTACGGCTTATACATTTAGTAGAGTAATAACAAGAAATTTATTGAAAAACGTCCTTACACATACACATACATTTTTCAATGTATAGACAAATATGTACTAGCAAACATATGCTGTGGTTTACATGAGATTGGTATTATATAAAGGTTATTGGTTTTGTGGTTTTGTATGAAAGTCAAATGTAGCGAGGTCATAGTGGAGAGAGGTGGGGGCTGTTGAGAACCTATTACAAATCTTACATAAATTTAGGAAGAATCCCATTTCTACAAGGTTACTAGAAATATACAAAAAATTATTTTAAAAATGTTGGTACTAAATATTTAAATACTTTAAAATAATTTTCTATAATGAGAAAATTGTTTTCATTTCCTGCGAATATCCAAGAGGAAAAATAAAAGTCTTCTAGCTTATAAGTGAGTTCAATGCTATTATATTTGCATAGTAATAATGTGGAGCACTGTGTTATAGATGTACCGCATACTGGGACTGAAATAGATAAGATGACATATTTACCATAGCACTAGGGGGTCTAGCATAAGAGACATACACAAAAAATTGTTTACAATCTTTATAATTTATTTTTGTAATTCTTAACTTTTCTGTGTTTATTTAATTAGAATTCATAAAATTTTTAGAAATAGTATTTCAAAACTTAATTTTATACAAACTTTACAATATAATGAAACCATTTAACACTTCATCGATTCTATTGTTATGACCAATTAAAATGTTAGAACATTTAATGGGTTTGTATGTTTCTGTCTGTTATAAAAATGAAATATCTGTGGTAAAGCCTTTCATAGCTGAATATGACAAAAACATTCCAAATATGATTATTTGCTTATGTTTTTCATTTTTACATGCTGAAATATGAATTTATTCAATAATAAAAAAAACGTTCATTAATGTTTTGCCCTAGTTGTTTTTATCGTTATTGGTAATTCAAAACAAACAATGCTGTCTATATTGAATATTGGTGAAAATGCAATAAATGCATTATCGATATGAAATAATTGGAAGACAATATTGTTTCTATTTCAATAACAGTTTTTCTAGAACAAACACACAACAATTTAATGTAAATAAAGTGTTTTGTCGAGCAACAAAACGATGGTCTGTTTTTTCAAGTGATGATAGTTTTTAAATTTTCAATTGTAATAGTAAACAAGGCCAAACCCCATTCCTTCGGAAATTTCGAAAATAACCAACTAATTAATTGATTCAATTAAAACATCGTATATCAAAAAAGGAATAATTTTTTAATTGATTAAAAAAGTAATTGATTCCGTGACAAAAGTTAATTAAATTAACTGAAAATCGTGTTGGTTTACAATTAAAATGGGTGATTGATACAATCATTTTCGTGATTGAAGAATTCCAATTAAAATATCATTGAACACGCGTTTTTCGTGATTGAAATAAAAACAAGTATATACGGCCGTAAGTTCGGCCAGGCCGAAGCTTATGTACCCTCCACCATGAACACTATCCACAATCGAATTACTTAAGTTGCGGTAACGCTTGCCGATGGCAAGGTATCTTAAACCTCCTAAAACCGTCTTCTAAATTGTATGTAAGTCCATACGTGGTATATATTGAATCAAAAAAGATCGATCAAATAAGTATATAATTCAGTTTGACAAAATTTTCTATAGACATAAAATTTTGACAAATATTCTATAGAAATAAAATTTTAATAAAATTTTCTATAGAAATACAATTTTCAAAAAAAAAAATTATAGAAATAAAATTTTGACAAAATTTTTTTTAAAAATAAAAATTTGGCAACATTTTCTACAGAAATAAAATTTTAACAAAATTCTCTATAGAAATAAAATTTTAACAAAATTTTCTATATAAATAAAATTTTGATTTTTTTTTTTTTTTTTAATAAAATTTTGACAAAATTTTCTATACAAATGGTACATTTTTGGTAGATTATTTTTGGCTCGAGTGGCAACCATGATTATGAACCGAATAAAATGTTTACAAAATTTTCTATAGAAATAAAATTTTTACAAAATTTCCTATAGAAATAAAATTTTTACAAAATTTTCTATAGAAATAAAATTTTGGTAGATTATTTTTGGCTCGAGTGGCAAACATGATTATGAACCGATATGGACCACTTTTTGTGCGATTGGAGATCGGCTATATATAACTATAGACCGATATGGACCAATTTTGGTATGGTTGTTAGCGGCCATATGCTAACACCACGTTCCAAATTTGAACCGGATCGGATGAATTTTGCTCCTCCAAGAGGCTCCGGAGGTCAAATCTTGAGAACGGTTTATATGGGGGCTATATATAATTATGTACCGATGTAGACCGATGCATGGTTATTAGAGACCATATGCCAACATCATGTACCAAATTTTGAGCCGGATCGGATGAATTTGGCTTCTCTTTGAGGCTCCGCAAGCCAAATCTTTGGATCGGTTTATATTATGGACCGATGTGAACCAATTTTTGCATGGTTATTAGAGACCATATACCAACACCATGTACCAAATTTCAGCCGGATCGGATGAAATTTGCTTCTCTTTGAGGCTCCGCAATCCAAATCGTGGGATCGGTTTATATGGGGGCTATATATAATTATGGACCGATGTGAACCAATTTTTGCATGGTTATTAGAGACCATATGCCAACATCATGTACCAAATTTCAGCCGGATCGGATGAAATTTGCTTCTCTTTGAGGCTCCGCAATCCAAATCTTGGGATCGGTTTATATGGGGGCTATATATAATTATGGATCGATGTGAACCAATTTTTGCATGGTTATTAGAGACCATATACCAACACCATGTACCAAATTTCAGCCGGATCTGATGAAATTAGCTTCTCTTTGAGGCTCCGCAAACCAAATCTGGGGATCGGTTTATATGGGGGCTATATATAATTATGGACCGATGTGGATTAATTTTTGCATGGTTGTTAGAGACCATATACCAACACCATGTACCAAATTTCAGCCGGATCGGATGAATTTTGCTCCTCCAAGAGGCTCCGGAGGTCAAATCTGGAGAACGGTTTATATGGGGGCTATATATAATTATGGACCGATGTAGACCAATTTTTGCATGGTTATTAGAGACCATATGCCAACATCATGTACCAAATTTCAGCCGGATCGGATGAAATTTGCTTCTCTTTGAGGCTTCACAAGCCAAATCTTGGGATCGGTTTATATGGGGGCTATATATAATTATGGACCGATGTGAACCAATTTTTGCATGGTTGTTAGAGACCTTATACCAACACCATGTACTAAATTTCAGCCGGATCGGATGAAATATGCTTCTGTTAGAAGCTCCACAAACCAAATCTGAGGGTCCCTTTATATGGGGGCTATACGTAAAAGTGGACCGATATGGCCCATTTGCAATATCATACGACCTACATCAATAACAACTACTTGTGCCAAGTTTCAAGTCGATAGCTTGTTTCGTTCGTAAGTTAGCGTGATTTCTACAGACGGACGGACGGACATGCTTAGATCGACTCAGAATTTCACCACGACCCAGAATATATATACTTTATGGGGTCTTAGAGCAATATTTCGATGTGTTACAAACGGAATGACAAAGTTAATATACCCCCATCCTATGGTGGAGGGTATAAAAAACATTTTTGTCGTTTTTGACCACATTTTTTTCTCGGAAGAATGTTGCCTTTGGTATACACAGTCTTACACAAGTTTACATACCCCTGAATTTTTAACCTACTAACCAAACATCTTTCTTGTTGTTTTTTATAAACCACACTAAAAAAATATTATTAAAAATTAACAAATACTATGTTTTCAAATTATTTTACAAAAATTAAAGCATGTATATGCATAGTTTATAATATTTTATTATTTCAATAAAATACAAATTCTTTAATCGTATGTATACTTGTGTGAGACTGTGTATGACAGGTGTCAAGAGAAGATACATCTTCGACTCTATTTTCAATATAATCTAACTTATAACCATATGAGTTTCAGCTCTGCTTGTCCATAGAATTTATTTTTTTGTATAAAATATTTTATCTTCATCAACAGCTACAGCTATATATTAAATTCTTAACTATTATTTGTGAAGGTTTTATTTGAATCGTTCCATTAAAAATTCAATTATGGTTTATACCATTTGTTTTATATGATATTTATGAACAAGTTGCTGCATATAGTTTTTGTACATGAATATACATGTATGTAAGCTTATATATACAATTGAATAAAAAATATGATAAAATATTTATATGAAAATGGTTGTTTGCATTCAAATTTGTTTTTAAATATATATTTTTTTATGATTTATAATTTACATCACATGTGCAATCATGCATAAAGGGATGGTAAATGCGGTAGAGTAAATAAAGTTTGAAATTTCCTTAGTGCATTTAATAATGTCGGAATAGTTTTTCGATTCTAAATTATCATTTAATGCTCATATTGATTACATAATGCCAAAAGCCTATGCCCTTTTAGCTTTGATCAGACGACATAGTACAGAGTTTCAAGATCCTTATGTTCGCAAGACTTTGTACACTGCGCTTGTAAGGACAAAGTTAGAATATGCACAAATTGTTTGGAGCCCGTCGTGTAGCACGCATATCAATCGTATTGAACGTCTTCAGAAAAAATTTGTGAAGTTTTGCTTAAGTTCACTCAATTTTACTGAGCCAATTCCACTCTATGAGCATCGATGTAAATTGATACATTTGCCTACATTAAAAGATCGAAGACCTCTGCAATGCATTCTATTCTTATATAAAGTTATATGTGGCACTTTAGATTGTCCTTATATTCTTAGTAAAATGGGATTTCATGTACCATCCCGAAGATTAAGAAATTTTGAAGTTTTTCATGTTCCTTGTCATAGAACTAGCTACGCTATGAATGAACCCATCACAGAATAAGTTTGCTATACGACGTAGACTTTTCTTTGAATATTAATCAATTTAAGAACTTGTTAAACACAATTTATTATTAAGCATTAGTCTGTAAGGAATATTTTCCCTAGACGAAATAAATAAATAAATATTAAACGAGACCATGTGCATTGTGCCAGAACGTACTAAACTTATATAGACACCATCAAAGATGGTCTACATCAGGATCTTTATCAAAGATGTAAGAAAGTCGGCCGGATCAGATTTTATTATACTCTACTTCAACCCAACTAAGACTCTCTTCCGTCAATAGTCCTGCTTTGGAAGGAATATGTCACATGGCTCATGAAGAGCACCAAACCAAGGAAAATCAACGGTTAATTTGGACATGACAAGATTCACTTTATCTGGGCGCCAGGAAACTTCAGGAAGTAAACATAGAGTACAAAAAGGTCGATTTGTGTACTGATGAAGATTCAATGTTTTTTATCCTTACTATTCAAAATTTTGGACCAAATATATATTATTAGTAAGATGCCATTTTGAAGTCAATAAAATATAATAATAAGAAATATAGAAAAATTGTTGAATGACATCAATTTATAACATTTCTCCCTCCTTTATATTGTTCCTAGTATTTTGTAATAAAAATTTCTTGTAGAACTATCTTTTTTTTCAATTTGTTTCTTTACTTTTGATACAATTTGCCAATGCCAAGTGCTTGATGTTCATTCAGCGCCCCTCTGGCTTATTTTCTCATTTCAAGAACATTGTAACATATTGTTGGAAATACAAGGAAGTTAGTGACATTTTCTTTTAGTAGTTCTTCCCAATTTATCTTCTACTCCCCGAACAATTTTGGTTATACTTGCCGGAAACTTAATCTATTCCACTTTAAAAACAAATACACAAGCAAACAGATACATAATTCTGTCTCTGCATTGAGCCAGCAATTAAATTTAAGAGAGTTGAACAAAATGAAAACTAAAATGGCTTGCAATGAAATAATGATAGCTGGAAGTAATATTTTTATACAAAGTTATCACAGCAAGGATAAGTATAACAGCTGGAAGCGATAGTGTTCAATTAGTAATTTTGTATTTTATACGAGTATGTGCTACAAGAAGTTTTAGTTTTGAAATAATTTTTTGTAGTATACTTCAAGGAGGCAAGTGTAACAAAAATGTAAAACAATTTGTTGTAGATAGTACAAAGTTTAACAAGAAATATTAAATATTAATATTTTGGGATTTGTTTTATTGCTATATTTATCAATAGCTAAATATAATAAATTTAATTGGTAATATCTAAACCCAAGGCTTTGTAAATCTTAATTTGCAAGTAAGATAAAGTGCTCAGAATATATTGCCTAATTTTGGGATGAAACAAACTAAATCATTAAATTCGACTTTATTATTTCAATAATTTTGTGATAGGTTTTTATACCCTGCACCACACTGTGGAACAGGGTATTATAAGTTAGTGCATATGTTTGTAACACCCAGAAGGAGACGAGATAGACACATGGTGTCTTTGGCAATAATGCTCAGGGTTGGTCCCTGAGTCGATATAACCTTGTCCGTCTGTCTGTGAACACATTTTTGTGATCAAAGTCTAGGTCGCAATTTAAGTCCAATCGCCTTCAAATTTGGCACATGTTCCTAATTTGGGTCAGAATAGAACCCTATTGATTTTGGAAGAAATCGGTTCAGATTTAGATATAGCTCCCATATATATCTTTCGCCCGATATGCACTAATATGGACCCTGCAGCCAGAGTTTTATACCGATTTGCTGTACAAACATAACACTTATTCGTATAGTCAAGTGTGCAAAATTTGATTGAAATCGGTTCAGATTTAGATATAGCTCCCATATAAAGGGTGATTCTTTTGAGGTTAGGATTTTCATGCATTAGTATTTGACAGATCACGTGGGATTTCAGACATGGTGTCAAAGAGAAAGATGCTCAGTATGCTTTGACATTTCATCATGAATAGACTTACTAACGAGCAACGCTTGCAAATCATTGAATTTTATTACCAAAATCAGTGGCAGAAAATCCGCTTTTTTATCGACAAATTTTGTTCAGCGATGAGGCTCATTTCTGGTTGAATGGCTACGTAAATAAGCAAAATTGCCGCATTTGGAGTGAAGAGCAACCAGAAGCCGTTCAAGAACTGCCCATGCATCCCGAAAAATGCACTGTTTGGTGTGGTTTGTACGCTGGTGGAATCATTGGACCGTATTTTTTCAAAGATGCTGTTGGACGCAACGTTACGGTGAATGGCGATCGCTATCGTTCGATGCTAACAAACTTTTTGTTGCCAAAAATGGAAGAACTGAACTTGGTTGACATGTGGTTTCAACAAGATGGCGCTACATGCCACACAGCTCGCGATTCTATGGCCATTTTGAGGGAAAACTTCGGAGAACAATTCATCTCAAGAAATGGACCGGTAAGTTGGCCACCAAGATCATGCGATTTGACGCCTTTAGACTATTTTTTGTGGGGCTACGTCAAGTCTAAAGTCTAAAGAAATAAGCCAGCAACTATTCCAGCTTTGGAAGACAACATTTCCGAAGAAATTCGGGCTATTCCGGCCGAAATGCTCGAAAAAGTTGCCCAAAATTGGACTTTCCGAATGGACCACCTAAGACGCAGCCGCGGTCAACATTTAAATGAAATTATCTTCAAAAAGTAAATGTCATGGACCAATCTAACGTTTCAAATAAAGAACCGATGAGATTTTGCAAATTTTATGCGTTTTTTAAAAAAAAAAAAAGTTATCAAGCTCTTAGCAAATCACCCTTTATATCTTTCGCCCGATATGGACTTATATGGCCCCAGAAGCCAGATTTTTGGCCGAATTTGGTTGAAATTTTGCACTAGGAGTACAATTAGTAGTAAGTCAAGTGTGCAAAATTTGATTGAAATCGGTTCAGATTTAGATATAGCTCCCATATATATCTTTCGCCCGATATGGACTAGTATGGTGCTAATAGCCAGAGTTTTGGCCCAATTTGGTTGAAATTTTGCACAGGGAGTAGATTTAGCATTGTAGCTATGCGTGCCAAATTTGATTGAAATCGGATCAGATTTAGATATAGCTCCCATATATATCTTTCGCCCGATATGGACTAATATGGTCCTAGAAGCCAGAGTTTTGGCCCAATTTGTTTGAAATTTTGCACTAGGAGTACAATTAGTAGTGCAGTTAAGTGAAGTAGATTTAGCATTGTAGCTATGCGTGCAAAATTTGATTGAAATCGTTTCAGATTTAAATATAGCTCCCATATATAGCTTTTGCCCGATTTACACTCATATGACCACAGAGGCCAATTTTTAACTCCGATTTAGTTGAAATTTTGCACAAGGAGTAGAATTAGCATTGTAGCTATGCGTGCCAAATTTGGTTGAAATCGGTTCAGATTTAAATATATCTCCCATATATAGCTTTCCCCCGATTTACACTCGTATGACCACAGAGGCCAATTTTTAACTCCGCCCTGCCAACATTTTTTGAATTTGGGGGCGCTTCTGAGAATCCCCACTACGTCGAAAACAGTCGTATACGATATCCAAAACTCCTCGGAAAAGCGCCGTCACTATTGAGAAGTTGTACCACGCCAAGTTACTACAAAAAAGTATCGCATGAGTGCAATTATTAGGAGCCCTTCTGGATACATTTAGAAGGACGCCAATAAGAGCCCCTTCAAACAATCAGACCAAGTGCATTTTAAGATAGTTGTAAAAGAATCATTGTGGTCAAGTAAAACACGATTGTTTATATGTTTATTAATTTTATGAAACATTTATAAATTCTCATAAATATAACATTTATACGACTATCACATCACATTTAACACATTTTTATGCATTAATAAGAGATTGATGTTGAGTTACAAGTTGTAAGTTAAATGTTGTAGCGTCTATCAGCCAATACTATTATTCCCAATGGAGGCAGCGTGTCCGGAAAAATATTTGAAAAACTATCACTTTATTCCATTTGGAAAGTCAAAAATTGTTCACCATATACCTTTCACAATTTTAAGCGTAATATCTATGTTTTCAGAACTTTATTTTCGTTTTTATTTAAATAAAATATAACAAGCTGGTTGCGCTTGGCGTTTCACAAAAAATAAAATGGCTCTTCTAACAGTAGTGATGGCAAAATACTTTCATGTACATTTTGTACTTTTTGATATACTTCCCCCATCACAGTTCGCAATGGTTGTGGTGACATTTACGAGTCTGTGGTAGCGATGAGGATGAAATGGAACTTTGAAATGCTGGCAGGGCGATTTAGTTAAAATTTTGCACAGTGAGCAGAATTACCATTGTTGCTATGCGTGCCAAATTTGGTTGAAATCGGTTCAGATTTAGATATAGCTCCCATATATATCTTGCGCCCGATATGGACTAATATGGTCCTAAAAGCCAGAGTTTTGGCCCAATTTGGTTGAAATTTTGCACAGGGAGTAGATTTAGCGTTGTAGCTATGCGTGCTAAATTTGGTTGAAATCGATTCAGATTTAGATATAGCTCCCATATATAACTTTCGCCTGATATGGACTAATATGGTCCTAGAAGCCAGAGTTTTGGCCCAATGTGGTTGAAATTTTGCACTAGAAGTACAATTATTTGGTAGTGTAATCAAGTGTGCTACATTTTATTGAAATCGGTTCAAATTTAGATATAGCTCCCATATATATCTTTCGCCCGATATGGACTTACAAAGTGGTGCAGGGTATAATATAGTCGGCCCCGCCCGACTTTAGACTTTCCTTACTTGTTTACTTAAAATTTGAGTCTATAGATTTTGTAGAAGTCTATCAAATTCTGTCCAGATCGAGTGATATTTAAATGTATGTATTTGGGACAAACCTTTATATATAGCACCCAACACATTTGACGGATGTGATATGGTATCGAAAATTTAGATCTACAAAGTGGTGCAGGGTATAATATAGTCGGCCCCGCCCGACTTTAGACTTTCGTTACTTGTTTTTATATAATTTTCTCTGTTTAAATATTCATTGACTTATTTAACGGGAAATCGGCTATCTACACCCTAAGAAAAAATACTTCCCTCAGGAACGAAATTTTAGACAAACGAAATTTCCCATTCCTATTAAGTATTTTCTTGTAGAACAGATAAACCCGAATTTATGATAAATGTTTCAACGATTGTCTCTAAACTATTTCATTTGCTGTTAAAGAATATTTTTTAGGGCCTCAAAAGAAAAGTTTACTTGTCGTTCCTCAGAAAAGAAAACTCTTCTTTCAGTGTATTTTTTCTTTAATCCCAAGAAGTTACTCATCCAGTTTATTAGTAACTTGTTTTAATAGAATAATTGAAATTTATTTTAGATAGGACTACTATCTGTCATCACATTGCTTGACGTTTTGCATAAATTCCTTGGCACTTTTGCTTTTCTTTTTATCTGGGTGAACCATATCAAGTGAAAGATATTTTTCTGTTAACACAATCATGGCATGCATAAATTTTGTAGCTTAATGTCGGTGACAATTAAAGGCAACCAGTAGTTAGAAAAGTTATGCGAAACAAATTGGGTGCAGATGAAAATAGCAATGTGTGCATTATTAAATTTTTTTAATAATAAAATAAATTTTCCTTTTAAAGATTTTCATGTATCATTTACAATCTTAAAATATATGGCAAACAATTTGTAAAATCTTTGTGAAAAAATGATCAATATTTTGTCCATTTTATATGCTTATCAGTTTCGAACAAATATTTGTTAGTAATAACTTTAAAATAAATCACATAAAATGTAATGTTGTTTGTCTAACGCTTCAAGGCATACTCGAAAGCTGTCAAGAATACATAAATCAATGCTGGATGGGATTTATTTCTCCGATGTTGACACTTTCCTTATAAATTTATGGTTTATTTATTGTTGGCCTGTTTACCCCGGGTACCACTTTGTGGAAGAGGGTAATATAAGTTAGTACATATGTTTGGAACACCACCCAGAAGGAGTCGAGTCTTATGTTGCCTTTGGCAATAATGCCTTTGGCTGTCTCCTGAGGCAATTTAGCGATGCCCGTCCACCGATGCGTCTGTGAACACAAGTCAATTTTTTGGGTCATCATCGATCGCTACTGATTGTGGTACAATTCGGTTCAGATTTAAATATAGCATCCAAATTCATCTTGTGCTTGATGTAGATTTAGTCCAGGTGTCCTGTGTCGAAAAGGCTTAGTAATATTAACGAAATTTTCAAATAAAAATGAGCTAACGAAACAATTTTATTCTTGTAATAAATTTTCATTTAATTACGAAAAATTTTTTACCAGCTATGAACATTTTTATTGTCTAACTGAAAATGAAATTTTCTTTCTGTGTATAAATTTGAAGGACTTCAGATACCAGCGACAATCTTCGCCTACAGAATGGTGCTGGGTATAATACTCGTATAGTCGGACCCGCCTGACTTTAGACTTTTCTTAGTTGTTTTTTGTTTATTCTTGCAATAAGTACACAAAATCGTTTCGTTTGTCGAAAAATAATTTCAATGAAAGATGTTTATGAAGTTCATAATTTATGCATTGTGTGTGTATGTATGTGTTTGTGAAAGATTTCTTCCTTGCATTATTTCTTCCTTACTCACACTTCATTGAAATTTACAATCAATATAACTTTATAACTGTTGTTTTATAGTTGGAGGATAAGGAAAAAAGTTTACAACTTGGGTTATGAATTCACTGGCATTGCTGGAATTTGCTTAAAAAGGGATGTGGTGCTTTTTTGGTCTGTCTGTCTGTCTGTCGGTCGGTCGATTGTTCTTTTATTCCGTGAATTGACTGTGTGTAAACATTAATTTTAATATTCAATAATTTCCGAAATGCGAAATGCTCCGATATGAAGTTGTGAGCGTTTTATAGCCACATTCACATTGGAGCGAAAACTTGAAAATTGGTTTCAATCAAATGAAGAAGCAAGCAAAAAAGGAGTAAACAGTTTTCAGCATTCATATTTCATTTTACTCGCCTTTGATTACATTTCCGGTAACAACGGACTACGACTAATAGAATTTTAGATCATTGCAAATATTATATCACATTCAAGGTATTAATATTTACGGAATATTTCATCATTTATGAGAGGATGAAACAAACTAAGCCAACATTAAAGCTATAAAATATTAAGTGAAGAAGGAAATGGAAAAATTGTCATTCCTATTACTCTGATTGAGTACATATATGTCCCTCCTCCATGCTTTGCGATGATGGCCATCATAGAGAATCGATGCCATTATCTACTCTCACATTTCTTAATCTTCTTTGGGAATATTTATGCCAACCGGTCTTGGGATTAATGACAATTTTATTGATTTTAGATTGCAATACTTTTTTGTTGGGAAGCTGGTTGAGTAAAGACTGTCTGTGCTAGAAAATTTTTGTCTAGGCGCTGGTAAGGGTGAACATAGAATAAGTTCCTTTTTAAGGAAAATTATTTTTTTAGGCACTGTTATGTCATTAAGGATGAACCTTTTCTATGTACCTTTTTGAGGAAATTTGATCAGAAAAAACAAACCAAGAAACAAACGTTCTAGAATTTAGAGAAATGTTTCAATGAAGAACAAGTAAACGTTGTGAGCGATTTGAGATTTCACTACGAATATTAGATGACGTTAATAACAAACATAGTGGAAATAAGTGATTTAAAATAATTACATCCATATTCAAAACAATTTAATAACAGTTTATCGAAGAAATTGTGTGGTAATAGTACACTGAAAAAAACGCATGGCCGGTTTAACAATTTTGGAATTGAGTAAGGATACTTTTAAGACACAATTCTTTTTTAAAGTTGGGGTTTGTGTACTTGCTTCTAGGAAACAAATTGAAAATGTTCGTTTTTTCAGCTTTTTTTCTTGATATGCTATCAAAGTCCTTTAAAAACGATTTAACTACAACTTTATTTTCCAAATTCAGACTCGACTTCCAGTAGAAATTATGCTATGTTTCAAGTAAAAATGTCTTTAAAATAAAGTGTTGAAAAACTTGTCCTATCTTTGAACGATTTTTTGGCTTTGTAGTCAAAATGTAAAAAGACAAAAAATTTCAATTCAATTTCAATTCCATTAATTTTAAAGAATTTTTCTGAATTATTAAAGTCAAGTTGACCTTAGCCCAAAAATTTTTTCTTTCATGTTATGATACCCATTTTTAAGTCAAACCACTTAATTATAAGGAGAATACGACTTCAGTGAAAAGTTTATTTACTTTTGGACAAGGAAAAAGCTTTATATTAGAGAAACGCGTCTTCTATGCTAAGCAAAATTTGCATTCGTATTTTAAGGACATGAAATCTTTGACCTCTCGACAATATTTTTTTCAGTGTAGGTTGAACGGTCATTTTCTTGTAGCTTTATTAGAATTTAACTCTAAGTTAATAATCTTTACGGTTAACTTTAACTGAACATTTTTTAGCAGTTAAGTTCCTCACGAACATATGGAATACATAGGGAAAAAACAATATATTTTCATAGTATGGTTAAAAGCTTGTTAACGTTGCACTAAGGGAGGTTTACTAAAATGAGGGTAAAACTACCCAGCAAAAAAATTTGGAAGTTCTTCCACAGGCACAACTTTAAAAGCACTTCCAGAAGATGCACTCCCAATGATGTTCTTTATTTTAAGTACCCAGGAAGTTCTTTTAATTCATTTTTTTTATAACTTGGTTTTTTCATACTTTTAATGGGTAATTTTAACTTTTTTGTTTCAAATAGGTTAAAAACGGAGTAAGAATTCATAAAATGATACAAATCATTTAAATTTTGTCGAAAAAATTGCTAAATCCAATCTGAAAAAATTGTGAATTTTTGAAAATATTTGAGGTCAAACGTTTCCGACAAGCGTTAGAATCCATTAAAAATTATAAAAAATTATAAAAATTATTTATTTGACAAAATATCACATAATTTTATAATTTACATCCAAAACATTGAATTCGGATCGCACCTAAAGAAGTGATGCAAATTCAGTGCAACGGCTGTTGTAATGGAGAACTTCCGTCCTATGACAAGCCCATGTAAAATTCATCGCTTCTGCGTCAATTTTGCACCACTTCCGGATCCAAAAAGAACATTTTCAGTGCTTTTTTGGCGACGCTTTTTTTGCTGGGTAATCTTTAGTTTTGATATATATTTATATTGTAAGAGAATTGTAACTGGTTTACCATAGCCAAGCCATAGCCAAGCCATAGCCAAGACATAGCTAAGACATAGCCAAGCCATAGCCAAGCCATAGCCAAGCCATAGCCAAGCCATAGCCAAGCCATAGCCAAGCCATAGCCAAGCCATAGCCAAGCCATAGCCAAACCATAGCCAAACCATAGCCAAGCCATAGCCAAGCCATAGCCAAGCCATAGCCAAGCCATAGCCAAGCCATAGCCAAGCCATAGCCAAGCCATAGCCAAGCCATAACCCAGCCATAGCCAAGCCATAGCCAAGCCATAGCCAAGCCATAGCCAAGCCATAGCCAAGCCATAGCCAAGCCATAGCCAAGCCATAGCCAAGCCATAGCCATAGCCATAGCCATAGCCATAGCCATAGCCATAGCCATAGCCATAGCCATAGCCATAGCCATAGCCATAGCCATAGCCATAGCCATAGCCATAGCCATAGCCATAGCCATAGCCATAGCCATAGCCATAGCCATAGCCATAGCCATAGCCATAGCCATAGCCATAGCCATAGCCATAGCCATAGCCATAGCCATAGCCATAGCCATAGCCATAGCCATAGCCATAGCCATAGCCATAGCCATAGCCATAGCCATAGCCATAGCCATAGCCATAGCCATAGCCATAGCCATAGCCATAGCCATAGCCATAGCCATAGCCATAGCCATAGCCATAGCCATAGCCATAGCCATAGCCATAGCCATAGCCATAGCCATAGCCATAGCCATAGCCATAGCCATAGCCATAGCCATAGCCATAGCCATAGCCATAGCCATAGCCATAGCCATAGCCATAGCCATAGCCATAGCCATAGCCATAGCCAAGCCATAGCCAAGCCATAGCCAAGCCATAGCCAAGCCATAGCCAAGCCATAGCCAAGCCATAGCCAAGCCATAGCCAAGCCATAGCCAAGCCATAACCAAGCCATAGCCAAGCCATAGCCAAGCCATAGCCAAGCCATAGCCAAGCCATAGCCAAGCCATAGCCAAGCCATAGCCAAGCCATAGCCAAGCCATAGCCAAGCCATAGCCAAGCCATAGCCAAGCCATAGCCAAGCCATAGCCAAGCCATAGCCAAGCCATAGCCAAGCCATGGCCAAGCCATAGCCAAGCCATAGCCAAGCCATAGCCAAGCCATAGCCAAGCCATAGCCAAGCCATAGCCAAGCCATAGCCAAGCCATAGCCAAGCCATAGCCAAGCCATAGCCAAGCCATAGCCAAGCCATAGCCAAGCCATAGCCAAGCCATAGCCAAGCCATAGCCAAGCCATAGCCAAGCCATAGCCAAGCCATAGCCAAGCCATAGCCAAGCCATAGCCAAGCCATAGCCAAGCCATAGCCAAGCCATAGCCAAGCCATAGCCAAGCCATAGCCAAGCCATAGCCAAGCCATAGCCAAGCCATACCATAGAATTTCGATAAGTTTTCTTCCCTAACATCCAATGAATTGATAGTGTATCTCTAGGGCATAATATTGATTGAACTGACAGTAAATCATTGGTGGCCTATAAATGGTTTTTCTTAGTCTTCCCCCACAAACCGGTGGTAGCCTGCACACACAAATTTCATGGCATTGGTCCTCCTCTTTGTTTGCCTTAATTGCCTAGCAAACATGTACCACTTTTTTTCTGTCCGATGTCATTGTTATTTGACTGTTTCTTTTTTGCTTCCATTCGGAATGCAATTACAGTCAACGTTGTTTGCTACAGGCTGGGACAAAAACGACAAACAATTTTGAATATTTAATATATTTACTTCGTTTGTGTCCTTGTAACAGGAGATACAAAAAATTTTCCATTTGATGTACACCTAACTCTTTCATTGACCAACAAAAAGACGTTGTGACAATGTGCTTGTTTCTATGGCAGAAATAGAAAGTGACAGCAGAACTTCCATATACATTTTCACAATTTAAAGTCTGAATGCTTAAGCGGCTTGTTGTATGTTTCTTAGGAATTTAAGTCTTAAATTGTTGGCTAAACGAAAACAGCATTTCTTTTCATTGCACAGTTCGTAATGTTTTGTGTTTTAGGTAGATAGTTTTGTTAAGAAAACTTTTGCAATTTCCTGTATTTTCTTTTAACTTTCATTTGTGTCAGGTTCTTGGGATTTTTCTTTTGGTAGGCAATCCTCATTTGTTTTCAAACGATTTGCGGCAACGAAGTTTATTCAAAGAGTTATTACTTGTTTGTCGTCTATTAGTTACCTTTAACATTCAAGAAAAACTGTAATAAAAGAACAAAAGAAGAAAATCGAGGACAAGTTACCTTTAGCCTACATTTAGGGGCTTAACTTCAATCATTTAAATTGGTGAGTTTTAGCAGGGCTAAAGGTAGGTAATCTTTAAAAGAAAATTGTAAAATTTATAAAGATGAATGAAAGAAGATATTCTCATTTAATGACAGAGAATGAAAGAAAAATACATTTTCTCAAAGTTTTTAATTATGTATCTTTTTATATAACAATTCAAAAAATTATTCAGATAGAAATGTCAAAGCTTAATGAAAAAAAAAACAATAAGTAACGAACTAGCAATAAAAAAATTAAATGTATTTCAGTTATTTCCTTGAGGTGGAAATATTAAATTTCTATTAATTTTTTTCAAATGTAATTTTCATAGCATAGTTGAAGGAGAGCGTATGTTTAATAATTTAATGTTTCGATGTATTTCGCAGTAATATTTTCTATAACCAAGGCAAGATATTTTAGCCTACATTTAGGGTCTTAGTTTCAATCATTTAAATCGTTGAGTTTTAGCAGGGTCAAAGTTAGTTTTTTTTTAGAAAATTGTAAAATTCATAAAGTCGAAATATCATAATATCATTCCTATTTAGTAACAGAGGATGAAAGACGAATACACTTTTTCGGGCTAAAGTTTTTAATTATTATTTTTGTAACTATCATAATTCTATACAACAAATTCCATAACTACCTTTTTATATAACAATTAATATAAGTATTTCTTATCAAGCCCAATGTAAATATTAGAGTTTAGTGTAAAAAAAAAACGAACTAGCGGTGGAAGGATTAAATGCATTTCAGTAATTTCATTTTGATGGGAATATTAAAATTCTATTGATTTTTTACAATTATAATTTTTATAGCATAATTTCAGGAGACAAACATTTTAAATTATTGTGAAAACAGCATAAAACATGTAATACCTAAAATTACAAAATTATGCCTATCACTAGAAGATGTACATTAAAAGTAATACTTTAGAAAAACTTCTCAAAAGTTTTGCTGAAAAATTATATTGGAAAATTAAGGGACAATTCTTTTTAATTGATTGGCAGCTTAATATGTCTTCATCAATAGAAAACTGCTATTTATTTATATTTATAATTTATAGAAACAACCATGGTGAAAATGAAAATGTAAAGAGATAATTTTAAGAGAAACCCTAATTCCCTTAATAATAAACACTCTGAGAATTTTTATTCATTCAGGTTCTCTTTATGTCCTTCCAGTGCTCTTTCAATTTTCTCTTTGGTTTCCAATGGTTGCTCTTTAACCATCATTGTTAGTTGACGTTTATGTGCTCCCAAACTTGCCAATTGTTGGTCTTTTTGAGCAAATATATCAGTTACCGCGTAAATTTTCAAAATTAAAATATTGCAAACGATAAAATATGCATATACGTTTAATTAAAGTTATAGTTATGGATCATTTCTCTGGAGGTATAGTCTAATACTAGATAAGTAATTTATCATTCAAGGATATTCATAAATTTCAAATTGACATTTTAATGCAAAACGACATACATATGTGTGCATCAATAAACTAGGTATGACTTCATTGAGAACTGTATACTGCGAATTTTCAGATGGGGATGAAAAGCAAAGTCAATGTTTTGTTATTTAACTGAAAACGCAAACTAGGTAAAGAAAAAAGTGTGTCCACAAACTAACCACTTGCCAATGGCAAAATACTTTATTTTGTGTGGGAGTTAAGTTGATTTTTTCTCGACTTTTTATTGCATTGCCCATAATGGATTTTAAGGATATGGTAGAGCTACAGATTGCTATAGTTGACCGTGCATGTAGGTTATTTTAAACCACAACAGTGAAAGTAGAAAATCGTTTTTTATGATTTCAATAAAAGAGTTCGTTTTTTGTTGTTACAGGGTGGAAAGCAGGGATTTAAATATGATTTTGCTATAAAAACCGCAAGACAATATTCCAAAGCAATTTTAATATTTTATTTATTACTTTGATAGATTAGCTCTTTGAAAATAAAGTTGACCTCATTAATTTAACATACTCGATTTTATTAGTTTAGTGTAATTTATTTTTTTTTATTAGCTACAATTAATCATTACTTTTTGGTAGATCCATGTTGCAAAGGGAATATTAGTTGTTTGTTATATTTTATGGCATACTTTCAGACTCTGAGCTACTAAAATATTTGGCTTTTATAAATATCTCCATATTTTTATACTTTTTCCATAAGAAATCGCTTGGTTTTTGGATATACAAGTGTAGAAGAAATAAAATAATCCACATGCCAAGGCACTTGGCGCTTTGTAGATGTCCCAAACGGAATCAAAATGCCAGTGTCAGGAAATGGGAGTGTTGGATCCTAAATAAAAATAGAGCAAATAGAGAATAATTCTCCACAAACATTTCTTACTGAGAGCATACATCCCGAAGCATTTCTGGATTTGGGATAATAAAATAAATTACGATTGCTACCATTGTCCTAGAACTTCATACGGGAATAATGAATTCTGTTCCTGTAATAAGAGACTGGGAGATAGAGCAATGTGTTGTTTTTTTTTCTTGAATTCTCCAAAGCAATATTTCCACTTACACATTTTTATTCATATTAAATTTTTATTTTCTGTTATTCTATTGTCTGGGACGAATTGTAGAAGTAGCTGTCTCAGCAGGGGAGCAAATTCCAAAATTGTTATGGTTCTTGTCTTCTTTTTGGTATAAGCAATTATTGAAGAAGACACAGAGGAGAAAACTAATTTATATTTTGGTAAATCTCAAGATAAAGTGGAAGCAGGAAACTCAAAGTTAGCCACAATCATTAGGGAAATTGGTGTGGAAGAATCAGAAGACTGGGTAAGTGTGTGAACTAGTTATGGATGTTTGTTTTTTGTTTGTGTTTGGTTTGAAGTCTTAATAAAGTTCAAGTTCTGTAGAGAATTTTTAGGCCAATCGCACACAAATCACTCTTGATAAGTCAGAAGATATTATGGTAAAGTGTTTTTTATTTCTTTTTCCTTCGGAAACGACACATTTTCTTAAGGGATTTTATTTGTTTTGTTTTATTTCATAGAAGGTTCATCACGATATGGTTCTGTTTTGGGTCTTGTAAAATATGGCTTAAAATCCTTGTTGACAACTTTAGATAAGGTCTACGAATGGTTTGTTTGAAAAAGGGATACAATCTTAACATTATGTGGTCAAGTATCTGTGGGGAAAACTAGAAAATATTTACATTTTCCCCTCCTATATGTTTTTTGGTATTATATCCTAGTTACTAAACCATTTAGCTTATTTTTTCACAGATAAACAACAGTTAAGTGTTAAAATCGACCCTAAGGAATGGGGAAAAAATAACATAAAAGATAGGGTATGCTTTGAGGGTTTAAATGTTTGCAAAATTATTGCCTACCTTAGGGGATGAAAAGCTAAAAGACACAGTGATTTGTGGCTTTTAACGCTTTTGTCTGACATCTTTAACTTTTGGGAAAAGTGTCACATTTTTCTTTCGCCAAGAATCATTAAATTGCAATAATATTAAAGAAGGTGGCATAAAATATATGAAAATAGGTATTACGATAAAAAAAATGTTCTTGGGCATTTGCTAATTCTTTTTGTTTGGAAAATGGAAAAAGTAAAACTCATGATAAGATTTGAAATGGCAACATACATAAATATTGCATATTTATTGGGAAAAATGCCAACAATGAAAAAGGCCTACTTTAAGGCCTAGTTTACATTTTCATTGACATATATAACTTATTTGAACTTATTTTATTAAAAAATATATTTTTATGACAAATCGTTAATTTCATTCTCTTTTTATCTCTTTTCTTTTATCAGTTTAGTAAGTTTAATTAATTTAATAACAAATATAAACATTAAATCATGTTCTCTGAAATAAATTATAAACTTGATTCATTTCATTTAAGTTTCATTAGAAGTACCATCTTGGTAAATATTAAAATCTCCATTATGTTAAACAAATCGTCAAGCACTAATGATATCTGGCACATAAATAGAAAATATTTTGTATACTGAGCAATGTCAATTTAATGAAATGGTATCACAGCCATTGTCATTTATATTTATGAATAAAATCTCCTTAAGTCTGTTATTTAGTGGTAGTGTGGGAACAGGTGGAATAATTGAACCAAACTTTCTTGCTTTCAATTGTTCCATAGGGGGTGCATAAATTAAGGCGAACGAAATAAAGAGTGTTTTAGTATATTTTTCAGCTACGTAGTATACTATCATGCCATAAGAGAAATATGCAATATATGTATTTGATAGGATAACGAGTCATTTCAAGAGAAGCAATAAACATTTAAATAATTTGTTTTTAAAGCATATTTTTAGGAGTGTATGGTAAATTTTTATTTAAATAATACCTTATAGTTCTATAAATTTGTTGATACCCAATAAATTTTATTGTTTTGAAATACTTTTCTTTAAGAATTCGCCAAATTCCTTCTACATTGTTGGTATAATATTTTCTTAGAATATACAATTCAACACTTTTCTTGATTCTGCCAAAACACCACACGCTTATTAGGGTTCGATGTTGGTAGTTATGTAATAAAAACGTTATTATAAATATTTTTATTTAATTCCATTAATACAAGAATTAACTAATGAATGTGGACGTTGAATTTCAAGTTCGTTGATATTGGTTAGTGGATACATTAGGGTGACATGCAAAATTGGAAAAAAATATCGAAAAAATCAGAGAACCTGTATTACCCATAACTTTTCCTACAAATCTTGATCTGAACCGTATATATAAAATTCTTCCAACACAAAATAATTCCTTCATTTTTAATATTGAATAAATATTTCGGAAATTTCAGCATTAAAAAAAATAGTTTTTTAGAAAAATTTTATTGAGATCGAGATTTGTCGGCTAAATAAGGGATATGAAGGGTCCACAAGTATTAAATTAATTTTTCACGGTTTTTGTCCACCCCAACAGAGGCATATATAAAAATTGTTTTGGAAACATTATAATAATGTAGACTACTATTTGGTGATTACTGTAAGATATGCTTTCCACTTTATTTACTTTTGGTCTTTTGAAGGCGATAATTTCCATGACTTCGTAATTTCTCACAATTGCCGTAATGAATTACAAAAATGTATTTCCCTTCATTTAAGGTAATATATAACAATGGGAACAAATGGAATACACACCAATTGAAGCATACTTCTTGGCAAACAAATTATTTTGGCTAAAATATGGCTAAATGCTTTAAACATAAATTGTTAGCCTGTTTATGTGACATTGGTTACATTAGCCAGATAAAGGTCATTATTATTTCAAGGGTTTGAAGAAATTCACTTATGAAGCCATTGTAATTGATTGTTGTATACTTTTAGGAGATATTCATGTTACGCCCAAAAAGGGAAACACACTGTGACCAAACAACGCCATCAAAATAGGCAATACAGTTTGTCTACTCTACCGTAATTCAATTAAAATGACATGAGGGGATTTCGAAGATAACATCACAGACGACAAAGTGAACTTTTGTACCACAATGTCCTTAAGGAGTTTGCCACAGCAGGTCTTGTAGCACGTGAAGTAAGACCGTAATCGGAGTGAAGAAAAATATAACACATGAAGACAACATCTTGTTGACGACACATTAAGAACATTTGCACATAATGTGTTCTCTGTTATATGTGAGAAATCATAGATAAACTTATTACTGGCTGGCACATCATTTAAGAGGATCATGTATTTTTAGGCAAAGGACAATGACGAAGACGTCCACATGTACTGTCTTTTCAAATATAGTCTGGCTAAAACACTTAATATTATATACAAAGTCTAACAAGGTTTTATGTGCTTAATTAGCCATCTTTGTGTACATTCAAGTAATTAAGGGCATATGTTTATGTATGTGTGTGTGTGTGTGCGAAAATTTTCTTAAGTAGTAAGGATTTCCACAGATTTATAGATGGAATCTCTGATAATAGGCTTTGATTCTAACAGCCATAAAAAGAATCTATTAAAAAGCTTAAAGACAACAAGGAAATTAAATGCCTTATGCAGGGTAATCATTAAAATGAAAATTTGTTAGTGAAGATGATGTACAATGAAATAAAATCATTCAATTAGACAAAGATAAAAAGAAAATATCTTAATTAAAGGCAATTAAATGGAAGTGATGTTAATAAATTCAATATTGGGATCGTAGATATGATATACACTGCATACTATTAGGATGATAATTATTTTAATCATCCGATTTGATTTAGTAGCATTCCCATGTTTGAGAATATCATATGAAAATACCTTCTGTGCAATTTGAAGAAGATCGTTTAATGAATGGTGTGATTTTAATGACATCTGGCTATAAATGTAATATTTGTGGCATACTGTTAGGATGAATTCTACGCCTCCATACATAAATTTATGTTTCCCTTAAAATTTCAAAAATATTTCATTGGCAACAAGAAATTTGTAGTTGTCATGTTACTCCGTCTGTGTCTGGCCAAGGAACTCTTGTTACTTGCTTATGAATTGTTGTCTATACTCATCCTTATTAGGTTTTTATAATTTTGCCATTTTCACTTTCGACTTGTGTTAAATGAGCCATAGAGAAACATAAAGAAATCTAAAAGAACACCAAATAAAAGATGTCGCAAACATACACGTTGGAAATGTTGAGCAGTTTCTTAAAAACTCATTATTTGCATACAAAGAAAAGAGCCAAAAAACAAATGGCATGTGTCAAGAACAGAAATGATGAATGAAATTTTAATTCAAATTCGCACATTGCTCCGTGGAAATTGATAAATATGATTAAGTAGTATATGGTTGAGGGAAACCGAAAAATGTGTATTGTCTCAAACATTAAAATTACAAAATATATATATATATATATATATATATATATATATATATATATATATATATATATATATATATATATATATATATATATATATATATATATATATATATATATATATATATATATATATATATATATATATATATATATATATATATATATATATATATATATATATATATATATATATATATATATATATATATATATATATATATATTTTTTTTTTTTTTTTTTTTTTTTTTTTTTGAAAATTTTTATACCAATTATAAAGTGAATTTTATGGGTCAAAGTAATTCTCCCCTTTTTTAATTATTTCTACGGCAATGTGTGTGGTTGAAAAGTATTCAACACCTAAAAGTATGCAACATTTCCAGCAAATTTAAATAATAAAAAGTACGCTCATGCAAACCAGCGATACATGGGTGTGATTTAGTATGAAGAAAAAATGCTTTGAGATTTGTTAATTTACAAGGAAAGTTATTAAAAATGCAAGTGTTCACAAACATCTAAACGATATCCAACAAGTGTGTGTAGCCCCTTTGCATATGCATCAATTTTATGCTATAAAATCGGAAAGAGTTGTAACGACATAGTAACATGAAATACATGAAGTACGTGATTTCTAAAAATAAATTTTATAGTTACTCGTATCATTCAAGGATACACAGCACAGTTTTGTTAATTGCGAGTGGATGTGGGTTTCATTTAAAAAAACAAAATCAGCAAGTGGCAGTAAAATCGTTGTATTTAAAAAATTATAAATTTTATTATAAATTCTTGAAGGCTGGTAAAAGTAGATTCCGGCAGACATATCATTTTGACTTCTTGAGCATCTAAAACTTCGTATTGTTAACAATGTTTGTCTTCAATGTTTATTAAATTTTAATTTTCATTACATACATTTAGGATCAATATTCTTTGGAAATTAATTATTTAAATATTTTTCTATTCCCCACATAGAATAAATGATAGCATAGGAAACATATTTCTTATAAGTGGATTTGAATAAAAGGGGTCTGAAAAGGGGTTATCAGCATTTTTTGGGAGGATATAAACCACTGTTGAAAATTGCCAATGTTGATCCTATACTATGAACATATTTGTAATATTATTTTTTACACAAATATATTGCTTAATTGAGAATAGAATAAATACATAAACCTAACATCAAAGCTGATATAGGGTATTACACACTTTAATAATTTTAATCCCTTGCTTGCTCTACGCTTCCACAAATTTTCTTAGACCAATAAAAATCAATAACTTTTGGTTCGTTGTTGGCAAATTGGATTATTTCATGCTTCAATGAGAAAAGGGTTATACACCTTGTTAACATTGTTTGTTCCTTTCTCTGCATTGAGCATTAAGCATATTTTTGTAATATTTTTCTATAGGGTGATGCTTTCCCAATAACTGTTTGTTTCAAAGCCATAAACATAATGTTATAAATTTAAAACTTCCCCAAGATTCCTTTTTGCCATATTCTTTATAATCTGTTCACGTTCTATATTGTTTTAATTTTCTTTCCATTTAATTTAAGTAAAGAATTTTTAAATCAAAAATTCATATGACATATTTACCATATGAGGAAAAAAAAAATAAATCTCATCTTGTGGTATGTTTTCATTTGCTGTACCTTCCTAAAAACCAGGAATATTTAAAAATGTACAAGCATGAGAATTTTTTCCATTCGTTTGATTTTTATTGTTATTCAGCAAGCGTTGCGTATGGCAGTATCAAAAATATTTTGCAATAAATTTTATGGGTGGAAAAATGATGCAAAACCAACACGTAGCTATGTGGAAAATAATGATATTAAGTTTCTTATAACGAAATTTGTGTAAATGACATAAGATTTTAGTTTTATGTATTCAGAAAAATATTCGAAGTGCCGAATTGATAGACATGTCCGAAATGTCAACCCACTACAAGAAGACATATATTCTTCATCGTGGTAAAAATGTGAGTCAGTCGTTGAAATGACATTCTTCTATACTAAAAGAATATATTACTTTAGTCAGAATCAGGTATTAATTCATTCATTAAACTTTTCTCTCTATATGACAGAAATTTAAGATTACTTCTTAATGCAATTCTCCAATTTGCATTTTTTGTATTTATTTAATAAAGAATTTAATCATGTACTAAAAGATTTCTAGATCTTATGTTATAACTTTAATTGCCCCCCTCCTTGAGGTATACTTCAAATTTTCTTTATATCTCATGTAGGATTACATCCTTAAAGTATGCTTTATTTTTTTTTAATGTGAGAGCTTTTATTGAAGTAAAATTTTTTCTCGAAATTCAATGATTCCTGCTTCTGTTGGGATTTCTGATTAAAATGTTATACGCTTTCCTTTTCAATCCGGGTATTATAGGTTTTTGTATGGTCTCTTATTGTTGCCATCAGCCAAATCCTTAATACTATTTTACTTGCAATTGAAACCTTAATGCCAGATATATAGGGAAACCAAACATGCTGTACGGTGTGTGTGTATATGTATGACCTTTTTTGTATAGCTTCCATGGAGGTACTTTTTAAAAGTATATGGTATGAACTGTAGTTAAACCTGGTGGAAAATACAACAGATACAGATAGGGTATTTCAGCAAAAGTTTTCGTTGTACTCTTTTTTCCAAACAATTTGCTTATATTATTCTGGTTGGCTTGAATGCAGATTTTTTTTTGTAACCAATTTAAGGTTTTTAGGGAGGACAAAGTTTTGTTTTAGGAATGTTGCAATTTCGTTTCTTCCTGTTTGCGATATATTTTGCCACATTTCATTTTACACGTTGCTGTGATTTTTTGGTATTAGCAAGACTTTAGAAAATTCAACAAAAAAAGGCATACATAGATGTGTTGCTATTTTCCGGAAGACTATGCCGAGTTTTATATTCAATGGGTTTAATTAGTGATATATGGAAAATACGAAAGAGAAGGGAAAATTTGTATGAAGATGAATAATTTGGCACAAATCTTTAGGCAGATTTTTAAGCACTGCATTTTGCTTCATGTTCTTTCAAGAGGTGGAACACACCTCTAAAAATCAGTGTGATTAGAAATAAAAGCTATAGCACAAACTTCTCATAAAAGTAGAAGAAATAAATCGGCATTATAAAAAAGGGTATAATAATAATTGGTATACTCTTATGCGTGAGTATAAAAATGTTTCAACTGTATGATTACTACAGTCATGATAACAGTTTGTATATATCTCTTTAAGAAGCCGAAGCCATAGAAAGTACAAAACAGAGCATCTCCACAAATTATGCAATTACCCAAATTGCTATCCATTCAAAATGCAACATGTCTCCATATCTCTTTATATCTCATAAAGTGGTCCAAGTGGTATAATAATTATTCGACATTATTCAATCCTGCTTGGTAGACAAGCTTATGGAAAGACAATAGTAAACATTTTAACTTTTGTTGTTGAATGAAGCAAAGCCAAATCTCTATTGGAGCAACGAGTCATTTTTGTCGAGCTGAAAATCCATTTGCTTTGTAATTACTTACAAAACACTCATCTCCCGTAAAGTATGCTAGCAATTCTAATACCATTTTTGCATGTACATCTTGTGGATTCTAATGGACATTGTGGTAAACATACTTTTTGGTATTTTCTAAATGTCTACCTTCTTATTTTCATAACCCTCTGTATCAACCCTCCCAAGAAACATTCATTCTTACCAAATTGCTAGCATATTTGTGCGGTCTAAAAAAAGAAATATGGCAAGACACAACAATTTGATACCACATGATGGATGTACAAATGTGGTCTACTTGAATGGTTTGAAAGAGGTATCCTATTTTGTTGCACTCTTGGGTGTTGTACGTTTAGAGAATGTTTTGGTTTGAAGTTTACATAATGGTGCATTTGTTTTGGGACCCCACTAAACTCCAAAAATCTACATAAGACCTGGGTCATTTGGAAGCAACATGAATACAAATAAACATAGTTTGTGTACAATATTTTTGGATCACTATCTCTGGCGTATGTAGAAAAATTGCATCATCGTTTGGAGCGTAGTCTTTTTGAAAAATTGCTATAGTTCTGAAGGACATATTGTCCATTCATGAAATGCAAGTGTTGCAAGTGTCATAAAGCTTATTTAAAGATAGAATATGAGATTCAAACATAGGGATTTTGGAAATGTTGTACATGATACTCAAATATCAAGTCTATGATAAGCTTATTGGGATTAAATATAATATGTGTGTTCAAAATTGGGATTACTGTCACATTTATATTAGTGTTAAAAATATGGATTATTACTCACCATTTATGGGGTTAGGATAGAATTCTAAGATCATCTGATGTCAGGCTATAGCCTTCTATGTGCACGGAAAAAAAATAATTTTTTCCTCCCAAACGAAATTTTAGACAAAGAAATATCGCTTCACATTTGCTTTTTACTTTGATGTAAAAACAATGTAAAACAATTTTATAAAGACTAATTAAAAAAAAACATTGTTTTCTGGCTATTTGCCAGTAAGGTTTTTAGTTGTTAGCACCTTTTTCTGTAGAATGTAGAAGAAATTTTATATATCTTTATATTTTACCTTTCACCTGGACGGAGAATCGAAGCGCGGACCATACAGTTTGTAAGCCAACACACTATCCACTGGGCTAAGTATCTGTTATTGTCATCAACAGACAATTATCGCTATAGCCATCATCGCATAAGCAACGCATAAAGCTAAATAGTTATATTTATATAGCATAGTTTTGGGCGCCCACGAGTCGATGTAAAGAAACTTTATTTAACAGAAACATACATTTAGTTGGCCACCTTGGAGCAATGATTAGCATGTCCGCCTTGCATACAATGGGTTCTGGGTTCAATTCCTGTTTCGACCGAATACCAAAAAGTTTTTTTCTTTTTGGAAACGGAAATAATGTAGTTTTACATATATTCCAAAAATGTTCGGAAGATTCCGAAAATATATTCGTCATTACATGCTACTATATTAAAGTTTTACTATGAAACTTTTGTCTTATTAAAGACTTAAAGTCCGAAGAGAACTTTGCTTGATATAAAAATTGGAACTTGGAACAAAAATTGTTTTTTATTGCAAAAATAAAAATTTCGTCAAAAAAAAACATTTTTGTGGTGATAAAAGTTTGAAATTTTCGAATCATACATTACAATATAGACTGAAAGATTAGTTCTTGTTTCTCAGATACGGAATTTTAGACAAACGAAATTTTCTAAGATTATTTAGTTTCTGTTTCTGATTATTAACTTTTTTGTATATATTTTTTGGGATCTGGTCATTTTTAAATGCGAATAAAACAAATATTGAATTATTCCGTTATTGTTATCATTTGGCACTAAAATTTTTTTTTAAAGAAAAACGTTACATCGCTTGTCACATATTGTGGTTTATACTTTATAACAAAGGGGAACTTCATTTGTCTAATATTTCGTTTGAGAGAAATGTATTTTTTTGGTGTGTATAATAAACTTTGATGTAGCCTCCCAACCAACCATTATCACAATTTTCTTTGTAGCTTTTCCAAAATTTTCGAAATTGCTGTTTTATTGTGTCCCCAAACTACGGTTCGTCTACAACACCTTTTCAAACCATACCCTCCATGTTTACTATTATGCATTATTCTTATACTAAAAAATAAGCAAATTTCTACTTTTGATGGTATTATCTTCTTTTAAATTTAAATTTAATTTTATAGGCAATATTTTTCATCACATGCAAAAAAACATTTGAGAATATCATCATCTATGAAAAGCCATATAATTAGCATATCGATAAAATGTTGGCACAATATTTATTTATTGCTTGACAATACAAAAGTCGTTGATATCAAATGGTTATCATGTTCAAGCATCTACGACATGTCTGTTTTATCAATTCCTTTGTGTAAGAAAATACAATAAATTTTCCAATATTTATTCACACTCCATGTGGGCTACGATAAATTGCAATTGTCTTATTTGTTTTTTGTTTAATTTCTCTTTTGAATCCTGGTAAAAGTCACAGCAAAGCCTTTGAATAAGGACTACTCTAGCTTGAAGCCGTTAGGGGTTTTATCAACACTTTTTTTCAATCGAGCGCCTTGTGCTTATGCACTAATTTTTGTTTCTTTTTTTCTGCTTCGTTTATTTCGCTTTAAGCCGAAGAACTTTTTTATATTTCATTGTATACTGGCAAAGAAAGACAGACAAGAAAGTTTTCCTGTTCAATGGTTGGCAAATAATACAATCGACCAAGTGTATGGACTCAAGTATAGTCATGAGTGTGTATCATTTGGGTGGAATCTCAAATAATTGAAAAAAATAGTACTTGACTCTTTTTTTATGGCAGAGAAGGGGTCCACCATTATAAAGTCAAGTGTAACATCTGTTGGCGAGTAGCATGAAATCGGGTGAAGAAAGAAAAACTGAACGTGTTTTTTTTATAGGAATGTGTTGATACACATATGGCTATATGTATTATTCTAAAGACCACATTCTATATGAGAATAGCAAAATAAATATGTTATATATATTATGTATATAAAGGAGTTTTCCAATAACAAAGATCTCAATTGCAAAGTTGAAATGAATACAAATTTGAAAATTTTATATATAACATTGACTTGCAAATTACATCCGAAATAATAGTCCAATTGAAGCTAATAGCAAAAAAAAAAAAACAAAAATTGGAAAGGCAATATTTTAATTTTATTATTACATTAAAAAAAAAACTAAGTGGAATTTGCATATAAATTTGTCAGTATATTTGTCATTGATAACACTAGTTTACAACAAAAAAAAATCATGTACACTTGATGAGAGGCAACTTTTCTAATGTATATTGATCTGCTAATTTCGACAATTTTTTTTTTAAATTTTTAATTTTTTTATGGAACAGTTTTTGAGATATCCCGTTATTTTTAGTTTTTCGCTCTTTTTTCACAAAACGAATTATATCTCGAATTAGAAATGTCCGATTATATCATTGTTGGTATTAAGATGACGAATAATCGTTTAAAATTGGATCTGTGATAAGTTAAGTGGTTGAAAAAATATCGATGCGAAAAGGCCACATTTTCAAAAAAAATCGTATTTTACAATGGACCTTTTCCGCCAGAAAAGTATAAACTATTAAAAAGTTTATCATACTCTAACGTAAGTAATAATGTCAACTAGAAGAAAAACGACGAAAAATGCCAAAGTTATAAGCAATTGAGTGAACAAATCCGATGTCAAACCATGCAAATATGAGCAACTCATCCACACTAAAGTGTCTCTCGGCCACAGAGAAATGCATTTTTGTGTGGGTGAGTTGGGCTTATTACTTACGTTAGAGTTTCATCTATACGACTATGGAGAGAGAGAGAGATATAATTTTTTAGTAAAAAAAAAAAAATAGCGTAAAACTAAAAATAAAGGGATATCTCAAAAACCGTCCCATAAAAAATGTTTAAAAATGTTTTTTTTCGAATTCAGCAGATACAAATACATAAGTCGACTCTCATCAAGTGTACATTTTCAGTGTAAACTAGTGTAATCAAACAACTATTCGACGGAAATATAGATAAATCGTTCTACCTCATTAATGCGCCTACCCTGAAAAAAATATTTACCTGATATTAAAGATTATGAAACCTTAATTTTAGGATGCGCAATTTACAAAATATTAAGGACAAATTTATTTAAAATAATGACATTTTAATTAAAACAAAGTTTATAATTTTTACTTCAAATTTTTTTTCTTAAACTTAGGACACAAATTTTGTAAATTTGCGTCTCTCCGTTAAAGTTGCATGTCTTTGAACTAAGGTAAATTTTCCTTAAAATAAAGAAACACATTTTTTGATTTAAAGAAATCGTCCTTAAATTAATTCAAATATTGAATCTTCAGATTGAAGTTAAAAAAGCTTCAAATATAGGCTAAGACTTATTTTGAGGATTTAAATTTTTTTTGGAATAAAGAAAACATTTTTACTTTGAGATATCCGCTATAATTTGGATTTTTAAACTGGCATTTATTTGTAAGTGAAAAAAAATGAAAATTCGATAAATGAGATCTGAATCCTAATTTTAATTTTATGAATCCTAGATTTAAGGCCAGATAGGTCGCTAATCTCCTTATTTTTAAGGACCCACATCTTTGGCTCGGAATCAATATCAAAATCCTTAAGAGAAGGTCAAAATCTTTGGATCCAAGTAAACCTTTTTTGAGTGTACTTATTATTACCTTCCCCTATTACTAATTAAACAAGTTCAATTATTGATTCAATTTTTTTTAATAGCTTGCCATTATTGGCCTTAGACACTTCATTAAAAACACACAATTGAATTAAACATTAATGCTTAGTTAAGATGATCGCCATTAGGACAAGTTTATGTCATAGATCCAAGAATGCCAAACTGGTAGCAAATTTTTCAACAACATCAACTAATTTGCATTCGAAAAGACTAAACTAATTGGAAAATCTATTGTACGCTATAAAATTGTCGTAGTAGGTGTAGATAACCTCCAGCATATTCCATACAAAAGTTACTCGACCAAATAAGTATTCACCCAGAATGGCTGTCCGGCTGTTTATAATTTAGAAATATGGAATTATGAAATAATAATGAGCCTACATTAATATTGGATGATGTTGAGAGTTTACATAGAGCAATAGCTAATTAGAGATTGACTGAAATTAACCTCAACGACTTTTAAGCTAATGGACAATGGCCAGACACAAGTGATTTTATAAAAAAATTAAAAAAAAAACGTTAAAAAAGATTTATAGTAGTTTTAAAAAAGTACAATGAATTACTTTTTATTTTAAGATATTGCTCCTAATTGTATATCACATTTTTATTAATTTTTATTAATTTTTTTTGCCTTAGAATACACAATAATGCAATGCAATATTTTTAGCTCTTGATCTAATTAAATGGATTGAATTTCAAAAGATAATTTCTTCAAAGGATACATTTTGAATTTTTTCATGTCAGCCAATTAGTTTCATAATTTGGTTGAAAAGCTTTACTGACTTTTGTTTTGTGGATTTGTCCTGACTAAGAGAAAGATAAACTTTTCAATTGGAGGTGAAATTAAATTAAATTTAAATTTTAAGTTTTGTATGGAATCCCTCGTACTTTATTACTGTATTCCTTGTAGTGTACTGTATTCCTTGTTTGCTTAAATTAAATATTAAAGCAAGGGGAAATATTGGTCAGTCATTGAATTTTTTGCTTTTGGAAGGAAACTCAAAGAGCATTCTTTTTATTTGAATATTTTATCTTTAAATTTATATTTTACTCTCAAGTCTTTAAATTTCCCTATTTTTTGTAGTAAAAAAAATGCTAGAATTGTTGTTTTTTTTTTAATATTTAGTTTCCTGCTCAACAACAAAATTTCACAAAATAATTTAAGTATATTTCAATGGAACGCTAAAAGGCAGATGATTTTATCCAAATTGCTTCTACAAGTACTTGTTTATAGCTAGTTCATAGTTTTGTTCATAGCTGTAGTTATGCAGCGATAGAATATGGATTTCTGGGAAACCAGAGCATTTACATTTTTGGCTAGCGTTATCAGTTTAAAGGAACAATCCATATTCTGTTTTTCTCTTATTCCCCTTCAAAGCCGAAAAATATTGCCAGTGGATGTTTGTGTCAGTATTATTTTGCAAGCTTGGTGGTGTTTACACATCGTATAAGTTATTCAAACTATTGTTAGCACGTATACGTCAACATGCACTCATGGCATACCCATATAATAATAGAGAGATTTTGAAAGCCGCTGCTATTTTATTCTTAAAGTAAAGGTACTCAAGGATTGTGGGGAATTTTTGACAATAAATTTTATTTTAACTAACTGGTATTAAATTTGAATGCCATTTATCCCCTAGGTTCCTTATTGCAATGGTTGAAATTGAGGAACAAGCAAAGACAAATATTAGCATGCCGTTTCTGCCCTCTTGGGATCCGGAACGAGTTCTAAATTTGGGGTTTTTGTCCCATATATTGTTAAATAATGGTTTAATGGTGGCTAGATTTCTTAGTATAGCAATTAAATTTGTATGACATACTGAGGGAACCAAAAAAGGAAATATCTAGGTTAGGTTAGGTTAAAGTGGCAGCCCGATTAAAATTCAGGCTCACTTAGACTATTCAGTCCATTGTGATACAAAAAAGGAAATACCTACCTACCGAATTTCCCTTTCTCTCGAATAGGATTAGACCCCATATATTTTACGACCCCATATATTTTATAAATCAATGTTTCAAAAATTTTACCAAATCCAATTATCATACTAACATATGTTATAAATTTATTCCCTGGTCACAAATACAACAATATTTTTAACATTCATACGCTCCGTTGTCCAAGTGATTTATTGAATGTTTTATATTAATAACACTCATACGTATGGGTACACTGGAATGAAATAAATTGGATACACACATAAATAATGATTAAAAATTCATTTCTAACACCAAATAGTTTGCATATGAAATGAAAAAAAAAAAAAATATTGGTTTAAAAACATATTTTTACATCCTAGACATAGTCGACTTTTTTAGACCTTAGACTCAGTACTAGTCAGAGTACTAGGACTTTGATCAGATCTGTGTAGATTAATATATGAACGTTCAATTTTATTTTATATTAAAATTTGGTAAAGAATTTGGGTGATACGCATATATGGGAGGTATTTTTAAATTTTAAAATTCCATCTACCATGAATTATTTTTATGTTTCATATCGAATTTATTTATAATAAAAATTTTGATAAATTAGATAAGTGCCCTCTTGGAAATCATATGAAAAATATTTCATATCTACAATTTATCTGTGTTTTGTATGTTTTTTTGTTCCTTTGTTTTATGTTGAAATAACTCTTGCTTTCCTTAAGGTTTCCATTAAAATCACTCATCGGCTGATGTCCTCATAAAATAGAACAATGAAATTTAAGGGCATTACTTCTATTTTATGACAGAAGTTTACAACTTACATGTATGTTTCCAGAGAATCCTTCGTTTGTCTTAATGTAGCTATTTTTATGAAATTCGAAACTTTATGAGACTGAAGTGATGACAAGAGATATAAAAACATGAGGTCAATGAATTTTTGGACAAAGACATAATGCTCCTCTTGTCGTAATTCGTCCAAAAACTCATTTCAAAGAAAAGCAGTCACTTCAATTGCAGTTAATTTGGGTTTTTCTATATTTGAAAGTTCGTTTTGTATTCATGTGGATAAATTGATTTTCTGAAATGAAAATTTTTAAATTTTTGACACGAAAATTCATACCACTTTTAAAGATGTTTTTTATTTTTTATTGACCCATATTGTATATTTTTTACTCCTACACTAAAAACAAAATGATTCAAAAATGTTGACTTTGACTTAAGGAAGTTGGTACTGATTCGTAACCAAATATACAGATTTGAAGCTGCTTTTACCGGTAATTTAAAGATTATTTCTTTAAACCAAAGAATTGTTTCTTTACTTAAAGGAAATGTTGTCTTACCTCAAAAATATACGACTAAACTTTAAACTTGAATTTAAAGAAGAACAAATATACTTCATCAGAATATAAGAACTAGAGTTTGGACATTAACTAGTTTTGTAGACTCAAAACAAGCTTACTTGGATCCAAAGATGTTAACGTTCCCTAAAGGATTTTGGTACTGATTTTGATCAAAATATGCGGCTACTTTGAAATAAATATATTTTTTAGGGGTCTATGTAGCTTTAAATCTAGGATCAATAAAATTCAAACTTAGAATACAGATCACATTTATGGAATTTTCATTCTCTTTAAATTTTCATAGCCTATATTTAAAGCGTTTTTTATCTTAAATTTACAAATTCAATACTTCAGTTGATTTAATGAAAACTTTTTATACCTTCCACCATAGGATGGGGGTATATTAACTTTGTCATTCCGTTTGTAACACATCGAAATATTGCTCTAAGACCCCATAAAGTATATATATTTATCCTGGATCGTGGTGAAATTCTGAGTCGATCTGAGCATCTCCGTCCGTCCGTCTGTTGAAATCACGCTAACTTCCGAACGAAACAAGCTATCGACTTGAAACTTGGCACAAGTAGTTATTATTGATGTAGGTCGGATGTTATTGCAAATGGGCCATATCGGTCCACTTTTACGTATAGCCCCCATATAAACCGATCCTCCGATTTGGCTTGCGGAGCCTCTAAGAGAAGCAAATTTCATCCGATCCGGCTGAAATTTGGTACATGGTGTTAGTATATGGTCTCTAACAACCATGCAAAAATTGCTCCACATCGGTCCATAATTATATATAGCCCCCATATAAACCGATCCCCCGATTTGGCTTGCGGAGTCTGTAAGAAAAGCAAATTTCATCCGATTCGGCTGAAATTTAGTATATGGTGTTAGTATATGGTCTCTAATGACCATGCAAAAATTGGTCCACATCGGTCCATAATTATATATAGCCCCCATATAAACCGATCACCAGATTTGACCTCTGGTGCCTCTTGGAAGATCAAAATTCATCTGATTCAGTTGAAATTTGGTACGTGGTGTTAATATATGGCCTCAAACACTCATGCAAAAATTGGTCGAAATCGGTCAATAATTATATAAAGGTCCCATATAAATCGATCCCCAGATTTGATCTACGGAGCCCCTTGGAAGAGCAAAATTCATCCGATTAGGTTGAAATTTGGTATGTGATGTTAGTATATGGTATCCACCAACCATGCAGGAATTGGTTCATATCAGTCCATAATTATTTATAGCGCCCATATAAACCGATCCCCAGATTTGACCTCCGATGCCTTTTGGAGAAGCAAAATGCATCCGATCTGGTTGAAATTTGGTACGTGGTGGTAGTATATGATATTTAACAACCATTCCAAAATTGGTCCATATCAGTCCATAATCATACATAGCCCCCATATAAACCGATCCCCAGATTTGGTTTTGGAGCCTCCTGGAGGATCAAATTTCATCCGATGTTTTCTTTACTCTTAGGAAAATTTGCTTTAGTTCAAGGACATACGACTTTAAAGGAGGGACGCAAATTACTAAAATTTTTGTCCTAAACTTGATAAAAAAATTGAAGCAAAGATTTCAAAATTTCATAATTTTAAAGAAATTTTCCCTTAATATTGAGTAAATTGTGCATCCTAAAATTTAGGTTGGGTAATCTTTAGAACCACGTAGATATTTTCTTCGGTATACCATTATTCACCAATATGTCTATATAATCCTTAACGTAAGTGATATTAGATTTTAAAGGACTTATAACATTTTAACTAATATATTAACCCTTTCACTACCGATGTCCACTTAGGACATTCGAAAAAGACACCAAATTTTATTTTCCCACTTAGTTTCGATTTATTTCTCAAGGTTATTTTAAAGTAGAGGCTTTAATCTAAATAAGCTATAAATATTTTCCATATTGGTGAGCTCTAAAATATATTTGTATAAACTTTTTTAACAATAAACGAAAAATACGAAAATTTGAGACAATTTTTCTTTTGTATGTTTCTAGTAAATGGACATTTATACAAAAACTATAGCTGCTACTTTTATACAAAAACTATAGCTGCTACTTTTGTATTTTTTCTCACACTGTGAAGGATATTATAGGCCTAATAGGGCTTATTTTCGTAAGGCCATTTGGTCACAATTCAAGAATCAAGTTTTCAGAAAAAGCTCATATAGCTCTTGAAGTAATTGAGGTAGGTTTTCAAAATGACAATTTTTGTTCTACATGCTGTTAGTACAAGTAAAAACAGAAGAAAATTGAAGTTATTAATATTAGGTTTATTTCGGTAGTGAACGGGTTAACTAATAACATTTTAATGCAATATTTGTTTCAAATGAGATTATATGAAAAAATTCGAAATTTACCCCATTCATTAAGATATGAATGGAACGTTTTGGGCTTTTACCAACCATTTAATTATACGAAATCCACTTACTGAAATATAAATCAATATTTCAACACATACCAAAAGGCTAGAATTTCAATTGAATTTCAAACAAATTTATAGCATATTTTTGGGCAACAAATATAAACTGTAGCTGCAACTACCAAAACAAAAAGCTGCTTTGTTAATTGCAAAATTCCTGGAAATAATTTGAATGCCAAAGAAGATCTACAATAGCTGTGTTTTGTTTATATTATTATTGATAAATTACTAAAGCAATCTAACCCCAAAAAGCAATAATATTCATTTTTGTGGGGGGTTCACATGCATAATATACATTTTTTAGAATTATAGTATATAAATGTATGATTTTAGTCATCATGTGTTACCAAATGATTGTGTTGAAAATGGTTTTTGTGAAATATTTGAATTTAAAGAATTTTCCAAAAAAAAATATTCAATTTAAATTTTTATTTAAACATTGCTACATGTTCGACTTAATGTTGCTAATGTTTAAATGCCAATACCCAATTTAAGTCATCTAAAATATTACCGAGCAACGCTTTTATGTATGCTTGGCACATAATGACAAGATGAATGTTTGCTTTAAGAAATTCTCCGCATTTCTGTTTGCCTTTCCCTTTCTTTTGGAATTTCCTTTTATTTTAGGTAGGAGTATCTATTTAGGGACTTATCATTAAAATTCAGCTGAAGGCAAGACATGAAAACGGTGTCCTTCGAAAACTAGTCTTATATAATGTGTCTGGATGGCGCGGCAGTGCCTTGGTGTAGAGTTTTGTTTTTGTTATGGAGAGCCATTATTTAAATTAGCAAATTCAAAAGAGGAAAAGGTAACAAAATAAAATTTAAATTAAATGTCTGTTGTGAAATTTAAACTTTAAAAATTTTTAGTTTTATGGGTATATATGTTTTAAGTCACATGGAAATAAACTAAATGTAAACGAAAGTTGATCAAATATGTAATGAAAATTGCATTTAAAAAATTTTTAATTTATTTAAAATTATAGAATTAAAAAATTAAAATAGCCTATTTAGTAATTAATTAACTAAACATCTTCTGGTATGCTATATTAAAATAGCCAATAATCCAGTTACTTTTTGGGTAACTTCTAACTTTAAATAAAATTGTGTACAAATATTGTGTTTCTTTTATTTTCTATTCAGCGGAATTTTGAATGCACAAAAACACAGAAATGTGCTTGTGGCACATTCACTACATTTAAATTGAGCTACTAAATACTTGGACTTACTTATGAACATAAAAAGTTTGAAAATTAATTTAATGTAAAGCTTGACTTTATTCACATTTGTCACATAGATTTCTTGTTTTTGCGACTAGCCTTAAGGTATGCTATGAAAAAATTAATTAACCAACACACATAATTTGTGATTAAATGTAAGCATTTATAAATTGTTGTCCCTTTAAGTTCTATTTGTACTGAAGTCATGGAATCGTTTGAAAAAGTAGAGCGCTTGGGTTAATCAGGATTCACTATTATAATCTTGGAATTCTTCAGTTGCATTTCACAGGTTCTGAGTGACTAAAAAACTAAGACTTAATTTAATTAGTTAATTACACTTCATATAGTTTATGGCTATACATCCTTTGTATAAGATACCAACAGTTTTAAGCCAACAAAGGGTTATTTATGACACATGTACTGAACCTATGTTTAATGTAGATTAATATACATCCTAAATGTATGCAATATTCTAAAAGCTTTTTAATGTTTTTTATAATAATTTGTACATAAAAATGCTTTGGTATCCAGATTTTATAAAAAAAGTAATTTGTTTTACTTTAAAAGGTTGTAAAACAATGAGAGATTTATTCATAACTACACTGAAAAAAATATTTTCGTAATATTGAAGATTACGCAACCTCAATTTTAGGATGCGAAATTTATAAAACATTCAGGTCAAATTTCTTTAAAATAATGAAATTATAATTAAAATAAAGTTTATAATCTTTGCTTCAAAAATTATTTTCATTAAATTTAGGACACAAATTGTGTAAATTTGCATCCCTCCGTTAAAGTACCATGTCTTTGAACTAAGGCTAATTTTCCTTAAAGTAAAGAAATACATTTTTGATGTAAAGAAATTGTTCTTAAATTAACTGAAATATAGAAACTTTAGATTTAAGATAAAAACTCTATAAATATAGGCTAAGCCTTATTTTGAGGATTTAGCGTCTTTGGTTTAAAGTTTTTTTTTTACTTTATAATTTGGATTTTTAAACTGGTATTTGTTTGTACATAAGTACCATTATTAATAAACCGCGAAAAGAGTATGGAAATTTGATAAATAAGATCTGTATCCTACACTGAAAAAACAGTGAACCCACCAGGAAAGATAACTTTCGATTAATTTTAGAAAATTTGGAACTTTTTTAGAAAATTTTAACTAAACGGTATTACAAGCGCTGGCATCACTCCGATATGGTAAAAATAAGTAAATATTTTTCGACAAATTCAAGAAAATTTATTAGACATAACTAAATTTTTTCAGTAGTTAAAGAAAATTTTGTAGTTTTAAGAGAAATCTTGGAGTGCAAAATTGCAAGAATGTCTTTAGTGACATACGAAGTTCATGATGGACACATTTTTGGTAAAATTTACAAATTTAAAGAAATAATGAACTATTTTGTAAGAAATACGAAATTAGGAAATCTTTATGCTTTATTTGTGTATAACTTTTTCCCGTTTTTTAGTTCATTTAACTAACATACGCAAAAAATTACTTGACTAAAATAAACTTTTTCCAAACATAATGATTCTATGAACTAATATAAAGTTAATATGGCTTTAGTGAAATAGAGAGTTCACTTTTTTTTGAGTGTAATTTTAATTTTATTGGCCCTAGATTTAAAGCCAGATAGGTCACAAAAAATTTTTCTTTATTTTAAAGAAGTCGCATCTTTGGCTCGGAATCAATACCAAAATCCTTAAGGGAAGGTCAAAATCTTGGGATACACGTAAACTTTTTTTTTTGAGTGTAGGTAAAATATCAGAATCACTCCACTGATAGTTATTTATTAAATATTCAAAGGTTTTATATAAACCTTACATGGCCTTTTTTTTGAAATTGCCTATTTTATTATTTATGCAATACATATAATGATTTTTTTATCAGCCTCAAGGTATGCTATATTAACAAATCAAACATAATTTTTGAGTAAATAGAAATATTTATGTAAATATTGTTTTCCAATTGACTTCCATTACTGGCTGCAATTAATTTGAGTTAATTAAGTTTCCTATTCATATCCTGTATTGGAATACAAACAATGTGAAAAATGTAATCAATAAATCATACTTCATAGATTATGGCTGCTTTGTGTGAAATATCCATAGTCATCCACCAACGTAGACATTTATTTATTCAGTCTATTGAATACATTCCTTACAGACTATATAAATAAAGTTACTAAATTCTTTTAGGGATCTCAAAATACCTCAAATAATATTATATACAGATATAAATCCTAAAAGTATGCACTATTTTAAAAAGTTTTTGTTTTCTTATGATTTTGATTTTACATTTTTATACAATAGATCTGGTTTTGCGTAAAAAGATATTGGTTAGTGTTTATAAAAATGGTATTTGATAGTAAATACATACATCACTTGGTAACGGTCATCGTAATTTAAAATATTTCAGGTTTGAAAACTCCCAGCAAAAAAAGCGTCGCCAAAAAAGTAATGAAAATGATCTTCTTGGATCGGGAAGTGGTGCAAAATTGACGCAAAAGCGATGAATTTAACATGGGCTTGTCATAGGACGGAAGTCTTTCATTTCAACAGCCGTTGCACTGAATTTGCATCACTTCTTTAGGTGTGATCTGAATTCAATGTTTCGGATGTAAATTAAAAAATTCTGTAATATTTTGTCAAATAAATAATTTTTATAATTTTTAATATATTCTAACGCTGATCGGAAACGTTTGACCTCAAATATTTTCCATAATTCACAATTTTTTCAGATTGGATTTAGCATTTTTTTCTACAAAGTTTAAATGATTTGTACCATTTTATGAGTTCTTACTCTGTTTTTAACCCATTTTAAACAAAAAAAAGTTAAAATTACCCATTAACCCTAGGATAGGCGGTAAGCTTTCGATCACTAAGCGCTCAAAGTCAAATTTGGTCTGGCCAGACCAAGTAGTCTACCCTAGGGTTAAAAGTATGCAAAAACCAAGTTATAAAAAATCGAATTAAAATAACTTCCTGGGTAGTTAAAATAAAGAACATCATTGGAAGTGCTTTTAAAGTTGTGCCTTTGGAAGAATTTTCAAATTTTTTTGCTGGGAAGTGGTTCGCGGAAATGAGTGTCTACATTTATTGCTAAATGCCATATCTTTATCAATTTTTTATTCTCCATTTCATTGTATTTTCAAAAATTGTATACACCAGTTACACAGAGTTTCAAATTTCCAGTTTCCTTCCTTATACCATCATATACTTTCCTGCTATTGGTGTATATCCCAAATCGGTTTCGATGACATGTCAATTAAAACTTCAGTATCCTTGCAAAGTTCAATCTTCCCTAGTTTAGCAATGCCCTTTGGCTAAAACTTTTCCCCCCAAAATGATACAACATTTAATATTTTTCAAAACTTTTTACAATCGTAACAATACCCAAGTTCATGCATATGACGAGTACTTATCCCTTGTAACCAACAATGTTAAATGAAATCTTTGTAAATCCCCATAACCTTAGCTAAGTTCATTGTACCTAAAAGGACATCACATGAGTAGAGGAATGTAATCGCACATTGCATCAGTTTTCTTGAAGATGAGCCACAGAAAAACTTTACATGTTTCAGTGGATTCCATTCCCCCATTTAGGGAAAAGTCAAAAAAGAATACCTTGTTATAAGAATTTTCAGTAACGAACTATAAACCTTAACTAATTCTAGATATTCAAATTTGTTGAAGAGAGTAAAAGATTATTTGCATATAAGTTGTTCAATGCAGTTGCTGAAAAACGAAAGATAAGGAATCCAGATATCATAGTAAGAATTTGTGACATTGTTAATATAGGGAGGTGATATAGTGAGCAGTGGTTAACGAGTTTGCTTTAGTGATAATTTCTATGGTACACTGTAAGAAAGGTCTATCTAAAGATAGTTTTAGGTGAAAATGAAAATCAAAATTTTTATACCCTCCATCATAGGATGGGGGTATACTAACTTTGTCATTCCGTTTGTAACACATCAAAACATTGCTCTAAGACCCCATAAAGTATATATATTCTGGGTCGTGGTGAAATTCTGAGTCGATCTAAGCATGTCCGTCCGTCCGTCTGTTGAAATCACGCTAACTTCCGAACGAAACAAGCTATCGACTTGAAAGTTGGCACAAGTAGTTGTTATCAATGTAGGTCGGATGGTATTGAAAATGGGCCATATCGGTCCACTTTTACGTATATCCCCCATATAAAGGGACCCTCAGATTTGGCTTGTGGAGCCTATAACAGAAGCATATTTCATCCGATCCGGCTGAAATTTGGTATATGGTGTTGGTCCACATCGGTCCATAATTATATATAGCCCCCATATAATCCGATCCCCAGATTTGGCTTGCGGAGCCTAAAAGAGAAGCAAATTTCATCCGATCCGTCTGAAATTTGGTACATGGTGTTGGTATATGGTCTCTAACAACCATGCAAAAGTTGGTCCACATCGGTTCATAATTATATATAGCCCCCATATAAACCGATCCCCAGATTTGGCTTGCGAAGTCTCCAAGAGAAGCAAATTTCATCCAATCCGGTTGTAATTTGGAACATGGTGTTAGTATATGATATTTAACAGCCGTGCCAGAATTGGTCCATATCGGTCCATAATTATATATAGCCCCCATATAAACCGATCCCCAGATTTGGCTTGCGGAGCCTCAAAGAGAAGAAAATTTCGTCCCATCCGGCTGAAATTCGGTACATGATGTTGGTATATGGTCTTTAACAGCCGTGCCAGAATTGGTCCATATCGGTCAATAATTATATATAGCCCCCATATAAAACGTTCTCCAGATTTGACCACCGGGGCCTCTTGGAGGAGCAAAATTCATCCGATCCGGTTCAAATTAGGAACGTGGTGTTAGTATATGGTCGCTAACAACCATACCAAAATTGGTCCAATCACACAAAAATTGGTCCATATCGGTTCATAATCATGGTTGCCACTAGAGCCAAAAATAATCTACCAAAATTTTATTTCTATAGAAAATTTTGTCAAAATTTTATTTCTATAGAAAATTTTGTCAAAATTTTATTTCTAGAGAAAATTTTGTTAAAATTTTATTCGGTTCATAATAAAATTTTCGTCATTGTCAAAATTGTATTTCTATAGAAAATTTTGTCAAAATTTTATTTCTATAGAAAATTTTGTTCAAATTTTATTCGGTTCATAATCATGGTTGTCACTCGAGCCAAAAATAATCTACCAAGATTTTATTTCTATAGAAAATTTTGTCAAAAGTTTATTTCTATAGAAAATTTTGTTAAAATTTTATTTCTGTAGAAATTTTTGTCAAAATTTTCTTTCTATAGAAAATTTTGTCAAAATTTTTATTTCTATAGAAAATTTTGTGAAAATTTTATTTCTATAGAAAATTTTGTTAAAATTTTATTTCTGTAGAAAATTTTGTCAAAATTTTTTGTCTACTTTGTCAAACTGAATTATATACGTATTGGATCGATCTTTTTTGATTTAATATATACCACGTATGGACTTACATACAATTTAGAAGATGGTGTTAGGAGGTTTTAAGATACCTTGCCATCGGTAAGCGTTACCGCAACTTAAGTAATTCGATTGTGGATGGCAGTGTTTAGAAGAAGTTTCTACGCAATCCATGATGGAGGGTACATAAGCTTCGACCTGGCCGAACTTACGGCCGTATATACTTGTTTTTTTGAAATCTTAAAAAAATTTTTTCTTCTTTTCTTTATTGTGTCATAATTCAATCCCAAATCTGTTAAAGCAAAATCTACATTTTTTTATTTTATGCAATCTTTTATAAGTGTATATGAATCGCGATGTCACTTTCTATCATAAAATTGTAACAAATATTGATTTTTAATCCAACATACAAACACGTTCCATAGAACGAAATAATATAATACCTATAATCTTCCTCAATCCAAATCTTGGTGGAAACGATGGTGGTATATTTCGTAGAGAATTTAAGCTGTTATACCCAGAAAGAAATAGCACCAAAATATTTCCCAAAAGTTGTGAAAATTTAATTATTTAAAAACAAGTAAATTCGGGCTGGGTCTTCACTTTCTAGACTGAAATTTTTGATGCCTCCTCAAATCATTCAAATTTGTTCGGAGCTTTATATTGCCATATACATATATTTAAACCTGAACCGATTTGGACAGAAAATTTACACAATTCTAAAAAAATTAAATGGGCTAACGCTATGTTAAATCTAAACTATTTTCTGAGTAAAGGCCGGTACTATATTCATTCTTGCGAAAATTCTATAGAAACCATTATTTCGCACATGGTTAGGTTAAAGTGGCAGCCCAATAAAGATTCAGGCTCACATAGACTATTCAGTCCATTGTGATACCACATTAACTAAAAGTACCTATTACATATGGGCACTTCTAGTTTTAACCGCTGAACCTTCTCGATTATTTCCTTCTGTTGAAGCAACCAGATTGTTCCAAAAATATTAGCAGACTGCTTAACATAAGTTAACGTTTTCCAGGTCCGCCAGTAATCTGAAGCTATATGCCCCTAAAATTTGCTTACGCCCTACACAAAATGCAGGACACTCACACAAGACGTGTTTTATTCGCACATAGAAAGCGGTGTTTATTTAGGTAACAGGTAGCGCTATTAAATAGGGAGCGATATTGAATTAAGTTGGTGGTTGCTGCTTGCTATTACAAAATTAGCATTTTGTTTTTCCTTTGACAATTGATCTGCTACTCCTTTGATCCCTTGTATATTTTCGGAACAAAAATATGATCAGTGTTTGCATTGTAAACCCACACAAATAGTTTTAATAAATAAATTATTTTTTAATTCACATTGCAAATGGCGCCATGCTATAAACGTCAGTTTTTCAACTCGAAAAAAAAACAAAGTACCCTAAATGGAAAATGTTCGCTAGTTTTTCGCATTTTGTGGTTTTGTATGGAGTTTCAACGCGAAAACCGAACAAATCCTTTGAAAATGGGTGTAAAAATGAAATTATCTACCAATTTCTCTAAATCATGCATACATATATATGGGAGCTATATCTAAATCTTAACCGATTTGAAGCAAATTTGACACTCTAAAATATTAATTAATAGCCCAATTTAATACTAGTTTTAATGTAGAAAACTGTCGTGAGATTACATGGGACATGGCGAAATCGTATCATACACCTTTTAAAAAATAACACACACAATGGAATAAACTAAATATCCTACAATTATTATACCATCCACTATTTATTTTTCTTGAAAGTCAAAAGTATGCTAGTATACCCCTTACTGTGAAAATTTTTCAGTACAAGAAATAACTTCCCTTCCGAGTTTATGGCGAAAATCTAAAAGCTTAATAGAAAATATTTGCACACTTTGCCAAACTCAACATGGCAACAAAAGCAAAACCAGCTAAGATATGCCATTACACATAACGTACAAGCGAATAAAATGGTAAGGAATGACATGAAAAGTGATTATGAACCACACATTGCCATATAGTCAAAATGCTTAGAACATGCTATGCTTGAAGGTGTTTAAAAGAAACATGTGCGGTTTTAGGATAACTAGGAAAATAGACTATATATCTTAAATGGAAATCGTTGAAATATCATATGGAAAATTTATTTAAAGTATGACTATCTTAACACTGATAGGATGTCAACGAAATTGCGAAAAGGGGAAAAATTTATTTGCCTTGTGATTATATATTTGGCTTGAAACTAATATCCTTGACATTAATATTTTTTAGCTCGATTTAAACATTAGTTATTAAGTTTGGCTACACGGACGAAAAAGAATGTTTTTCATATGTTTGGATGTAAAAATTATATGTTTGGGACTCAATTTTTTAACACAATATTTTTAAGTGCAAGCATATAATGTTCATAAACTAGCATAACATGTTTGGGACATATATGTTAATATGTTAGAACATATTAAGTTTGGGACATAAAATGTTTGTAAATATAATATGCTTAAATGCAAACATATATTAATTTAGAAATAGCCTATAAACATATATGTGTTTAGAAAGAGAGACCTAGAGAGTATGTTGCAAGTAAAATAATGGAAGTAACCAATTGGCGCCTTAAAAATATATCCACACAAAGAAAATTTCATTAAACATTTTTTCTACCAGTGTATGCCCCAAGGTGAAATATAATATTTTTGAACAATGCAACTAATATTTTGCTTGGACCAATCTTGAAAATATATATGCTTGAAGCAAAATGTGTTTGGGGTATATGTTACAGAAGCGATTTTTTGAGGGTGTATATAAACCATGGGGACCTAGAAATTTGTCTCGCTAATAAAACACGAAAAAATATGCAGTCTTCTGAACAATTTTATATTTCCTTAAAACCAAACAAACACCAGTTTTGGGAGGTTAATAAATAAACCTGCTCATTTCACGTATTTGTACTCTCGTACTCGTACAAATATTGAGTTAAAATTTAACGAAAATAAACAAACAAAAACAAAAGGTTTACTAGTGAAGAATTGAAATCTGAATATATATTTATATATAAGCGGAAGTGGTGCAAAATTGGCACAGAAGCGATGAATTTAAGGCTTGTCATAGGACGGATGTCCACCATTTCAACAGCCGTTGCACTGAATGTGCATCACTTCTTAAGTTGTGGTCCGAATTCAATGTTTTGGATGTGAATTATTAAATTGTATGATATTTTGCCAAATAACTTTTATAATTTTTTATGATTTTTAATGCATTCTAACGCATGTCTAAGACGTTTGACCTCAAATATTTTCAAAAGTTTGCAATATTTCTAGAATGGATTTAGATTTTTTTACGACAAAATTTAAATAATTTTTACCATTTTATTAATTCTTACTCTCTTTTTAACCTATTTAAAACAAAATAATTAATTTAAAAAATTGAATCAAATGAACTTCCTGTGTAGCTAAAATAAAGAACATCTTTAGGAGGGCATTTTTGGAAGTGCTTTTAAAGTTGTGCCATTAGAAGAACTTCCAATTTTATTTTGCTGGGTAGGTACCATAGAGATTTCCTTTGGGTGGACGGAAAGAATTTACTTTGTAACCAAATTCTTAGAGTTCAAAAAGACACATTTATGAAATGGTTGACACCACTCTTCAATGTTGTATGCCTCTTATATGAATGTCCCAGCAAAAAGAGCATCGCCAAAAAAGTAGTGAAAATGTTCTTTTTGGATCCGGAAGTGGTGCAAAATTGGCACAGAAGCGATGATTTTAACATGGGCTTGTCATAGGACGGATGTCCACCATTTCAACAGCCGTTGCACAGAATTTGCATCACTTCTTAAGATGTGATGCGAATCCAGTAATTTGGATGTGAATAAAGAAATTTTGTGATATTTTAACGAATAAATAAATTTAATTTTTTTATGATTTTTAATGCATTATAACACATGTCCGGTACAATTGACATCAAATATTTTCAAACTTCGCAATTTTTCTAGAAATGATTTAGAATTTTATTCGGCAAAATTTAAATAATGTACACAATTTTATTAATTTTTAATCTGTTTTTAACCCATTTGTAACAATAAAATTTTAAATTTCCCATTAAAAATATGAAAAAAGCAAGTTATAAAAAATTGACTCAAATAAACTTCCTGTGCAGTTAAAATAAAGAACATCTTTCGGAGGACATTTTTGGAACTGCTTGTAATGTTGTACCTTAGGTTAGGTTAGGTTAGGTGGTAGCCCGATGTATCAGGCTCACTTATACTATTCAGTCCATTGTGATACCACATTGGTGAACTTCTCTCTTGTTGTACCTTAAGAAGAACTTCCAAATTTTTTTGCTGGGGTGCTATTATAAGGACAAACTTTTCATGGTAGTGTTACTCCTCTTTGCTTTCTAACATCACAACTGTGTTGAATTCGTTCAGAGTTGAGAACATAATCACAAACTCACACACACACTCTTATACTCTCTTGACTACACACTCGCTTAAATCAATCGCGATGTTGTTAGAAAGGCGATAAGGTAGCAGAAATCCCATCACGAAGATGGTTGACCTAACATAACCCCAAAGCACAAGTTGTAATTTTTGAAGAGCTTGGTGGGTGTTACTTACTAATGTGACTCCGAACGCTCTGATACGGATACGTGGTACTCTTACCAAGAGCATTTGGCTTTTGGCCATGGCCGATATAAAGACGTATCCTTTTGTTCATACATGGGATAATTTGGACAAAGCTTTCGTTTCTTATCCTTTGTTCGTTGGCTTGGATGTTCTCTCAATGACATGGTGGATTCCTTGGCTGTCATTGTCGTTTATGGCTATAATGTAGCTTAGATAAAGGAGGACCTTATCGAAATCATATTCTGGAGGAACATTCATAGTTTCATTTGTGTTTTTTCTCTTTTTTTGGCTCTTTCATATTCCAATATTGATTTTGGCGTTCTGATTATTGAATGGTCTGTATTTTTCGAATGCTTGTTTGACTATCTATGGTTTTATAAACATTGAACATTTTAGCAAAACGCTATTTAACCTTAACTATTGTGTGGGAGTATATGAAGGAAAGTAGAATTTTATACAAATTTAGAAAAGCAATTTCCATTTACAAAATTGATAATCTATGATTGAATTGTTTGCTGAAATTTCTATTTAAATTTTAGTCCCAATTATGAAGAACCAATAAATACACCGATAAAAAAACATATTGACGCAAGGCCAGAAATTTCATGTCCCTAAAATTCTGAATTTTGCTTAGCATAGAAGTCTCATTTCTTTGATATAAATTTTTTTCCTTGTCCAAAGGTTTATAAACTTTTCATTGTATTTCTTCCTCATAATTAAGCGAATCGATTTAAAACTTGGTATCTTTACATGAAGGAGAACTTTGTTTGACTAAAGTCAATTTGGATTTAATAACTCTGAAAAACTCCTTAAAATTAACGAAATCGCCTGTAGAGTTGTTGACTTTTTGTGTCATCACTAAAGCAAAAAAGCGTTCAACAATATGGGATGTTTTTCAATACTTTATTTCAAAGACATTTTTTACTTGAAACAAGCTGAAACCCCGAATGAATTAAAATTTGTTACCTAGAATCGAGTACGTAAAACTCTAATTTAAAAAAGAATTGTATCTTAAAAGTATCTTTTCTTCAATTCTCCGCTTCTTTGGCTCGGAATCAATACCAAAATTATTAGTTCAAAGATAAAACCTTTGGAACCGGGTATGTTTCTTTTTCAGTGTACTTGGTCACATCACATGATGCAAGAGTAATTTACTATAACGTATTAGTTTTGTTTTTACTGCCAGTGGAAAGGAGGAGTATCTTTGGATTCTGAAAAAAATTGTAAACGGTCCAATCGGTCCTTCAATCGATTCTTTATTTGGAAGGTAAAATGTTCCCTGGTCTTTAATTGATTCTTCGCCGGTCCCACTTGGCGAAGAATTTTGGCTTCATACTGCTACCCTACTAGAGTAATTAAATCGGTGTTATCTTCCTCAATTTTATGAATGTTTCGTAAAATGTATTAACGTTGATATTAAAAATACACTTTTCTTTAAAAATTAAGAGATTTTATATTTTTTTGGTACAACCGGCCACAATGTCCTAGATTGGCCTCAAATATCAGTCAAATAAAGAGGCCTACAATAAAATTTAATCAGAAGTAAGCTCAACTATCAGGCTTGCCTATCCTTAGTTTCCATGGAGGAATTATGATACTTTGTCCCTAGGCGCACTGCTGTGATTCTTACCAATTTCACCATGTTCCATTTAAAATAATGACATTCATTTAAAAGATTTGTATATAATCTTTAGAAATTGTACGCATTGTTCTTAATCCTATTGAAATAACATCCACCAGAAATTTAATTAAAATTTAATTACAACAAATAGTTTCATTTAATGTGAATCATTAAAAGCCAAAGTGAATAATGCACCAAGTTTTAAATTCATGTTATGTTACAAATTTACTATACAATAATTCTCTCTTGGGCCCAGTTAAAAGCGACTTTACCAGCTATTATCCTCACCATTAGTCCTACAATTATTCACAATAATCTTCACCCGGTTTGAGTCAATTCAGCGTTATCTTAAAACCAAAAAGAACTTATCTGTAGTGGAGAACAACTCAATAAATTTGATTATATTAATTAATTTAACAGCGTCACTGTGTCCTCTGTAATCCTCTGTCCAAAAAGTGTTAAGTGACAGTAATTTTGTGTCAAATGAAACTTTTCGAATAAGACAAAGGCAGGAGGCGACAATGACTATGAGATGTTTGGATGTTGGAAATGTTGATGACACTGGCCCTCTGTCGTATACAGTTCATAAAAACTTGAGTCAGGGTCCTTGTGTCTCAATGGAAAATTTATTTTGAACACAAAACTTATGTTCTTTATTGCAAGCTGAGCTATTAGGAAAGTTTAAAAAATTAAAAAAACTTTTTTGGTTGAATAACCCATAAAATGAGGAATGCATCAATCATGGAGGATCGAAGGGGTCAGGTATGAGGAAACCCCTTTTTAATTAATTAATCATGGACATCTGGTCTAAGAAAATTTTCTTTCTTTATTTTGTTTTTGAAGAAGTCTTGAAAATGACGATAGCTTTATAAACTTATTTAATTAGTAGTAATATTTTTAGAAAGAAAATATAAGATAATAATATTGAATATTCATTTAATATTCTGGGAATGAACAAATCGATGAAGAAAAATTGCAATAGGATACATTACGCTGTTTCCTATTGATATTTGTATATATGTTGAAAAAATATTTTTTGTCTGATTTTTAGTCGATCCTTTAAGATGTGTGAAAGGCCTTACTCTCGAACTATATAATATGGTGTTTGGGATCAATATGAGTCTATATGAATGTATATACGAAGGCGATTAGCATTTAGCCTACAAATAAAAAATATTTTGAAAAAGTGGCTTATATCAATATGGAGACTATATTACCATTCTGTGTCATAGCGATTCTCCAAATTTTTCTGCACCCACACTGAAAAAAAGCATACCCGGTTCCAAAGATTTTGTCTTTACTTTAAAAATTTTGGTATTGATTCCGAGCCAAAGAAGCGGAGAATGCAAGTAAGGATACTTTTAAGAGACAATTCCCTTTTAAATTTGGGGTTTGTTTACTTGCTTCTAGGAAGCAAATTTTAATTTTTCGCTTTTTTTTCTTCATAAGCTATCAAAGTCCTTTAAAGACGATTTAACGACAACTTTATTTTCCAAATTATGACTCGTCTTCCAGTAGAAATTATGGTATGTTTCAAGTAAAAAATGTCTTTAAAATATAGTGTTGGAAAACAGATTCTATATTTGAACGATTTTTTACTGTGTAGTCAAGATGCAAAAAGACAACAAATTTAAAGACAATTTAATTAAATTTAAAGAATTTTTCTGAATTATTAAAGTCAAGTTGACCTTAGCCCAAACATTTTTTCTTTCATGTTATGATACCCATTTTTAAGTGACATCACCTAATTATAAGGACAATACGACTTCATTGAAAAGTTTATCGGCTTTTGGACAAGGAAAAAACTTTATATTAGAGAAATGCGTCTTCTATGCTAAGCAAACTTTGCATTCCTATTTTAAGGACATAAAATCCTTGACCTCACGATAATATATTTTCCAGTGCAGAGAAGGAATATGATCACCTCTCATATGCTTCAAGAACAAAATATTATTTTTGTATAACATGTAACATGTTTGTCGTGGACAAGGATCTCAAGTATAAATTATGTGATGAGTGTAAATGCTTCTTTAAAATAAAATCTTGAAAGACATCTACTATTTTAAAACGCAAGCAAAGTGAAATTTATTAAACCAAAGTTAACTTCAATTCAACGGAATTTTCTCTTATGTAAAGATAACCATTTTAAAGTCGAATCACCTAAATTCTAGGACAAAACAAAAAGTTTATCAGCTTTTGCTCCAGTAAAAATATCAAAGAATCACTATCCCTTGCTACGAAACAATGTCGTACGTATTTTAAGCACATAAAATCTTTGGGTTCAGGACTTTTTTTATCAGTGTAATGTGACACGATTTGGCTAATTTCGTCTAGAGTTATCATGGAAACCAGACGACCAAATATACAGATAGGCGGATATTTTTTACTTGCTTCAAAATGTTATAAAAGAAATTGCACCCATAAATTTGGGAGATTGAGATCAATCTTAATGAGGGTTCCACATTTTCATCATATCAAATGCTTCATATTTTCCAAAGTCTAAAATTCAAAACGTTTACTAAAAAAAGAGATTTATATGAAATAAAAATATTCGATTGATGTTCTTGCATATATAAAAAAAAACTCTTATGTTTGTTGTAGCATAAAAAAATTTACGAAATTTATTACATATTTCCATAAGACAGAAATTGCTATTGGATATTCATACACATGTTTGAGGATAAAAAGGATGTAGGATATTAAATGGAAATTGTGGATAAATGAATGGAACACGTACTCATGTATATTTTACAGGAAAAAAGGACCACAATGCCTGTTGGTATGTATGTAGGTTGCAAAGGATATGTATCCTACTCAAATATCCTTTCAAATGCGTGTGAGAGTGTACGGGTAAATTGAATATCCCAGTAAATGTATGAGAGTATGGTGATGATGAGTGGTTTTGCCATTGTTCCTACTGGTGGCGGCAGTTGATGAGTGTAATGCTACTGGCTGGTGTGGAAAGCACTGAAATTCACGTTGATGATGATAATGTTGGCCTACATTCTCTATATGGAGTACACAGTAAATGATGGATGATTTATGTAACTATAAACAGTGTGAGTCCATGTTTTACAAGCATCATTAAGGTATCTTCTCTCTTTTTTATTACTTTGGGCACCTTAGGGGATTTTCATTTAAACATAAGGTTTTTGTTGCTAATAATTTTTTATATGTATACATGTCATAACCATACATCCAGTTTTTGGAAAACATAAAATGAATAATCAATGTCCAGTTTTATTTGCATAATAATTTTATATCGATATTCAACAATTACAAATATTTTGCTATAAAAATAAAATGCTTCACGTACATCTTTTGTTGGGAGACCACAAAAACCTATCATATACTCGACCTATCTTAACTACAAAGCGATTAAGTGTTAAGTGTGCATACAACCTGTGGAAAATGTTGAAAATAGTATTTGGAAAAAAGTTAAGTAAATTTTTTTTTCTTATGTACGCATACGAGAGAAAAAATATAGGAAAGAGGAAAATGTATATAGACCAAGAAATAGGCAATAAAAGCTGAGTTTAGCCAAACACATAGCTTTATAAGAAATTTCATATCCCATATAGGGTGTACTCAACTATAAATTTGCTGAGGCGAAAATATGATATTTTGCCTATTATACAAAAAAAAAGACATTTTGTCCATTATAGATATATTCTATTGTGCCATTTGATACCAACGAATACCGAAAATAGGAACCCGCGATTTAGAGATTGTTTACAAGAAGTTAATTTCGTGAGTGAGGTAAAAAAAATCATTAACAACAGCTCGTTTTCCATTAATACTAGCAATACCTACCTACTTACTGTCAGCGGTTACTGGGTTCGTGCTCCGAACCCAGTTTGTAACACATCGAAATATTGCTCTAAGACGCCATAAAGTATATATATTCTGGGTCGTGGTGAAATTCTGAGTCGATCTGAACATGTCCGTCCGTCTGTTGAAATCACGCTAACTTCCGAACGAAACAAGCTATCGACTTGAAACTTGGCACAATTAGTTGTTATTGATGTAGGTCGGATGGCATTGCAAATGGGCCATATCGGTTTACGTATAGCCCCCATATAAACGGACGCCCAAATTTGGCTTGCGGGGACTATAAGAGACTCAAATTTCATCCGATCCGGCTGAAAGTTGGTACATGGTGTCAGCATATGATCTCTAACAACCATGCAAAAATTGGTCCACATCCGTCAATAATTATATATAGCCCCCATATAAACCGATCCCCCGATTTGGCTTGCGGAGCCTCTAAGAGAAGCAAATTTCATCCGATCTGGCTGAAATTTGGTACATGGTGTTAGTATGTAGTCTCTAACAACCATGCAAAAATTGGTCCACATCGGTCCATAATTATATATAGCCCACATATAAACCGATCCCCCGTTTTGGCTTGCGGAGCCTCTAAGAGAAGCAAATTTCATCCGATTGGGGTGAAATTAGGTACGTGGTGTTAGTATATGGTCTCTACTGACCATGCAAAAAATGGTCCACAACGGTCCATAATTATATAGCCCCCATATAAACCGATCATCAGATTTGACCTCCGGAGCCCCTTGGAAGATCAAAATTCATCCGATCTGGTTGAAATTTGGTACGTGGTGGTCGTATATGATATTTAACAACCATGCTAAAAGTGGTCCATATCAGTCCATAATAACATATAGCCCCCATATAAACCGATCCCGAGATTTGGTTTTGGAGCCTTTTGGAGGAGCAAATTTCATCCGAGTCAGTTGAAATTTGGTACATTGTGCTAGTATGTGGCCGTTAACAACCATGCCTAACTAGGTCCATATCGGTTATAGTTATATATGGCCCTCAGATAAATCGATCCCTAGTCACACAAAAATTGGTCCATATCAAGTTCATTATTGTATATAGCCCCCATATAAGCGACCCCCATATTTCAATTCTGGCTCTCTAACATACCACGTATGGACTAACTCAAAATTTAGAAAACGATGTTAAGAAGATTTTGAGATACCACAACCCAAGTAATTTGATTGTGGGTGACCGTCTTTCCTAGAAGTTTCTACGCAATCCATGGTGGAGGGTACATAAGATTCGGCCTGGCCGAACTTACGGCCGTATATACCTGTTTTAATATGGGATTGTGAAAAAAATTTCGTTCATTTTTGACTGCAAATCATGAAATTCTGTATTCGATCGCAACTGGCCGTGAAAAGTTTTTTGAATTACACTTTACGCCATAGATAAAGTGAGAGGTTTACAAAAAGAAAAAGAATTGTATACACCCAAAGAAAAATTACTTTCCTCAGGAACGAAATGTTAGACAAACGAAACTCCCCGTTTTTAAAAAGTATTTTCGTTTAGACCAAACAAACTCAAATTTATAATATACGATTGTCTCCAATTCTTTTTATTTACGTTTACTGAAAATTCTTTAGCGTCTAAAGAAAACTTTGCTTGTCCAGAACTTCGTTCCTCAGAAAAGAAAACTCTGCTTTCAGTGTAGTTCTCAGCAAACTCTAGGTACGTAATTGGGGTATCACCCCAACTGCTTACCATGTATGTATGACTACCCACAACTTTACCAAGTGCTTGGAAATAATGACTTACCATCACAGAATGGTTTCGGTAACCATACATCAGATTTGCATGAGTATTTGATATCACTGAAACAATATGTGATTAAAATAATTCAGCAAAATTTTTGGAATAAAAAACATGAGTCAAAACGTCAAAAAAGTCAAAAAAATAGTTTTTAGTGGAATGCCCCATATACATTCACTTCTCCCCTATTAGCTGACAACTCTATGTAGACATGCATACAAAGTGTAGCACAATACATACGTACGTATGTCGTGTTTTTGTTTGTCTTTGAGTGTGAATGTTTGTTCAACTCCCGGATGATTATAATTCATTACACATCAATTTAGCAGTCATGTGTTACAAACACATGCGTAATCAACCATTATTCACACACACACACACACACACACTCACACATAGCAACAATCATTTCCTGTCTTCCTACTGCTAATCATGTGTAGCATTGAAATATATATCCAGACAGGCAGTAGCCAAGTTGCTTTATCCTGACCAGGCAGTATGGAGAAATTGGAAGAGAGCAAGCTTTAGAAATAAAGCAAAATTTCTAAAAATTTTACTATTGAAAAAAAAAAAAAAAACAAAAATCAGCAAAAGAATAATTGCTTGTCAACACAATAGTGCGTTGTCATCTGTAGCCATTGTTTGTGAGTTGTGAGCTATGTGGCAAGATGAGTACAGCTTTATTACAAATCTTTATAAGTGAAGGGAATATTAAAAAATCCTACAATGTGAAGTGTAGAAAAAACGTTGATGACTCAAAAACGTGAATGAATTCGTTGACCCTGATTTCGAATTCATGACTCATTTTAGACAAGACGAATATAGAAAAATCACAATCTAAGATTTCTTTGTCCTAAAAATTCTATTTCCAAAGGCATCTCTCTTGATGATGATAAATAAAGTCACTATTCGATGTATTTTGTTCAAAATCGTTGGGCCTTTCGATTCCCGAGGCATTGAAAATTCAAGCGATTGTGGACTCACAACGATGTTTAAGCTCATGAATATAAAGATCTATTAGAACTAATAAAAGCTAATAAATACGAACTAGACCTATATGGCTCGGTGGCATAAAAGTGGTCTAAGCAGGTGTGCCAGAATGTAGGTTATGACTTTCATTACCCTCTCTTTTGTTACAAGGATGGATATTGTAGAATTTTTGTGTTTTTTCTCATTTTCTCTCTCCTTCTCATCGACTCTTCTCTAAGCATGTGCCAACATGCTTAAACATGTCTAAATTTCAATCAGTAAATTGTTTATGGTTCTGAATAAGCTGACAAAATGCAAACGCTACGGAAACGGAAAAGACAACAAAAACATCCCAGACAAGGGCATAAAACAGCAACAAACCAAGCAAGGAACCCCACACAAATGTGAAGTACCCAACAATGAAATGATGGGAAAAATTAATTTCCATTTGTCATTGTTGAGCGTGAGTGGCATAAAATAAAACTGCTCTCCCCACCAACGCCAAATGAAATTGCTGAGTTATAACTTTCAGTTCAGTTGTGTTTTGGCACGTAAGCCAAGGCGTGAAGTTTGGCTTGCTATACAAATCCACTTAGCTACTTACCAAACGATGGCTAATGAATTTTAAACAATACAGGCAGAGCAGAGCCCCCATAATTTCTACCTTTTGAGGAAAACATATTAAGCAAAGATTAATAATGTCTGTTGATAACTTTAAGGTCATGTGTTTCACTTTTAGGTTAGGAAAATGATAAATGTAACTCGAAGTAATTATGTGTATTTGAGTTCTGTTAATTTGTAAAAGAAATAATGATGAATACATTGAAAGAAGAGTTTTCTTTTCTGATACACGAAATTTTAGAAAAACGAAGATCTCTTTTTTGGTATTTAAAAAAGGACAAAAAAAGGCACTTGTTGTAACACAAATTCGATTATATATTGAAAATAATTTGTAAAAATTCGGAATTTGTCTAAAATTTGATTTTGGAAGGAAAGTATTTTTTCTTTGTGTGTAGCAGATTAATTTGAAATGAACGCAGGAAATAAAGAAATTTTCAAAATTATATTTTGTCAACAATTACGAAGAAAAATTCAATTAGCCTAAATGAGGTATTTGTGTTCGAGGTATTTCAAGGAAACTTAAGTACATGAAGGAATGGAACATTGTGCTCAGAGGAATTTAAAGAGAATTCTTCAATGAGAATAATACGTTTTTTTAAGTTAAAATAAATGATATCCAATATTAATGAACACAAAAAAATTTACCATTCTATTGAGGGTACAATTTATATATATATTTTTTATAAACTTTATTCCCCTTTATTAAAACAAATTTTGCTTACATTAAAACAAATGTTGATGTTTTCACTAAACCATGTATTACAAAAATGTAGAAGCACACACTTTTGTTGAAGCCGTTTTAGCAGACTATTTCCTATGAGTGTAATTATTTATCAATAAAGTAACATCAGTCAAGTTGTAAAAATTAAATTTTTTGATTTTTCAGTGTGGCAAAATTTGGCCATAAGCTAATAATTTTTCCTAGGATTATACTAATCTCTAGAAGAATACTTTTGTATGTTTATTAAAAGATATGACATGGGAAACACATCAAAAAAAAAAAAATGTTGGATGTTTCCTTCTTTTGTTAACGTATAAATTTAATAATTTATTTTTGAACATTGCAATGTATTTTAGGTTAAATTGTTGTATGAAATAATTGATTTATCCCTTTAAACATAAAATCCCTTTGAGGAATCATACAGAAGCTTTATTCTATTAAGAATGCTCTTTTAGCTCTTTCGAGTGAAGGGATCCCTTAGTGTAAAAGAATTATATAAACGAATTTAGCTTTGGGATTGTCCCTTATTTATATTGCTCAATTCTAAAAGGTAAATGAATGTAGATGCTTAAGAAAAAAAACTTGGGCAATTTTACCCTTTTAAAAAATTCATAAATATAAGGCACAATGATTTTATGTGGGTCTAATTAGTTTTTTTTTCGTATGGGAATGAGAACGTAAAAATATTTATTTTATACTTGGGATGCCGAAACATATGATAGGAGAAGAAAAGGGAGTTATAATAGAAGCATTTTACTTAAAAGATCCTAAAAGTATGCTATAGTTTTGAAAAAAATAATAAGTATAAGACACAATGATTTTATGTGGTTTGTTTTCGTATGGGATTGAGAACGTAAAAAATATTTATTTCATACTTGGGATGCCGAAACATATGATAGGGGAGGAAAAGGGAGTTATAATAGAAGCATTTTACTTAAAAGATCCTAAAAGTATGCAATAGTTAAAAAAAAAATGCATAAGTATAAGACACAATGATTTTATGTGGTTTGTTTTCGTATGGGATTGAGAACGTAAAAAATATTTATTTCATACTTGGGATGCCGAAACATATGATAGGAGAGGAAAAGGGAGTTATAGTAGAAGCATTTTACTTAAAAACTCTTAAAAGTATGCAATAGTTTTAAACCCAACTAAGGAAAATAAAAATAGGTTTAGTTTCCTGTGGAATTTTACACTTCTGGGACGTTTCGTTCAGCTTGAGGTCATGAACTAACGAAAAAGCTGGTGTTGTTGGTTTTCATTGCTTTATTCTTGAAATATTGTTATTCTCGGATATTTCGACACACCTTCGGTGATCCTCTTCAGTGAGTTATTATTTATTACAAAATAATAGAATTTCTCTTTGCGAAGCTCTGGTCTATGAATATTTATTTAGTGGTATTAAAAACACGACTATTATAAATTCTTGACAGATTTAGAATTGAAATAAATAATCACAATGCAGTGATTTTTTGTTATATTTAACAATTCAGTTGAAGAAGGGTTTTTGTAGTGCCTACTTCAGGGCTTATTATAATAAAAAATGCCCAACAAGGAAAAATATATTCACTTTAATATAACTGCTTTTTTGCGGTTGCGAATGTAATGTAGTGATACCTTTTTGTTCAAGCGTAAATGAAAGGAAATTATTTGCTTATTCACGGATCCCAATGCAATATGTTGAGCTGCTGCCGCCAGTAAAACAAAATGGAAATGAAATAAATTTAAATGTGGTAGCTAAAACAAAGACTGTTCCTGGTGATTGCCTCAGCAAAAAGTGATTTTATATAAAATGGACGTAAAAGGGCTACCAGTTGATATGGGATTGTATGAACAGTAGTCGGTTTATTTTAAATATGTAAATTGGTTCTATTAAACAGTATCCGTCCTGGATACTATCGAATGAGATTTTCCATTTTTAAATGCTTTAGTTGTCCAATCTATATAAATATTAAGAAATTGATCTCCAGAGCCCCTGTTTACCACCTAAATATACACAAACAATTGATTAAAAATGTATATCAAAGTCATCGACTTCCCTGGAAAATCAATGAACCTAAAACATTGCATATTTAAGGGAGAATGACCTATTTCATAGCGTTTTACTTTTACAACATTTCACACTCTATAAGGTGAAAGAGAATTTATCAGAAATTCTTTGTTCTTTCACTAATTAATCACATGCTAATAAATTTGCAGATTTTTGTGAAACCAAAGTCATTGACTGCCTTCAATACTAAATGAGTTAAGTGTTCTGTATACATTATGGCGCTGAAGGTGCTTCAATATTGCAAATATTTATTACTTCAATTAATCACAAGTTCACTTCATTCACACAAAAAAGGAAAAACAAAGAAAAATTTTGCAAACAATAATTAATATTTCATGCTTTTGTATTCAAAGCACGTCATCATAGCGCACATATTTAATTGATGGCTTATTGGGTTGAGTAAACCTTGCCTTAGATTTAGAGGTGTTATGGAAGAATTTCAAATAAAGCAAGCAAATGATTTGCTTAATTGCTATTAAGCGTTGTGGAAATTTCAGATTAAATTCTATTGTTAAGAAAAATAATGAAAATGCAAAGGTCTTCGTGGGCATTTAATGATTTTCTTAAAGCAAAAACAGTCTCTCAATGTATATTTGTAGGCATTGTTATTTTTCTTAATAATCGAAGTATATTTTTAGGTGCTGTTTTCTTATTTTGCTAAGATTTCTTTGTTTTTAATCAAGCTAATGGTAACATAACTATTAATTAGAATAATGTTGTATTGATTATCGTATTAGTTATTTAACTCTAACATTTTGTTAAATGGCCATATGGTGTAGCTTGTAAACGAAAAATAATTCGGCATAAAAAACAATAACGAATACTATAGTTTAACCTACATTTGCACCCAGGTTGATTCTTAGGTTAGCTTAGGTATAGTGGCAACTTGGTATTTCAAACTCACTTAAACCATTGCGATACACAGTGTTGAACTTTTCTTTTATCACTGAGGATCTCTTATCACTGCCCGATTCTATGGTTAGCTCTTTGACAAGGGACCTCCTTTTTATAGCTGATTCTGAGCGGCGTAAAATGTTTGTATAGATGTCTTACTTTTAAAGAAGCTCCCTCTAGGAATTTTTAGAGTGTATAATATCTTAGTAGAAGAGTAGCTATCACGGTTGCCTTTTGAGCCAAAAATAATCTACCAAAATTTTTAAGAAAAATTTACTAAAAAACTACTAAACAAAAAAACTTATTTTCCAAAATTTCATTTCTATAGACACTTTTGTCAAAATTGTCTTTCTATAGAAAATTTTGTCAAATTTTTATTTCGATAGAACATTTTGTCAAAATTTTATTTCTATAGAAAATTTTTTCAAAATTTTATTTCTATAGGAAAATTTTTCAAAATTTTATTTCTATTGAAAATTTTGCCAAAATTTTATTTATATTGAAAATTTTGTCGAAATTTTATTTCTATAGAAAATTTTGTCAAAATTTTATTTCTATAGAAAATTTTGTCAAAATTTTATATCTATAGAACATTTTGTCAAAATTTTATTTCTATAGGAAAATTTTTCACAATTTTATTTCTATTGAAAATTTTGCCAAAATTTTATTCATATTGAAAATTTTGCCAAAATTTTATTTATATTGAAAATGTTGTCAAAATTTTATTTCTATAGAAAATTTTGTCAATTTTTTAGTTTTATAGAACATTTTGCGAAATTCTACAAAACATCAAGAATTCAATCAATCTACCAAACAGTTAAAAATCTACAATTTTTTGTAGAATTCTATCAACTATCCTCTTTTCGAAATTCCATTCTTTCTACGTACGAATTTTTAATCAATTTTGTCCGTCTTTTAAATAATTATGTGCAGTATATCAAAGTCACCAAATCATCAAATGTGTGCTTCAGAGAAATTGTATAATTTTTGAGTTGTAATCATGAACTCAATAATTACCACCAATCATGGCTGCTAGATATGTTTATCGAGGTTAAACTTTCTATACAAAAAACTATAGCATACTTTAGGGATTAATTAAAGTGTACTTTAGGGATTAATTAATGAAATACACCAAGCAATTAAGATAAATGAATTTACCAAACTAAATTGTGTCATCAAACACAGAAAACTACTTTGTGTGTAGGTAACTTTCACCACAGAATTCATTGCATGATTTTTGGGATGCCTTACACGTGTATGTGAAACTTTTTCTTCACGCAGCCTTAAATGGTGAATTGACTATATCAAATTTAATATGTCTATTTTAATTAAAATGTTGTACCACAATTGTAGGGGTTTTCAAAAATGCTCATTATGGTTTAGAATGCGGTATATACTTGGAAAAACACAATATTTGTTAAGAGCAAGATATACCTTTAGGCGTAAAGAATCTTCTCTTGACTACACACACACACACATTCGCGTTGCAGTAATAAGAATATGCTGAAGACTTTAATTTCATGTAATGATGTTATAATGTTGTGCAAAAACGCCCCTAAAGGTGGCAATTACATTATAATGGCATACTTTGAGGCATAAAATTGTTTATGTAAGTGGTTTATTTTAGTAACAATTTAAGAAATTGTTTTGTATTAAATTATTGTGTAAAACACACAGTTAAAACAGTTAAGATACGGAATATAAAAATTCCAATAAATTTTGTCACTAATGTATCCTAAATATTTCTTTAAATGGAGATATATTTTGATGCTGAAATTTAAATTTTAATATATTTCTTTAATTTAATATATTTCTTTAATTTAATATATTTCTTTAATTCTACTCATCATAATAGATATCGTTAACAAAAAACCATAAATAAATCTTTAGATAAAATTTGTCTTAGAATTATTGTCGCTTTGCCTCCAAATGTTTGATAATGATTACAAGGAGGATCCCATGACAATAGCCAATGAAGTTATTCTTCAGTTCTCCCAACCCATTATCAGCATTGAAATGAGTTTTTGCTTTAGCACTAATACCTATTGTTGGGATGAATCCATCGTTTTTTTTTGTTTGCTACCATTCCAAATGGGCTATGCTTGGAAGTCTTTTATAAAAATCTCAGACAATGAGAAGGTTTCCCTAAACAATGATTGATTGGAGAAATGCTCTGAAAAATCAATTTGTGAGTATCAGAATGGTTGGTTACTATTTTTAAAAGTATTGAATTTCAACGATATAGCCAAAAGGACAATTTAGATGGCATTAATTTACCTTACTATACTCAACTGTATTCAACTCTGGCATATGCTACTCTAGTATAAATTGATTTGTATATGTGTCAAAGATGTTTCCCTTCAAAATCCCTAGAAACATGTAGAAGAACAAAAACTACAATGGCGAGGGAGATTTGATGAGGCCATAAGGAATTTTTGGTAGGAAACACGTGTTTTATTCTTTTCAGAATTTATTGAGGCTGGAAATAGAATTTGTAAATATTTCTACATTCAACTTTTTCAAAAGATGTATATCTACATTCCTAGGATATCTCTCTCTAGTGGATATTCCATGTATTTTTGTATAGCTAACATTACTGACATACAACAATGCCATTTAATTTCATGGGGGATATTGGGGTGTTTATTACCCACCAACCATTACCCACTAACTGTTTCTTGTTTATTACGGAGATAGACACTTTACATGACAAATGCACTAAGTTTAGCCAAGTTAAAATATTTCCATACTAAACATCTCTTGTGTTTAGTATAAAGACTGTTTCCTCTTATTTTCCTTGACTCCATTCCATAAAATACTAAATATGGGGCATACTTTTAGGGTATTCGAATATTGTACGAAATGATTTATAGAAATAAGAACTTTTTTTGTTCAAACTATTTTCCTAACAGCTATATATTTTTTTAAATATCTTTACTCCCAAATTATAAGTTGTTATAAGCGGAAGTCCTGGTAGGTTAGGTGTAGTGGCAACCGACATTTCAGGCTCACTTATGCTATGGTCACACTAGGCAAATATTTAACAGAAATCAAAAGGGAATCCGTCGCCACAGCCAAACCAGCTAACATTTTTAGCTCATAACATATTTGATATATAACATCATGGTAGGATTATTTTCCAAAAACGGTATATAGATATTCGGAAAATGATTCAGGAAAAATGTTTGACACTCAATTTGGTCAAATATTTGCCTACACACAAAAAATTTTTTCTCTGATTCAATCACCAAATTAATTGATCCAATTAATTTTTTAAAAAATTCTTGATTAAAAAATTTATAGATTTTTTCAGCAAAATTCAATTAATTTTTTAATTGATTTAATTAAAAATGTAATTGATGTTGATTGCAAAACGCAATTAATTTATTAAGGTAACTACTTTAAAAAGGTAACTATTTTTAATTACTTAGTTAGATTGGCTTAGAGTTTTTATTTGGATTAACAAATGATTGTTTGAAATACATTTTTAATTAAAAAAGTAAAAAAATCAGCACTTTTTTAACTGAATTAGTCTTCCGAATTTGATTAAAAAGTTAATTGTATCAATTAATTTTTTAATTAAACATTTTAAAAATTTCAATCATTGACTTAATTAACTTAATGTTTCTATCATGATTAAAAAGTTAATTGTATCAATTAATTTATTAATTGAAAAAATTTTCAACTTCAATTAACTTTTTAATTGGAAATATTTTGGTGATATTTTTTTCTGTGTAGTGTGACCATAGCCTTAGACTATTTAGTCCATTGTGGTACCTCAGTGGTGAACTTCTCTCTTATCACTGAATGCTGCCCGATTCTATGTGACAAGGGACTTACTTACTATAGCCGAGTCCGAACGGCGTTCCACCTTGCACTGCAACCACTTAGAGAAGCTTTGAAACACTCAGAAATGTCACCAGCACTACTGAGGTGGGATAGTCCACCAGCTGAAAAAGTTTTTGGTGTTTGGTCGAAACTGGGTTTGAACCCACGACCCTGTGTATGCAAGGCGGTCATTCTAACCATTGCACCACGGTGGTTTCTTTTCCTGGTAACCCGCTCTAATGTTCTTTTTATATTTTTTATTTAGAAAATTCATTTGCACAAAATCAATTAAATATGTTCAAAATAAAATCTCCAAATTCTTTCAAATATATTCTTTTACATAAAGGAATTATTTTATCATTTCTCGTCAGGAATTATAAGCGGTATATACGAACAATGCAATAATGGTGACTTCCGAAATCCCATGGAACAGATTCGATTTTTTAGGCTAATAGGATTAGGATAAAGTGTCAGTCCGATGTATTGTCAGTCTCACTTAGACTTTAGGAGAAACGATGCTTGAAGCATCCTCATTTTTGCAGAGGATCGCTTGTAGCTTCTTTTAGGGGCTCCCACTAATTCGAAGGTAAAGTCTGGAAATATTTTCTAAGATTATTGAAAGGTATACGCACAGATTTGAAAACTGCTTCAGAATTTTAAATTACTAAAAAGATTTTATCGATTAACTATTAACGCTTCTTGTTCAATATGTACCAATAGTCCTTGACCGATTGCAAACCTTGAATTGCTTTACGGTCTGCCTTGTTGTTTTTATTTCATTTAAAAAGAAAAACTCTTACGTTATCCTGATTGATGGTCCTCTATGGGCTAAAGAAAATTGAAAGTTTTTTCTTCTCACTGTTTTTTTATGGGTTTTCCGATGACACCAAAGTGGTGAACAAGGATAATGTTGATGTACACATAAAACTTAAATTACTAAGCATATATAACAGAAAACCCATTTTCGTTAAACAATTTTATATTGTTTCATTTTATTTAGCAATTTCGTCTGTCTTCCTCTATCACCAACCAAAAAGTCCCTAAAAACTTTTTGCTCTTTATATTGTTTTTGCTTCAACCGCCCCCAAGAAAAATCTATAGGCGAAAATACTCGCATTCTTAAATCTGCATATATGTAAATGAGCTGCCAGCAGTAGTCATCATACTCTTCAGCATGATTTTGTTTTCTCTCAAATATTTTCATGTTTGTATTTGTCACTTAGTCGACTATGGCTGTGGGGAGGGGGATGGAAGAGAATGTTAGGGACAATCATGAAGCTTGACATGAACTTATGCAAATTTTCTTATGAGCTCATGTGTGTGACTTGTTGGTAATTCTTTCTTGACTTTTGTGACATTCAAGTTCACTCACTTAATCCCCGTGAAGAGTGAGCAAAGGCCCTTTTATTGTACTTTTGGTGTCAAGCAGAAAGCAAAAACAAATTTATGAATGAATAATTTTACAAAAATTTCACAAAAGTGTAACGGAAATTCAGGTACGGAAGATATTTTAGAAAAATTGAATCATTTGGCAAAAGTTCAAAACAATTTGACTTGGAAATTGCACAATAGGATGTTACTAAATGTGTGACATATACACCCAGAGAAAGAATGTGATCAATTCACAAATGTTTCAAGCTTGGTTAGAAAAGAATATCTTTTGTCTTAAAAACGTTCCACTTTGCCCTCCAAAAATAAAATTATGGTTTTGAAACAAGTTTGAGGTGATCCTATTCGTTCTCTATGTGTACTTGGGATTTTAATGAGAATCGACATGTCGACTTTTTGGCTTCTTCCAAAATTGAAATTTATTTTGTTTTTCGACTATTTTGCAAAAGTCAACATGACACAAAATTATCATCACTGGAAAATGTAGCGAATATTCCACTAAAGTGATACAATGGCAACACTAGTGGTAATCATGCGTTTCGATTATTCGTAGTTTTTTTTCGTAACTGTTTTACGATAGATCTAATAATACAAGCGCATACTTTTAGGATGAAGATATTACTTAATTTTTCCTAAAACTGTTATATAAATTATGGTGCTTTTTTATGCGGTTTTATAACTTTCTCAACTTTGTAAAAACCGTTTATCAAATTAAGAATTTTTCTTACACATAATATATTCGTGTTTGTAAATTGTCCTAGGATCATATATTGAATGGTAGCTCGAAATGAATACCACTATTATTTAAAAGAAATAAATTATTTGATCTTAGTAAAGGCGCTTTCCATTTTGGCATAAAAATTTGAGAAATTAGTATATATTTAACTAAAACTTTTCTCCTATTCCATAACACTAAATATTTTTCCAATAAACACCTAAAAGTATGCTATTATTGCTGCTGGTTTATATAGCCAAACACAGTTGTACGTTTACTTTATATATGTAGAACAATGTATAAATGAGTGCCTTCTATTTACTTACTGGCTTACAACCTTGAAAGATTTTAATAAGAAGAGCCTTCAGTGAACACAACGAGAAGGTAAACCATGGTAACAAGGTAAACTGTATAAAGTATGCTGTGAAATATTGTGATATTTGAGCCGCCTGACAGTATGCTTTTGTTAGCGAGACTTACTGGCTTTTTGACATAATATGACTCATAGATGAAAGGGGACTCTAGTAACTTTCCCATAAATAAGTCATGCTGAGAAAATATTCACACTTAATTCAAGTCATTCAGAAATAGGTTGCTACTGTGGAAGACAGCTTGATTAAAATAAAGTGCGTAATAAGGAGTTGACAATGGTTTTAAAGGACAGAAGTCATACATTTTTAATAGAGTAGGACATTTTAATGCATTACTTTGTTGTGTTATTCAGCAACTAGACAATTTGCATGCAATTTAAAATCGGCTATAGTCAAGGAAAGGGAAAATACTCTATATTTCAAAAAATAGATTCGACCTTGGTGGTTGGGTGGAGTGGCTTTTATTATTTCCTTTAATATCAAAACTTTAAGTTCTTTAAAATAAATCAACAGCTAAAGATTGCTCCTTAACATTCCTAAGAGTTTATTTTTTTCGATTATACAATGACTAATAAAAACATTGAATATAAAAATGAAATGGCTTTGGCTTCTTATATTCATTTAACAATTCAAAGCATACTTTTAGGTGTTTAATCACTTGGAATGCCAAAGTATACTTTGTGCAGACTTATGGTTTTTAGGGAAATCATTAGTTCCATTTTTTCCTATTCATCTCTCGATTCTAAATTTACTTTCAACCCAATCGATAACGACAACTAAACCATCATTCGAAGCAATCAACTGAATCTTGCTCTCTCAATATCTGGAGCGGAAATGTTACTAATTAAGGAAAAGTTTCAGTGGCGTTGGGCACTTGGCCATTTGTGTAGATGATAGTAAGAGAATTGTACAAAGGACAATGGAGGAAATGGTGTCAAAGTCTCAACAGCACAAACCTTTGAAGAACTACTGGCGAATACTCAGCTGGATGGTTTGTTTGATTAATACCAAAGCCTTCACATCCCACCCTACCATATTGTATGGATTAGCCCTCCACATCCCATGTATGTTATGGGCCTTCAATGGTTCAAGTTTGAATGATGACCACTGGAGTGTTGTCTTCTGAGGGATTCTTGGAGTAGAAATAAGAACAAGGAAAAAACTGGAGGATTGTCGGGGAGACCAAGCACCACCAAGTGATAAATGTTGACAGCAAGTGCTAAATAAATGAGATTGTCCACTGCTTTCACTTGAATCTAGTGAAAATTATTGGTGTTTGTATTTGCCAAGAACAAATAGTTTTTTTTTTTTTTTTGTTTGCGTAGTCCTGAATGAAGAAATCTTAAGTCAGTCGGAGTTATATATTTTTCCATTTCTTTTTATAGATTCGCTGTTTAGTTTTTTTAACAATACAATGAGGTCAAAATGCTTGTTGTAAGCATCTTACTATACTCAAATTTCTTAGTCAATTTGGGGAATAAAGAGATAAAGAGCATTATCCTAATATTAAAAAAAAACTCATTAAATTTATGATCTATCCCATCAATACAAAAAATTATCTATTAAAATGAGTTATTATAAAAAACCCATTAAAATGAAATGACTTCACTTAAAAATGTGCAAAAGTACCTAATTATAAGGCTTCGAAAATTTTCTCTGAGTCCAACTAACAATTTTCATAAACTTTCTTATTTTGCAAAATTAAGTTAAAATCTTACAACTCTGTTTTATATAAATTACACTTTATTTCTTAAACAATATAAACATGTTACATAGCTAGATAGTCACGTTAATTGGGATTTGAATTAATATTGTATGAACGTTGTATACTTTGGGGAGTCGTTAACAATTATTTTAGCGGAGATGTCTATAATAAATAATCAATGCAAGAGTCAAAAGTAGTAAACAACACAAATCTTATATAGGCGACTAGTAAATTATCCTTGACATAATTTAAAGCTCAAGGTACGAACGCCTGGTGATATGCAAATATTTTTATATTACAAGTTATATAAAAGTTGGTAGGAAAGACATAATAAGGCAATTACAGAAATGAGACATTTGGTTTACATGCACCTTTGATCAGAATTTTTCATTTCAATTTTAATTTAAGAACGTCTGTTATATTTGCCTATATACAGTGAAACCTTTAAAACTTAGACACTATGAAAAGCAGACACCTCCTCAAAGTGGTCAATTTTAGCGAAACGTTTGATTAAAATTATGCTCTCACAAGTGAACACCTCCCAAATGTGGACAAAATTTTTGGCGACCTTGGGTATTCTGAGAGGTTTCACTGTATTAACATTCTCCAAAGTTCACGCTAACGACATTTGGTTTTCACAGTCCATCCCATAGCCTGTAAAAATTGCCCAAAGTTGTGTCTTCCTTTCGATAGAATGTTGTGTCTTGTGCATGATATAGTGTAATTAGTGGGAAATTGTTTTATGTGCCCCCTAGAAACAAATTTGCATTTATTATCATATTTTAGGTGTGAATTTCATTCATAGGCACTTACACAGGGGGCCACAATTAATTTTGGTAGTTTTTTTTTTGTGTGTTTGCTCCTCAAAGTATGCAAGAAATTTTGCTATAAGGCTTTAAGGAAAAATTGCCGAGAATTGTTTATATCCAAATATTTTGCTTAGGGAGTATACTATGCACAAAATTGAATAGAATATCCCTTAGTTGAAAGAATGGAATGCTTACAACAACTATAAATAAAATATAAGTATTATAGGGATATACATATGAGAAATTTCACACAAAAAATAGGACACTAAGTAATAGATTTTGTAATATGGTTCCGAAAAATTGATAGGATTTCTCGGCTTAACTCACCTTTCAAAAATAAGAGTCCAATCACCTGTCGATATACTTATTTTGCCACATTTCTACAACTCTGAAAAAAAAACTACAAATAAATATTACCCAGAAAAAAAGCGTCGCCAAAAAAGTAGTGAAAATTTTAATTTTGTATACGGAAGTGGTGCAAAATTGATACAGAAGTGATGAAAATTTAACCTGGACTTATAATAAGACGTTGCATTGAATTTGAATCACTTTTTGGGTGTGATCTGAATTCTATTCGTAACAGGTCATTTTCAGAAAAATGGTTGAAATGTAGGTTGAAACGACGACCTTAGGATGGCTCTTATGATATATTTATTATAATTCATCTTGATATTCCTATAAAATTAATATCAACATTAAAATCGTTCGACACAAATTATAATATTTTCAGTATTTGAAAAATATGTTTACTTTGCCCCTGTATGGAATAATAAACATTGCCTACTTTTAGGTAACTTTATTAAAAAATTTAATATAATACATTTAGATATTATTTACATTACTTTATTTATTTAAACACTATTATAGATCTTAAAACTATTAACAAAATATTATGTACAAATATAAAAAAAACTATTTTTACTATTAAAACCAAAAACATTTAACTAAATTTAGTTTTATTATTTTATAATAATAACAACCACTTACCATATTATAAACTAAAATTATAATTTTCGCAACAAAATATAAAATAAAACAGTCACTAGATTTCGCATTAGCAAAGAATACATATTTTTCGTTTTATTTTTTTTTTTTAATTATTATTTATCCACTTGAGTTATATACTATTTATGAAATAATATTTTTAGTAATCTTATGACTGGCGATTCAAATGCCACCGATATGAAAAAGGCCGCTATGAATGAGATCACAGCATTACCAAAAAATATGACCGTAATAAAAGCAGGATTCAGATGAATGGTACCATCCATACGATAGGCCATGCAAAGCATAATAACTGGATGTATCAAATAGGCACAATAGGTGAGCCGGGATAAAGGCCATAAACAACGATACGAAAGAATGCGATTCATGGTGGGTGATAAATTCCAACAGCATGAAAGAACCATCCAGACAAGACTCACTCCAAAAGCTGTTGTGTTTTTTTTGTTTTGAAATTATAAAGAAAACGAAAATAAATTGTATAATGGCTTGTTGTTCAAGAATTAACAAAATAATGGCCGGGATGGGTTATGCGATTATCCCTGCCTTAATACTTACCTGAATGTGCTAGGCTTACATAAAATGCCGTGGGTACTTCATTAAGCTCGCCCTGCCACACGCCACAAATAATAAGGACTAATAAACCCACACTCAAGAACCATAATAAGGCATTCAGGCGGCCTGACACCTTGGGCGGCGTACGTACTCTGGCCATAATATAACCGGTTAGCATGCCTAAAAGTCACGATGTGAAATATTACACACGAAAGGTGAAACAATGATAATGCACAGTGGTTTCAATAATATATAAATGGAAATTTTTGCAAATGTTATTTCTGGACATGCAAAAGAAGGTTTAAGAATTCGAAAATATGCCAGAAGAGCCAACAGCAATAGTTGAAGACAGTCTGGATATACTTTTCTGTAAAAGCCTATGATAATTTTGGCTTACAACTGCCCTTACACTCAAAAACATAAAAGTGAACCCTATATGGCACTAAAGAAAATTTAATTCTAGTTAATGGAATTATTATATTTTGAGAAAGTTTCCTTGACTTTAATAATTTATTGTTTACGTTAGTTAAATGAACTTTAGAGTTAGGAAAAATTATACACAAATGAAGCATAAAAATGTACTAAATTCCTGTGTCCCACAAAATAGTTCAGAATTTCATAAAATTTGTAAATTTTAGCAAAAATGTGCCCATCTTGAACTTCGCATGGTACTAGCGATATTTTTGCAATTTTGAACTCTAATTTTTTCCTTAAAACTACGAAATTTTCTTTATGAAGTGAAAAAAAATAACTAATGGCGTTTTCGATTCACAAAAAATATGTTGCCTTGGTGTTACACTACTTTTTTCCTCATTGTATTTTCGCCCAAATGACAGTGTCATTCCAAAGTTATTGTTAATTCATAATATTGTGAGGGATACAGGGTCCAAAATCTATGATAGTGTCCTTCATATTTTGCCATCAATTTCGAGAATGTTGCCCCTTATTTCTCAATCGAAATCGCCATAAGTCTAATAAATTTTCTTGAATTAGTCGAAAAATATTTTCTTATTTTTGTGGAATGGGCGTGACATCTGCGTTTGTAATACAGCTTAGTTAAAATTTTCGAAAATTAACCAAAATTTTCCTTCCCAATGGATTCACTGTTTTTTTGAGTGTATTCAGAGAAGGAATATGATGATATCAGACAGACATGTGACCTCGGCGAGTAAAAAAAAATAATTTAGTGAAAAAAATCCATGTTTCCGTAAAAATTAATTGCGTGTTATCTAAAATTTTAGTAAATTTTGAAATTTCCTTTATTTACTATTGTACCACTGTGTTTCCCTAATGTATGTACACAGTAAATTACCAATTATATATGGACCCACTCTTTGCCATGGTTTATCGTAAAGAAAATCAAAGGATTCAAATGGAAGTGCCACTTTATGTGTGTAATGATAATGCAAAGATATAACGCCTGATATACCCCAGGAGGAAACCAAAAATGTGGCAAGTGTTAGTACAGTAGCCTTGGGATACCTGCAAAAAATAAGGTAATAAGACAGTGTCAGAAATATATATTCGTATGTAGTGACGTCGGTTTTACTCATAGGTACACGGAAAATTTTTTAAAATAATTTCTGAACAAATTTAACTAAATCGTAAATTGTAAATGAGTTCACCAAATAAACGTAAATTGAGTAATTTTGTTTTTTTTTTAAACAAAAAATATTTCAATAAAATTCTCTAAAGAGAGTATCAGAAAAATATTTATTTCCTTATATGAAGATTTGTTTCGTAGTAAAAAATAAGCAAATATTACATCAAATTTAAATATCGGTAAAGTGGGTAGTTGAAAATTAAACACAACTAAATTCCAAAGAACAACAAAGTGGTTCCATGGATTTATGGTTAGATTTGAAAGAAATGTTGGTAAAAATTGTTCTTGATTATTACTTTGGGTGTCAATTAAACTAGCTGAAAATAGCACAAATCGAGATTAGAATAGGAAAATAACAAAATTGATATTCCCCCATGTTCCGATATTCGGAATCCCAAAAATGTGTTTTTCTTGTAACGAAAACATACAGATATTCTCGGACTCCAATACTATTTTTAAAGAGAACTATGTTACCAAGATTTAAGCTTAAAACTTTCAGAATTAAAAACTTATGGTCAAACGAAATTTTTGCGATTCCGAATTTCGGAACATGTGTGATTTTGTTGTCTTCATATTCGAACTAGAGAGTTTTGTTGTGATTCAACATTGAAAAGAGATCAATTAATCGCCTTTAGAAGTTGGTTTAATTGAAAAATCTTAAAATGTAACACTTTAAATTATAAAATTAAATTTTTCTCAGTATATTTGTCTTTGTTTACATTTACTTACCTGATGGAAAACATCAACAGAATGGAAGCCATTATAAAGAATTGCATATCATTTGCCATATACCAGCTCCATATCATGCAAAATTCACTCAAAGGATAGAAATTATTTATATATAAAATGTTACGCCACCAATATTGGCTACAGGTGCGATGAGGAACGGTTGGTTGAAAAACTGAGTTATCGAAAGTTTGTCTAAAAGAAACAGAAAAAAAGAAAAACAGGAAACGGAAGTACATCAACACTAATGGCAAAATGGATATTCACCCTTTTCATAAAAAAATGAAATAAATCAACATGCATTCTTACAAACATAATGATTGATTTTGTTAACCCTACACAATGATTACAAGGGAAATTGTATGATTGTATGCGGAAGACCTCCCTTAAAAAGAGATCATTTGATAATACATCAATCATTTTTGTATACAATGTATTATGTCCATATGAGACAATTTGTTAAGAAATATATGTAAAAAAGTAGCAAGTAGCAGGTGACACTTTTTGAACTTTAACGAAAGTATGGAATAATTAGGACAAAATATAATAATTAGGACCTCTTATATTTGACAATAATGGAGATATATGTGTCTAAATAGACCTTTATATAAGTTCCTCAATGAAAATTAAGTTGAAATATATAGATTTTACACGCAGCGAAAATATTGTAGACATCAATATATCTTCTCCAGTCAGTTTGGGAATGTTTTAAATGTGGGCGTAATGTTCTCTTTATCCATAAAAAAATAAGATCGACCAACTCCGTTGTAGGCCGTGAAGGACCCAGAAAAAATGCGTAGCCAAAGAAGCAATGAAAAATGTCTTTTTTGGATACGGAAGTATTGGCTTGTCATAGGGAGGAAGTCATACTTTTAAATATGATTCTTTATACATATTTCCGTACTTTCTTGCAATGACTTCAATATAATTTTCAATTAGATTTTGATTAAAATAATAAATACCCAGCAAATACTACGTAACCACATCTCATTACAAGTTACATTACCAGGAGTAAAGCTGTCATTACACATTGCATTACATTGCGGTGAGTTATAATGACTAACTTGTAATGGTAATAATAAATACTTCTCGGTAATTTTTGAATTGATATTTTCAAAATGTAATGCATTTGGCCGTTAATGACTTAATAAAATAGAATAAATGATGGTACCATTAGGTATAATTATTCACATAATTGAGCATTTACTGAAAAAAAAAACTCAAAAAGAATATGTTATGTAACGGTAATTCTGAAGATTTTTCCGTTAAGGAATATTCTTCACGAATATTTTATAATAATTGTGTTTTAAATTAATGATATTACCATTTTAAATAAATGCTTTATTATACCTCATTCACATTACACTTTAAAAATCGATTTCAACTGTCATTTGCCTTATAAAAAAGGATATATAAAATCCACTTTTAGTAGATTTCGAACATAATGTGAATCTAACTCCCTTAAATGACAACATTTATTTATATTTTAACTGTGAAAATAATTCGCCTGTAATCTTATTTAAATGATTTGTTACATTTTTGTTATACCCTCCACCATAGGATGGGGGTATATTAACTTTGTCATTCCGTTTGTAACACATCGAAATATTGCTCTAAGACCCCATAATGTATATATATTCTGGGTCGTGGTGAAATTCTGAGTCGATTTGAGCATGTTCGTCGGTCCGTCTGTCTGTTGAAATCACGCTAACTTCCGAACGAAATAAGCTATCGACTTGAAACTTGGCACAAGTAGTTGTTATTGATGTAGGTCGGATGGTATTGTAAATGGGCCATATCGGCCCACTTTTACTTATAGCCCCCATATAAACGGACCCCCAAATTTGGTTTGCGGGGACTCTAAGAAAAGGAAATTTCATCTGATCCGGCTGAAATTTGGTACATGGTGTCATCATATGACCTCTAACAACCATGCAAAAATTGGTCCACATCGGTCCATAATTATATATAGTCCCCATATAAACCGACCCCAGATTTGGCTTGGGGAGCCTCTAAGAGAAGCAAATTTCATCCGATCCGGCTGAAATTTGGTACATGGTTTTAGTATATGGTCTCTACACACAAAAAAAAATTCTGATTCAATCACGAAATTAATTGATCCAATTAATTTTTTAATTGAAATGTCTTCAATCACAAAAATGATACTATCAATCAGAGTTTTAATTGGGCATAGAAAAAATTCTTGATTAAAAAATTAATTGATTTTATTACCAAATTTCAATTATTTTTTTAATTGATTCAATTAAAAATTTAATTGATGTTGATTGCAAAACTCAATTAATTTATTAATTAAAAAAAGTAACTATTTTCAATTACATTTTGAATTGGCTTAGAATTTTTATATGCATTAACAATTGATTGTTTGAAAAAAAAAAATTAATTAAAAATTTAAAAAAATGTTCATCACTTTTTTAACTGACTTAGTCTTCCGAATTTGATTAAAAAGTTAATTGTATCAATTATTTTTTAAATAAACATTTTAAAATTTTCAATCATTGACTTAATTAACTTAATGTTTCTATCATGATTAAAAAGTTAATTGTATCACTTAATTTATTAATTGAAAAAATTTTCAACTTCAATTAACTTTTTAATTGGAAATATTTTGGTGATATTTTTTTCTGTGTAATAACCATGCAAAAATTGGTCGAAATCGGTCCATAATTATATATAGCCCCCATATAAACCGGTTACCAGATTTGACCTCCG